>NC_138737.1:11004966-11604966 GCF_965113295.1 Leuciscus leuciscus
TGAAGTGAAGCGATGTGTTCGTGTAAGAAAAATATCCATAGGCTATTTAAAACTTTATCGACTACAATAACTAGCAGATGGCAGACGGCCGTACGCATCGGTTTACGGCGAAAGACTAACCCTTGAACTTGATGCACAACGTAATGACGAACGCGGTTGCCCAGCCCTGATTGGACCGCGAGAGGCATCAAAAGCCCTATTCGGACGGGACTAGTTTAACATGGAGAGGTGGTGTAAAGTAGTAATTACCAGAGTTTCTCTGTGATTTTAGTCCCGTCCGAATGTGCCATCTCAGTAATCATTTCGGACAATGTCAGTAAAGATTACAGCAACTTTTACCTTCAGTAAAAAGGTCCGGAAAAATGACCTCAGGTAATACTAATCTTGTGCGAATAGACCCGCTGTAAATATGTATGTAAATATTTAGTCATTTCCTGTTTAAAAGTGGTTTTCCAAATTTTTTTTCAAGTATGGAGCTTGAAAAAGTTGAAAAAGCAGCTTTTTCAAGCTCCATTCTTGAAAAAAAAATTGGAAAACCACTGGAAAAATTGAAAAACCACTTCGGAAAAATGACCTCAGGTAATACTAATCCCGTGCGAATAGACCAGCTGAAAATATGTACGTAAATATTTAGTCATTTCCTGTTTAAAAGTGGTTTTCCAAAATTTTTTTCAAGAATGGAGCTTGAAAAAGCATTCAGTCGCGTTCTAGACGCTGGGACGAGTCTGTGGCAAAACTCAAGTGTTTTCCACACTTTCCAGATCAGAAAGAAGATCGAAAGCAATTGTTAGAGGCACGGAAATTTTTTTTGCGTTAGGTAAGTGCCTAATACCAACACAATCCAAACTAAAGTTAATTAACACATCGTTCGACCGGACATAACTGTTTTATATATATATAAATATAGGTTGTTTGCGCATGTGATATCAGGAAGCAACACACATGATGACACGACAGGAGGGTGACGGCGATGCGCAAATCGAGTTACTCCTCCAACTTCTGCTAGTTTTACAGAGATGAGATATCTTATCCCAAGCGAATTGGCCGTTAATATTACAGACGTCCTGTGGTAAAATTACATTACTCCATCTACCCTTGTAAAGTTAATCCTGTCCGAATAGGGCTTAAAGGAGAACTCCGGTCAATTTTAACATTGAGCTCATTTTTTTGTAAATTTGGAGTGCTGTCAATACAGAGAACAACGACAAAAATCGGTGTTGCCTACACCGTGTTATCCTCTTTTTAAAATTTGCACTCTGTTGACTTCAATGGGGCATATTTTAAACCTGCTTTTACCCTCTTAACATCCTTGATGTGTCATTAAAAGTGCCCAGCCAATGTGAGTGATTCCTTTAGAGTTAACACGGGTGAATCTGACTGCAGTAGATGTGAAAGATATGAAGAAAAATGAAGTTAATTCGGCCAGCGCTCATACCTGTATTTACATCCTGTTTTCGGTTGAAGTCCGAAGTAGTCGATTGTCGAGTTCACGCGCATATGTTTAGTTACCTATGATCACGCGCGTGAACTCGACAATCGACTACTTTGGACTTCAACCGAAAACAGGGTGTAAATACAGGTATGAGCGCTGGCCGAATTAACTTAATTTTTCTTCATATCTTTCACATCTACTGCAGTCAGATTCACCCGTGTTAAATTTACAAATTTACAAAAAAAATGAGCTCAATGTTAAAATTGACCGGAGTTCTCCTTTAAGCTTACACTACTCCTACTTCCTACGTCATACATTACTCTTTTAAATCAACTTGCGTACAGCCGTCTGCCAGAAGCTAGTTATTTTAGGCGATAAAGTTTTAAATATGGATTTTTCTTACATGAACGCATCACTTCACTTCAGAAGGCCTTTATTAACCCGCCAGAGCCGTGTGGAGCACTTTTATCATGGATGGAAGCGCTTTGATGGACTTCCGAAAAAATAAACCCAATCACTCCCATTATACAGCTTGGAAGAGACAGGACATTTTTTAATATAACTCCGATTGTATTCGTCTTAAAGAAGAATGTCATATGCACCTAGGATGGCTTCAGGGTGAGTAAACCATGACCTAATTTTCATTTATGGTGAACTATCCCTTTAATGTATAAAAAATTTGCCCAACCAATACAAACAGTCTCTGAGAAAGTGAAGGAAATGCAAATATGTGTCTCCACTCTCCCCTACTTCTGTGATCATTTAAATAGTTTTGACATGGAAATGATGACACTGTGTGGCTAAAAAGACTATTTGTGAAACTGTTTCATACCTAGATAGCCTAACAGCTTTCTCTGGGTCAGTGGCAGCGCAAACACAGATTTGAATGTTACGGTGTGATTTTGTCAAAGCTTTAACAGACGTGGCCGAATCGTTGTTGTTTAGGAATGAGATGTGGGTGTGTGGGTGATTGAATCGAGATTGCGACCTTTTAATGATTAATCGTGCAGCTCTAATTAAAATGACTGTAAAATATGACATTTACAAAATGTAACTGGAAAAGCTTGTATTGATCACACCACAAAATCAAACCAAGACATAAAACACACAGAGACCAGTTAAATACAATTCATCAACAATTTGTGTCATTTTACACTTTCCCTCCACCTCTGTATTCCTCACAATATATAAACTGCAGAAAATGGCTAACTTTTACAAGGAACTCATTTTAGCACCGCACACATGTAAATCCAATTAGCCCTCCCTGCAACTCATTTCTCTTGCGCTCACTTGGGAGGGATCATATTTCCCCCTGTACTTCCATAGCTTTCATTCTTAATACTTTAAATAGCTCCATATTTATTATCCAATTTATTCTCAGAAAATCATTGTGAATATTACACAGCATATAATGCATTCCTTGCCAACACCAGTGGTATTAAAAACAAAACAGCTCTGTGTGAACCTGTGTCTGCCACAACAGTTGTTATTCTCAGGACTTGGCAACACATGCTCATCCACTCACTCTTTATGTCCTGAACATGCAACAAAGAACCAGAGAGACAGTGATCGTGCAACTGTTGAAACCAGGCCACATGTTAAATTTCAGTCCTAACTAACATATGTTGTTTGTTTTATAGCTTTTCTTCACCCTAATTGGAGGAAGCATATATTTCAACATGGAAAGCACTGGATGTTTGTCATATTACATCATATGAACATTAAATCACAAACACATGTCATTTTATGGATGTGACTTGCCATGCTGAGAAGTTCATTTGGCTATTTCTATGGCTGTATTAAAGATGATTTATCCATAACAACCTGTTTCCTTGAGTTTTTCTCTTACTCTATACTGTAATATTTTCTATTAAAATTAAATAAATTTGCAATGAAATAAAAACATTTTATACTAGGGTAGTCTATTGAATTAACAACAGCTGTAATTTAAATGTAATAATCACAATTATATGCTAAATATTAGTTGACATGCCATTATTGTTGCAGACAAAAGCATTGAATAGATATAACACACAGGGCCTTTAGAAGTTAATAAATTGTTGCTTTCACATCAATTAACGTAAGCCTATTAAGCCCGCAATATTTTTTTAATTGTTAGTGTAATGTACATAATGCAGATTGGTGTCTTATAAAAAAATCCCAATAAATTAATGTGTTAAAGGATTAGTTCACTCCAGAATTAAAATGTCCTGATAATTTATTCACCCCCATGTCATCCAAGATGTTCATGTCTTTCTTTCTTTCTTCAGTCGAAAAGAAATTAAGGTTTTTGAGGAAAGCATTCCAGGATTTTTCTCCATAGTGGACAGCAATTTTAAACTGTCCAAATTGCAGTTTCAATGCAGCTTCAAATGGCTCTACACGATCCCAGCCAAGAAATAAGGGTCTTATCTAGCAAAACAATCGGTCATAAAAAAAAATGCTCATCTTTCACTAGCTCTGCGATGCGCGTTCACGGCTTCACGCATTACATAGTCACGTTGGAAAGGTCATGCGGAAGTACGGAAAACTCCATCGCATTTTCTCCTCCAACTTCAAAATCATCGGACATCGTTGTTTTACCCTTTATTTTTGTAAAGGGCATTTGACTTAATCTTTGCATGTTCGCTTTGTAAACATTGGGTTGGTACTTCCGTCTATGTCACGCGTGACCTTTCCATTTCCAATGTGACTACGTAATGCATGAAGTCGTGGACTGGCATCACAGAGCTAATGCAAGACGAGCATTTGTGGTTAAAAAGTATTTAGATAGTCCTCTGAAGCTGCATTGAATCTGCAATTTGGGCCTTCAAGCCGTTGGTCCCCGATGAAGTCTACTATACGGAGAAAAATCCTGGAATGTTTCCCTCAAAAACCTTAATTTCTTGTTCACCCAGTGAACATCTTGGATGACATGGGGGTAGGGATGTGACGGTGAGGATATTTTCCCAGCGGTTAATCGACGTGTGACAACAATACCGGTATCACCGGCAGGGGCTTTTTAATGACTAATTTAAAAGCGAAACTAAAATGCGCACGTCCGCACGGGCATTCATAATGGTGTGGATCAGAGCGAACTTTGAAAATGCGCGCTTTGTTCTGCTCGCTCCGCGCCCGTGGACATTTCTCAACAATAGGACAACAATTCAAATTGACGTGGGGGGCAGTGCCGCGGTGGGAAAGCAATGGAACCGGTGTTGCTTCTGAACACCGACTATCAACACCGACTATCAAGTTCAAGTTTCAAGTTCAAGTTTCACTTTATTTATCCTTAGAAAGGAAATTTAGTGTGCAGCAGGATATCTAAAACAAAAACAGAATAAGAGCACTACCAGATGCCAACAACAATATAAACACAACACAGGACACACATCAACACAACAATAGAGACACTCCTTCCCCAGAATCAATGACAGAAACCAATACAATACACGGTCAGTATAACATAATGAATAATGACAGAAATATAAAAATATACTATAAAAAATTTCATAAGATATTATCTAAATGAATTCAGATGCCTAATAGCCACAGGAATAAAAGAATCCCTGGCACGTCTGGTTCTTAACATGGGTAGCCTAAAACGGCGACCTGAGGGGAGCAAATTAAACTCCCCAAAAAGTGGGTGATCAGAACAATTTAAAATGTGGTTAGCCTTACCCCGGACCCGTTTATCATATATATGTTGCAGCTGTGGTAGCTGTACCCCAACCACCTTAGAGGCAACATTTACCAGCCTAGCTAGCTTATGCTTGTTGATCATTGTAAGGCCACTGTACCACACCACAATACAAAATGTCAGGACTGATTGAATAAAACACTGATAAAACAAAGACATCAGAGTCCTACACACGCTAAATGATTTCATCTTCCTCAAGAAGAAAAGTCTCTGTTGGGCCTTTTTACAAGCAGCAACTGTGTTGCTCTCAAAAGATAGTTTGCTGTCAATGATGGTTCCTAAATATTTATATTCATCAACTGTCTCAACATTCATGTTCTGAATAACAGATTCTGAATCATTGTGCTGTAATCTACGAAAATCAATAATCATGTCCTTTGTCTTGGAAACGTTAATAGACAGATAGAAGTTGTCACACCACGCAATAAAATCATCAACTACAGGGCCATGCCCATCCTCAACATTATTCAAAAGGCTCACTATAACAGTATCATCTGCAAATTTCACACAGTGCCTATTCTCATACTTGCTCCTACAGTCATTCGTATATAGAATAAAAAGCAAAGGTGAAAGAACACAGCCCTGCGGAGAGCCTGTGGAGGTAAGGGCTTTTGAGGATGAAACACCATTTACCCTAACACACTGCGACCTGTTCGACAGAAAATCCAGTATCCAGCCAATTAAATTAGAGTTCAAGTTAAAAAGAGACTGAAGTTTCTCAGCCAGCAAGAAGGGCTGAATAGTATTAAATGCTGAAGAGAAATCAATAAAAAGGAGCCTGGCATGAGTTTTTGAGGATTCCAGATGTTGATAAAGGAAATTTAACAATGTAAAATTCGAACAATGTGAAATTTAACAATGTAAACTTGCGACTATCGTAGCAAGCCTACATGGTGGTGAGTAAATGATCAGTAAATTTTCATTCTGGATTGAACTTATCCTTTAACACCACCACTACCATGCACAAGAGAAATCATGAACAACTTGATACAATTGAATCAAGATGAATAGCAGAGTTATTTTAAGCCAAAGACATCAGCACAAGAACACTCCATTACAACTGTAGCTGTGTTTGACATGGAGGTATCTGCTTGCAGTGACCTTTTCACTCTATATCCTCCTAGGATGTTTGCATATTTGTGCAAATTCATTGTTTGGCAGACCAGGAACAAAGGAAACTAATAAATAATTAACCAGTGTTTTGTGGCATGTCAATGGGTGCGTCCAAATGTCTCCAATATGTTGAGATGGTGAGAGACACTGAATAGAGTTAACGCCATAAACTAGGTGGAAAACATGATACGGCTAAGATTAAGGCAACAGATAAAGACTGACATGTTCAAGTTCCCATCAATATTCAATATAACATTTAGGCTAAATGAAGGCAATATTATCAGTACTACCTTTCTATTTAAAAACTGAAGATGTTTCTGTAATGATCTAGATCGGACACTCCCGCAATGAAACTGTACAGCTCAGTCCGCTGGCGACATGATTATGTATATTTACGACTGGAAGAGGCTTTATCAGCAGGTAAAAAGATAATACATAGGCTCAGCTCTCACACACACTGTTGATAAAGAATGCAAACAACTGCTAACTTTGACACAAATACGCACACACAAACAGGCGGCCACATTGCCGAAGCAGATCCCAGCAGGCGCAGACTGAAACCAAGTCCACACTCCATAGATAATGCTGTGCTTGTGAGTCTAATGAAGAGAAGAATGCATGACTGTGAGTCAACTTCTACAGAAACAACGCAGGAATTTCAGAACAATCCCTCTTGCACAATCCTCACACACAATAAAACAAATGTTAAGTAAATGTGTTACTAGATAGACACCTGCTTGGATGGTTCTGCTTTTTTTGTTAAAAAATTACTTTCTCCTATCCCATCTTACTATGCCCAGAAAACTGAAGGCATAATTACTCACAGAAGTGTAAACGATGTGTCTCAATTAAAACATTGCTGTTTGTAGCATCTCAACAAGCCTGACACAGCAACACTGGCGTAACCAATGGCATCTGTTTTTCTGACCACAGGAAGTATTCAGGAAACCTGTTTATTTTTACTGCAGTGGTGCAGAAATTACCAACTTTATGGCTGGCATCATCCAGAAAATGTATGTTCTATTGCAGCGATCTCACAGGTTGTTGGAGAGGAGGGATTATTGCCCCGCCCTTGCGGTGCACAACATACAATTCGAATCGAAAACAAATACTCTCTGATTATTAGGGGTGTAACGGTTCGCAGTGAGTGAATGAAACAGTCGAGGCATGTGAATCGGTATCAGTGTGTACTGGATCCGTGCATTATATCTTAAAGGGATACTCCACCCGAAAAATGAAAATTCTGTCATCATATACTCACCCTCATGTTGTTTCAAACCTGTATGAATTTCTTTCTTTTGCTGAACAGAAAGGAAGATATCTAGAAGAATGTCAGTAACCAGACAGTTTTAGATACCATTGACTTCCATAGGAGAAAGAGATTCATACAGGTTTGAAACAACATGAGGGTGAGTATATGATGACAGAATTTTCATTTTTCGGTGGAGTATCCCTTTAAAGTGACAGCGTGCTAATATTCCTGCTGTCTGTGGTTTTAATGTTAATCAAACAACAAAATACAAAGAAAACCCTCCCTGCTCTAGATTGAATAGCTTTTGAACTTTAATAAGAATTCGTCTTTAATTTATAGTCAAATATGCAATGTTATTTTACAACTTCTGTACCTGAAACTAATGTTAGACCTACCTAAAACACCTGAAAAGCACTGTTTATTTTATTTGTATCTTTGCTCTATTGTATTTATTTGTGCTGTTGCTTGTAGTTAGATTATTTGTTATTATTTTCTTAATTTTTATTTTTATTTGACAGTAGTCCTTTTTCCCCTGAACATAGCACATACAGAATTATACAGAAAACGTAACCCTAAAACTGTGATACAAATCCGTGAGTAATTTGAACCGTTGCACCCCTACTGATTATGTAATCCAAATGAAAGGTGCATTTCTTTCTATACTATTCACTATACTAGAGATGACAAGTCAGCAATTTCAACTTCATCTTTGTAGTCAACACTGACTCAGAAAACACTAGTTTATTAATAAACAATTAAAATGTCTCGCTATTTTTTCCCGACACATTCATAATCATTACGCTACTTTTGCCAGTTTGCGGCAAGCTTTATGCGAGCGCTTGGGCGCGAGGCAATCTCAAAGTAGCTCAAACAGTTCTACGGACAGCACACCTAGAGGAAGGCTGGACTGAGGGTGCGACTGGTATTAAGAGTGTCTTTTGGCAGGGTGTCCGGCTTATGTCAAGTATTGATTACTGTGGAATGCTGGCATGAGTTCTCTGCAGCACTGCAGTCCAATAAAAAGAGCCAAGAAGAGCAGGCGAGAGCTCTCCAACCCCCCTTAAGTGTTGCATGATTCATACTCTTCTCCGGCCCAAACACTGGCCATTTTCCTCTCCCCTGCTGCACTCCTCCACTCATGTAGACCCCCCACTGGGGATCTGAGCATGTTCCTGACAGGAAATTGGGCAACCGTTTGTCCCTTCCTGCTGAGATCACCGAACAGTGACAGACATACGCTGCTTCCCCTACATCTGTGACCATGTGCCCTAAGGAAAACACAACCACTGGCAAAGAGAAACTAATAAATTAATTAACAAAAAAAAAGAAGTTAATTCTTGTCTTGTCTTGTTAAACAAGTCTTGAGTTAATTACACCAAAGAACCTCCTCACAACACCGCCAGAAGAGCAGCCAAAATCAGGGAGAGGTTTTCCTGACAACACATTTGATTGTCTTCACAGGGTCAAAGTGAGAATTTTGGCACATTTAAAGCCAACACACTGCCTGCTGCGAGCCCACGCTCAGGTTTTGTTTCATTTTGCCATTCCCAACATAATAACAAGACAATGTCTAGCCAAACTAGATGGACAAGCTTTATTAAAGCTTTTCTGGCCAGATATATTGAAACTAAATTTTCTCCAAAGATTTGCTGAAACTGAGTTTTTGCTGTTATGCAGTTCACTTTCATGCTCCCATTATATGTATTATTAATATATTGGACGGACACCATTTTAGTCAGTTTTCTTTTACCATATCACATCACATTTATATGAAAATAGGGGAGAATTTTAAGTAATTTCTCTACTTTGATCAAGCTGATACTGTGAACATCTAACATGAGAAAAATGAATAAAAAATATTTCCAAGTGTTTCTTCATTTTTTCCTTGCTTTAATCAAATTGTATCAAACAAAACATATGTTCTTGTTAGTAGTGTTTTATTTTACAATTATTTTATAGTTTTCTGTTCTCATTTTCACTTTTCATCCTGTTAGAATTGTAATATCCAATTAATAAAATAAAATAAAAACACCATTTCCTTAATGACATCACAAATGTAACTAAAGGAAAAATATCAGCACAAACATGAACAAATATGCAATGTGTGATTGACTCTTAGATGTTTTGTTGTAAAGCTTTGTTTCAACTATAAAAAAAATTAAATACTGTTTGACAAAATTACAGAGACTGGTTACTATTGCTTGTTACATTTTTCAGTCTGCTAATTGTATTGTCATCGTGTAAATAATCAATAATAATTAGCTGAAGTACCCAAGCTTGACCAAAACATAGTTCTGAAACCTTGCAATACACTTTTATAGAAATAATTTCAATGCATATAAGCATTTTCAAATATTCAATATATTTTATATGCATATTACATTTTAAAAGAGCTAAAAGATACTAATGACCCAAATGGTGCGTGTTCAATCACATGCAGGTTAATTTAACCCACTGACAAGTTACATGGATGACTATTTGCCCATTTGTAAAATGAAAGCCAGTGTGACAGTGTCAAATTTTCCAATTACATATTGCCAGCATAAAGTTTGAACCATAGAAACAAAAGAGCTACAAACACAACATCCATAGAAGACGTGATTGTCCAACAGATGCTAATAAAGGGAACAGCGGTAATCTTTGGTAAGCCTGATGCTGCAGTACATTTTTGGCGTATTTCTACGCAGAATTAGAATATACATATACATATTTTAAATAACCCGGTTTCATGAGTAGATCATAAGCATATGCTCAGTGCAAAATCGTTCATTTAACAACAGTAAACGTGGCAAATGGACTGATATAGTAAGGACGGGGGCGTTGTATTGCAATACCAAGCTAAGAAAACAGACACTCTTCTGCATATTTTAACACATTCCAACCTCTAATTAGGTCTGAAAGCGTCCATAAAGTGACACTGACTATTTATGAAAGCTGTCAAAAATATTAAATATGGCAATGACTGTAAGTTAGGACAAGACCGACCATTAAAACACAAAGCAAGCAGTTTATAACTCTACAAAGGTATGACATTTAACAATAGCACGATTTATATTTGTAAATAATTAGAAACAGTTAATTACAACATGGAGAAAAACACACAATACACTTTTGAAATGCAGAATAGCGGGCAGAGGTGCCGCATTTTCCGCTAGCCCTTACTGGAAGTTTAGCGCAGCGTTAGCATGCTAAGCTATCTGGCACAACACTGCGGTCCAATGGAAGAAAACAACAGAAAAAAAGTAACTCGCAAACCTGGCTGGCTTTGTAAAACTGCTTCTTTAAGCCCGCCACGGACATCTTCAAGGCGTAATCCCCTTTTCTCGACGAAAAAAAGACTTGCAAAGTAGGTTTTATACTGACACAACAGTGTGATAAAAGTCAACGGTCGGTGAGTGAAATATAAAACTCAAGTCCTCAGATAAACGATAAACGACACCCACTCCACAAAAAAAAAAAAAAAAAAAGATTCCAGGTGGCTGTTGGGAAAGTTTTTTATCAAGTTATGATATTAAATGCTCTTCTGGTGGCTTTCTACTAAAATGTGACTTTAATACGGTTAATAGTCCATCCACCGCATTTGTAAGTCTTGAGAAACTAGCGGTTTCCTGCGCAACGCAAGCACATTCCTAGCGCGAGGGGAGAAGGGACTGGAAAAGGGACCGAAGCGCCTTCTACCGCTCACGACATGTACTGCACCCACAACTCCAGTGCTTCTGTTGACCAGATGATGGTGCCAGGTGTCTATTGTAGTGGAGTTCTACAAAAAGGCTGATAGTTTATTAAATACTATGCAAATTATTTTTAATGTTTTTAAAAACTTTCTTATGGGTTTCAATCTCTTCCAAGACTGCATTTATTTGATTAAAAATACAAAAAACAGTAATATTGTGAAATATCATTACAATTTAAAATAACCGTTTTCTATTTGAATATATTTTAAAATGTTTATTTATTCCTGGGATGCAAAGCTGAATTTTCATCATTATTACTCCAGTCTACAGTGTCACATGATCCTTCAGAAATCATTCTAATATGCTGATTTTCTGCTCAAGAAACGTTTTTTATTATTATCAAAGTTGAAAACAGTTGTGTATTTTTTTTTCAGGGTTGTATGATGAGTAGAAAGTTCAAAAGAACAGCATTTATCTGAAATAGAAAGCTTTTGAAACATTATGCACGTTCAAAAATTTGGGGTTAGTACAATATTTTATATTTTATTTTTGGTAGTAGTGGTAGTGGTGGTGGTGGTGGTGGGGGGGGGGGGGGGGCAAAAACATACAAAAATGTAATATCATTTATTAATCATTTATGAACGCATACTGATGTTTCGTAAATAATTAGTTAATCATTTACTAATCACTTGTAACAGAATTTACAAAACACACATAAAATGTTAGTATATCACTTGCTAATCATTTATGAATGTTTTGTAAATGATTAGTTCATCATTAACTAACCACTTATAAATGATTTACAACTGAATGTTATTATAAAGTGTTACCGTTAGAAGCGACCAAACACCTCCACGTTTTCCCTATTTAAATACAGTTACACGACCAAGTATGGTGACACAAAATAAAACGTGGCGCTTTTCTAAGCGGGTAAAAAGCATAACTATAATGTATGGCGGAATAGCACTTGGGAGCACTTCGACTCGGCGCAGTAAAAAGTCACGTTGGTTCTAATGACAGAAGTGAGAGGGAGAGGGGGAGAGGATTTTTCAGGCGTGACTTTTTACTGCGCCGAGTCGAAGTGCTCCCAAGTGCTATTCCATGAACTGGGCTAAGCTAAGTGCTATCAAAGTGTCGCCGCGCGCCAGAGCGATTGAGTGCACGCACTGAGACGAGAGAGGTATGTATCAACTCGTCTTAGTTAAGGGAATAACATTTAATATGAAAAAATTGTGGAGTGTTCCTTTAAGTATCAAAAAGTAAATGTCAATGCATTGTTTTATTATTGTTGCATTGTTTAATACCTACAGTACCTTATGTATCAGGAATCTATGCCTGCCTACCTACCCTCATATCAATAAAATGTATTTCTAGAACAGTTCCAGTAGTTGGATTGAATAAGTGCACTCAGTAACGTCCACAATGGTTTCAGACACCCAAATGGCTGTTCCCTCAAATAGTGCCCTATTTAAAGTTTTTTGGCTTTAAGAATGAATATGTTAGCCTTACTGTTACCTATAAGCTAGAGTGCTCCAAAACAATGACAAAATTCACATTTAGAAGACCAAACCCAACATTGAAAATGAAAATCAGGTTGATGTCAGAATCCAACGTCAGATTGACATTAATCTCCAACGTTGGACGGAGGTTGTAATGAGGTTGAAAATGAAAATCAGGTTGACGTCAGAAACCCGACTTTCATTTCCAGCCAAAATCCAACGTCTGTCCGACGTCGGGTTCTGACGTCAAACAGACGTCGGATTCTAACGTCAACCCGACTTTCATTTCCAACCAAAATCTACTCAAGGACCTTGAATGAAATGTAGTGGAGTAAAAAGTACGACATTTGTCTTTCAAATGTAGTTAAGTTAAAGTAAAAAGATTCCAGAAAAAATAATACTCAAGTACAGATACTCAAAAAGTGTACTTAAGTACAGTACTGAAGTAAATGTACTTTGTTACTGTCCACCTCTGTATATAACATGTAAATGAGGAAGTTACAATATAGTGCACATTTTATTTTGAATTAAATAAATGTGATATATATATATATGATAAAATAAGATATGGAAAGTTTTGGAATTTGAATAAATAAATAAAAAGACTTAAATTTATTTTTAATTTAGACATAAAATTATGCTGGATCGTTCCTTTAGAAGTTTTTAAAGCCACAAAACACTCAGTATAAAGTAAAAAGACCTTTATTACATTCTGTAATCCATGTGTTCAATCCTCATTGTACAGTATTACTCTTTAATGTTTGTTTTATCCTCTGTACCCATAATATACCATAAAATTATATTCCTTAAAATCTATAATATGATTTATTTACTTAAAAATAAAGTTAAAACTGAAACAACCACAGAAGGATCATGGCAAAGAATGAAGACTCTTTTGGGGGATTTTCTGCTTAAAAATGCTCTTTAAAAAAAATAGGATTTTAATTTTTCAAGACAAAGGATAATACTAGACAGGTGAGAAAATATGTTACAGAAAATTACCGAAATGAAGAAAGAAAATATCACAAAAATAAACAAATAAAAAAACACAACAACACTAGATTCAAAGATTATATTCATCCTTAATATAGTTTTGATCCTATTCTTTTTTAACCAAGTCAAACTGAAAAAGATCTCCAATAGCACTGATATAAGACAGGGGTAAAAGTCTTTGATACTTCTGCAATTAACATTCACAAGAAAAGTTACCATACACAGTGATCAAGGTTTAAGGTCTTCTATTTGGTGCAAGGTGTCTTGCTAGGCTAACTGAAGAAGACATTTTAGGACAGAGAACCCAGCTATCTCCCTGAGTGACTGAGTGTAGATGTAAACGCACACTTCCAGAACTACCCTCAAGGATGGGGCGAACGTTTGTGGCAGTTTGTAGGGCTGCGAATTACACTCCACAAAAATCTAAATGGTTTTTACAAAGTATTTGCACCTTGTTACAATCTTTCCCCGCCTTCACACGTCAACTGAAGTCAGTTAATACTAGAAAAGCGTAAAAAAATAAAGAAAATTTCGAGTGTAGACAGAACTTAGCGAGGAGGTGTTAAATGATCTGGAGTGCTTATGAAATCCAAGGAGATCCTTGGCTTGTGAGGGTCGTCAATACTAAAAATGGAAAGACTGATATTGCACGGGCAGACATTACGATACTGTATTAAGCACCCTGAAAATGTGTATTATACCAACTATATAAAATCTTACAAGAAAATATACAGCTAGGCACTGTTCCAGCAGTGCAAACATGAAACATCAGGCAAGCTTGTTAAGTTTAATTGTCAGGAAACTAGAGATTGATACTTATCAATCGATCGAAACATCTTTCATACCCTGTAATCTCACAAAAGCTAGAACTGGACACTGAGGGGTTTTGAAAAAGACCTCCTTGGAGCTTCAGTTGGTGTTCTGCTTTCTGGACCACTCCTAAATCTCCCCTGAGACCAATCTTGACTTCCTGACTCGGAAGAATGGAGGCTGCTATTAAACCGCGGACAGATAGCAGATACTTTTTTGTCCTTTGTATTGAACTGCAAAGTTTTGGAACACAAACTAACCATAGTATTCCCTAACTCAGGGGGGTAGCTGATGACTCTGTCAACCAATAGTTGTGCTATATGTGAACACAAAGGATAAAGGGGAAAAAAACAAATCACACAACACTGATCCGCACATCAGACACAATGCAAAGCATGAGGTATGCCCTGTGAATCCACTTTTCCGCGGTGTCCTGGCGATTGACGGCGAGCTCAGGTTGTCCGTTGTGTCTGAAAATATATGGTTCCTTCCAGCAGCTTACTTCAGTGTTCTTTGCGTTCTCCGTTTGAGTGGTTTGGTACACGCTCACATGGAGAATCTGACTTCAGAAAGTCTCCCTCATAGTGCCATTGTCTTTCTGCCATCTAATGTGGGGCGACAGCAAAGTCCTGCTCCTGCAAAGTCTTTTTTTTGTGTAGAGTATTTAAGTGCTGTCCGCCTGCATCAAAATCAGCATGTCATGCCAATTCCAACTCCAGCCCCAGAATTCCACAGCTCTGGTTGGAAAGTCTTTTAAGGGGCTTGAGAACATTCATTCCAAGGTGCAACTTTCGATTTAGTTAGTCCTCTGCCTACATACGCTATCTACAGGCTCTCTTTATAAATATATTCTCAAATACATCTATCGTTCTACATACAGGTGGTTTCTGATCAAATGAGGATATCAAAATATCTAATATCTTTATCCAAGTGGCATTTGTGTGGGAAAGGGTAATAAGGATGAGGTTTTTGTTAGTTTAGTTGCATCTTTTAAATTTATCTGCAAAAATAAAGAGCTCAAAAGACAACACACCACATGCACGTGTGGTGTGTGCAGTGCACTGTACGTTAGTTTGAGTCTGTGAACGTGAAGGTGCTCATGTGGCGTTTACGACCTCAGGTGTGTATACATTGGTCCCATTAAACAGTTTCTCATGGATTCAAAACTGTTTCTCTACAGAAACCAAGTCTCAAGAGCTTGTTTTACATATGGGGCAGGAATACATAATACATTCTGTCGTAATCCTGAGGCTTTGCCACTTGTCAGTTGGGTTACATTCATAGTTCTCTTCCTAAGAGTACTTGGAAAATGGTCCAGGGAAATATCCACTTTTCAAGCACTTCATTTTTACGGGAGATCTAGGCTCCAGGTTTAATCGAGTACACTTTTCAATCAAAAATACTCAGTTTGAGTCACTATATGTAGGTAACATGAGTAATGGTAACCAGCACCTTAAATGACTGCTGTCATTTAAAAGTGTCTCATAAGAAATCTGGGTCCTGTTCAAATAGAGGAGTGAATCACTCCATCAGGAGGGAGGTTACAGATGGAGTCCTAAAGTGTAATGTGCAAGATTGTCAGTGCGTTGCTGGTTTTTCTCAAACACATATCCATCTACCTCCTATTTCCATTCCCTGTCTTTCTTGATCTTTCTCTCCCTCTCTCTCTTTCTTTCTCATCAGAGCCAATATGACACTTCAATGAATGTTAGCCCTCAGTGGAGTCTGGGAAGGTGATCTCGCTGCAGAAAACCTCTCTGTAGAGAGCAGGGAAGTTGTAGGCCGTTTCTGGGTGAAGGAGGCGGAAAAACTCCAGTTTATCAATATGGAGGTTGCTAATGGACTTCATCATGGGTAACTTGGACACCATCTGTTGAATCAATAGAAAAAGAAAAGACAGTTATAAAATGTTCCTACATAACTTCATTGGTACAAAAATAAAAATAAAATAAAGGGCTTTCAGATGACTAATATAAATATTTTTTATATTATTATTTAATTTGATTGAATGATTAAATATTTAATATTGTAATGTAAATGTTTTTGCGGTGAAAAGCACTCGGGACTTTAATTAAATTTATACAGTACCAAACGTTTTGGGTCGGTAAGATTTTTTTCTCTTACGCTCTCTCATGCTCACCAAGGCTGCATTTTCTTAATCGAAAATACAGTAAACACAGTAATATTGTGAAATATTATTACAATTTAAAGTAACTTTAAAGTAACAATTTAAAGTAACTTGTTTTCTGTTTTAATATATTTTAAAATGTAATAAATTCTTGTAATGGAAAAGCTGAATTACTCCAGGCTTCTGTGTCACATGATCCTTCAGAAATCATTCTAATATGCTGATTTGGTGCTCAAGAAACATTTCTTATTATTATCAATGTAAAAAAAAAATAAAAAAAAAATAAACATTCCCTTATTTGAACAGCATTTATTTGAAATACAACACTTTTGTATCATTTTAAATTTTGTTTTAAATTAATTTCATGCACCCTAGTTGAATTTTTTTTTTTCATCTTAAAAAAAAAAAATCTTACTGACCTCAAACTTTTAAACGGTAGTGTATGTGTGTAACAAGTTATTGGGCAATTTGTATAAAATATAATTTAAATCTGAATTAACTTTCACCATAAAAGAATGCAACTGACTTTAGTTAAATGTCCCGTCTTGATTTGATTTATAAAGTATTCCAAACAAGACGTTTGCGAAGGTGAACTCTTGTAGTTCAAATCTTCTGCAGTCAATTCAGAAGGTTTTGATCAGTTTTCAGAATTCACACATAATATAAAACAGTAAGAATGTCAAATTTAACAAGCATGAATATATTTATTAACTGCATATGTTTATTTTGAATATCCTGATTTTCTCACATTTAACAGCTGTGAGAGTATGAACTTGCTTTTCCATTCAATCTTTGGATTTTTTCCCAGTACCTTTGACAGTTTCTCCTCATTGGCACCACTTTTATGAAGCCAGTGTTGCAACGCAACATAGACCTTCTCCTGAAGTTTCTTCACCTTCTGGGCATCTGTCAACCAAGGTCGGTCTATGAAATAAATTAGTGGAAGAGTAAACTCAAATGTCTGTAAAGACTGATAAAAGTTAAAGATTACTTTGAATGTTATAGTAAAACTACCTGGAGACAGAAGCACAGTGGCGGTAAACAGAGCCATCTCCTCTTCAGACAGCTGTAGCCGGCTCAGGGTTTTAGCCATCTCAAACACAGCACTGACCAGATCATCACAGCCTACAGACAGGAAAAATACAGAAAATTTAGCAGTCATTCAATTGATCTGGAAATTGACCTATTTTCCATTTAAATTAATGTTTCTTTAGGTCAAAATAAAGAGTAATCGTGACTTCATTATATGATTATACAGCGCTTGGTGTACCATTGCTCAGGTTAATTGCACACAAGTACCCAACATGCCCTTTGAAATGCTACAGGGTGCTAAATTATGTGAAAGGTCTAGGGAGGAGACTCACCGAGCGCTTTAAAGAGCTGCGGGCTTGTGAACTTTCCATCGAACAACAATGTGTTGTTGATTGGGTTGTAGGCCCGACACATTCGGATCAATAGCACATCCAAGCAGCCTGGATGGTCCGAGCCACATAGAAGATGGACAAAGGAAAGGCAGGAAAGAGGGAGGCAGAGGGGAGAGACAGGCAAAAGAATGCTCCACACATACACAGAGGAAAACAAAAAACAATTGGGATTTAATTGCATAAATTACAAAATGTTTTCAAATTGAGGATTCATTAAAACAGTCATCATTTTCACAGATAAATAGTGATGTCAACATTCAATCGAATGGCATGATGGTTGTTTTAAAGAGAGAGAGAGAGAGAAAAAAAAAGTGTTTTTTGTTTTCATTTAAATAACAAATGGGGTAAAACGCACACCACACAATGCACAAAGGGAGGACACAAATGGGAAGAAAGGGTGAGAGAAAACGACAAAGAGCCATTGTCAGAACACAGATGAGAAACTAAGAATACATACGGTCTCAAACTATCATACTATAAATATACTGTATTAGAAGATTTAACTAGAGATATAAACTTGGCACTTAAGAGCATTTACTGCACGTATTCACTAATGTGGAAAACAGTATCTGATTTGGTTGCGGTCTTGCACAGAGTTGATGCTGACCTGCTTTCAGAAGGATAATCTGGTCATTTTGACACAAGTCCATGAATCCAGAGATACGCTTGGCAAACTCCACCACGTATTGGATGGCGTTCGTGATGTGCACAGCACACTGCTGCCACAACATCTCTGTGGACTAAATAAATAAATATATGTTAGACATTTCCACCCACATTCTGATCGCAATAATGATGAGCATTTGACGTAGTTTTTAATCCACTTTTAATTAGGCTGCTAAAAAATTATTGTATTCTGTGGGATTAATTTACGTGGAATGTGAGGTTGGGTAATTGCTAGGTTCACAACATACACATCATGAAACTTGCTGTTACACCCCATGGCATTAGAAAGTGTGATGCATCTCATTGGCAGTTGACAGATACCTTGTTTTGGTAGACGCGTATCTCCTCATGTGTATAGAGGGTCCAAGCCAATCTCTTCAGTTCTTCTGAGCTGTACTGACTTGTCTCGATGTGGGATTTGACCACATTCTGTGTAATCCGTTCTAAAGGAAACATACATTTATACAATTAAACCATGCACAACATCTTTACAAAGTTTGTTAACTATGGAAGCATATAGAAATATATGATATATTGGCAGATATTAGTTATATTATTACTGAATTTATCAGTATCAGTAAATATTGGATATTTAAATGTACATGCTCATTTACAAGTTAAAATTAAAAACTATTATACATTTAAATATATTTATATATTTAAATAGGTAAAACTATTAAATATTAAAAAAAATGTAAAAAAAAATTTGATCAGTAGTTAAAATAAAATAAAATAAAATTCCTGCAGTGTACTAACCAATTTCCATCAAGGAACAGCCTTCAGGTGGGTTAAGTAATGAGCGAGTGTAGAGTCCTGACTCATGCAGGGTCTGGTACTCATGTTTGATGTGTGTCACGTCACTAAATTCATGTCTGCTGGGCTCAGGAGAACTCTGGGAGGACGAACTGCTCCCACCGCTTCCCCCCAGCAGCTCTAGGCTGCAGTAGTCGGCGGCTTCCTCCGGTGTGAGCGGCAGATCCAACAGGAGACCGTCTGGTAGCGTGGTTATGTCATCCAGGTCGCTAAGGGTGGTGCTGGAGCCCCGGCTGTAGGCCCGGCCATGGCTGATGCCTTTCTCCCCGGCCTCATCACCAGTGTGGCCAGGTCCACCATTGCTCAGAACCCCTGCCCGCTCCTGGGACTGCTGGTGCTTCTGAACCTCGGCATAGAGGCTGTCGCGCTGCTTTTTTGACATGCGGCCAAACTTCACCGCTGCAGAGAAAAAAGGAGGGTGTTGAAAGAAAGACAACGTAAAATTTGATTGTTGATTAGAACTGACAAAATGGGCCAACATTATACCACATATAGCCAGTGGCCATTGGCTATACGAAGTCATTACACACTGAGTCAACAGCGGTGTTTAATAGGATTCAAGTAGACTCTACTTCCAGTAGAACACTCCCCTAATTTAGATTAGACTCACCATCGCGGCTCATGCCCAGTGCAAGACACTTCTGCAGGCGGCAGTGCTGGCAGCGGTTGCGATTGGTTCGGTCAATAAGACAGTTCCTCTGCCTCGAGCAGGAGTATATCGCATTGTTCTGCTGACTTCGGCGGAAGAAGCCCTTTATGAATGAAAAAGGGGGGGGGGAAAAGAAGAAAACTGAAGTCAAGAAGAGGCTGCATTTCCGTTTCCTCCATGTTTGTAAATCAATTAAGTATTAAATATCAAGGATAACATCGTAACATCAGGGTTACGTTTTAAATTAACTCTAAAACCTCATTCTTTTCAAAGCATAGAAAAATCTCAAGGACTTTCTGTATGGATTTGTCCACCAGTGCAGTTGTATGATCATTTATTAATGCCATGTACCCTGGTGGTTCGAAAACATGGTTGAGTAATGGGATTCAATTCAAATTTGGCATTTGACAAAGACCTTCGGGCAGAGAGTCTGAAACAGTAGATCAGCTCTGGCACACACTGTGTGTCCTTTGGTCAAATACAAGCTGATTGAGATTTCTGACTGGTCAGAAAGCCAATCAGATAAAGAGGTTGTATTGTTTACTGTTTCAGGGAACAGTCTGAAGGCGTCATCAGGGTGTAACTACAAGGTGCTCTACATTTTAACAAGTCTTGTATACTTACACTGTTTATTATTATTTTTCCCTCAAGCAATGGGAACATTTCATGGAAAACAGATCAACAGAAACCTTTAAACCAACTCTAAGAAATGTAGGTCTCCTAAAAAAAATGTATCATCATTTACTCACCCTCATGTTGTTACAATGTATGTATGAGTTTTTTCTTCCATGGAACACGATATTTCTAAAAATGTCTGTTTTATGTCCATATGATGAAAGTCAAAGATGTTCAATGTTGTTTTAGGTCCTTTTGACTATCACTGTATGGACAAAAATCTTTAAAACATCATTATTTGTGTTGCGCAGAAGAAAGACACATTTGGAATGACATGAGGGCGAGTAAATTATGATATAATCGTCATTTTTGGGTGAACTATCCCTTTAAGCCTTACTGAGCAAAAGGAAAGATGACTTAAAGGATGCTCACTTACCTTGCAGCCTTCACAAGTGATCACCCCATAGTGGATGCCCGATGACTTGTCCCCGCAAATCTTGCAGGGGATTACTTCGATTTGAGCTAAGAGAGGGAGAAGTGGTTGAAACATTAGCTAGAGTTATCCTGCACTTATCCAGCACACAGCCTATAGAAGAGTCCTGGCTTAAAGCACAAAGCATTGAAAGCCATCCGCTATCTACATAACAGATCTAAAGCGAGCTACAGCAGCGTTCTTTGTTTGACACATTGATCTTTGAGCAATCGTTCAATAGCATAAAATAAATATAGGCCGACACAAAGCCCGAAGGTCTGGTTTGACTCTCACAGGGACGTGGAAACTTTGCCAGTGTCATATTCTTTCAATAATAATAATGAACAGCTAACGCACAATGAGCGGGGTCAAGCGCTGCAGCACATATTCAAAGACTCAAGGTTTTGACCCACTCAGGATGACATAAGTCCTTGCACCACAGAATCAAAAACAGCTTTATTAACAAAGCTTGCTCTCTGCTTGGCATAGTTGTGCTGGAATTAAGCGGATTGTGATGCTCTGTGTGGGAATTATAAACAGCTGCAGGTTCATGAATAGCGCCTTTGAGTGCAAAGAGTTCTTTAGAACTAAACAAAACTGAGTATATACACAACAAAATGTGCACAAGTAAGTCCTCTACATCCCATTAAAACAAGCTGTTCTTTTCATTATACTGTTTATCTAAGTAGAAGCGCCATCCCAGAATAGCAGGTCAATAGCATTTATCTGCAGTGACCTAAGGTTAAACACTAGGACCTATTGCAGATGAGTCAAATGATACAGGATGGATCCCATCCAATAAAGGTTATTTCCAGGGAACACTGTCCTCTCAGGTGAACTTGATGTAGGAAATGTCATTAATATGTTTTACGCAATGGCGCAATATCTTAGGTAACGGCTAATGTGTTGTGACAAAGAGAACGGGCCGTCCAGGGATAATGACATGAGGACTTACACTTCGGGCCGAATGCTAGCTGATGCGTGCGTCACATGTGTGAGCAATGGAGGTTGAGAGTGGGGGGAAAAAGAGAGAGAGAAGGAGAGACACGTCTGCCAGACATTTCCAGAAGCTAGGTTGATAAACACAATCTCCTGAAGTAATTTTCAAACATTGAGGAGGAAAATAAAGTTTATTCCATAATGTAATATGCCAGTGAAATTACTAAATGGAAAATATTCATTCTTTTTTGTTCGCTCTCTTTCCTTCTACCCCATTCTGAGCCCCTAGCCCCCACCCTCCCTGTGTTATATAACTGCTGTCTGGCAACATTCCATGAACACACTCATTCACAGGAGATCACCCTAGCAACGCAGTGACGAGCATTCCTCCCTCCCAACCCTCCCACGTTCCCATTGGCTCGTGACGGCGTAGCTTTGATTCTGACTCGCCCGCTCACATGCCACTCACCTGCGTAGCATGGTCAGGCTATGTGGCTTAGCTGTTCTACTGACACACTTTCCTACTGAGCCGAGGGAGGCGCTTGTGCGGTAGCCTCGCAAGCTCTGTAATCTGATTAAATTTTTTGTTTTTCCTTTTTTTTTTCTTCTCTTGGCATGTTTAAGGTGGAACCACAAAATCAAAGACCATCATATTATCAGGAAAACCAGTCATTTCAGTTTCAGACAAATTCAAAGCCACTATAAACAACTCTGATTAACCTTTTTATCGGAGACATAAGATCAAGAGGCGCATTTTATGTAATGGCATGGGCCTGATTTATGACTTTTGCACACTTGAAATATCTACAGTACACTCATTAAGGGCCCTGTAACTTACACTTGCCCTCAACATGTGGCAGCCTGTCAAGAATTTGAGCACAGTCCCAGCTGTCTCAGAGCTCTCACATAAAACTATTTTTAAGCTATGGCTTCTGTGCATGGCGACTGGAGGTTGAATTTATCAAGCCTTTTAAGTTTTACCTAGCCTATCGAGTTTTCCCATGCTATGCGTCAGGTGTGTTTTTATACACACACACACACACATATATTCATAATGCAAAACAAAACCTTTCATATTGTGACTCTCACATTGTAAAATGACAGGTAAAAGCGCACTGAACTGACTACAAAGGAAGTATGACTGAAATATGAAGTATTACAGCTTTTTGCCATAATATCAATGAATTCTGGTCAATTTATTAATGAAAAATGTAAAAAAATAATAATAATTTGAGGTCACAAATGATGACAGAATCACAAAAAAGATGCCTGCCTGTTGTTTTGGTAATACAGTCAGGAACCTTTGACATTCAGGCTGTGTATAAAAGGCAAACATCTCCTTTTGTCAGTATTATTCATCAAGCCAATCTCCCATAAACACTTACGCAAATGAAAAGTATATCAAACAACTCTTGTTTGTTTAGCACTGCTATAGAAACCGGAGAAGAAACACAGTCAGATTGACAAAAAACTAATTAAGAGGAGATTTATTAGAGTGCTATGTTTATCAGGGCAAGATGGAGTAAGTAATCTAGCTCTTCTTATCTCCTCTCTTTTGGCCACTCATGTCACTTAGTCAGTATGTCAGTCCATCGAACACCAGTCAGCAGTTTACTGCGTGATGCTGGGAAAAACCCAAGACAAGTGCAGAGACTATGCCCTTTTATCTCAAATAATCAAACAACTTTGTTCAGCAATGTCCAAAGGTCCCGTTTACCTTGCACTTTGCATTTGCATAAGAGGGCTTAGCTAACCTAACCTGTGTGAGATTTGTGTGCACAGTCCATATTAGAGTCAATTTTGGAGCCTGCTCTGCGTCCCCACCAGCTAGTTTGCTTTGATCACAAGCAAAAAGGGTGCCATTTGCATTCATTTGCACGTATGTGAGATTTCAATGCAGTTTTGTAGTCAGCAGTAATGATTTTTCCTCTTCCACACATCACTTAAAAGTGACCTACCTATACTAAGTAAATTGAGATTGTGGAATGACACCGCAAGACTCTCTTTAAATATGCACAGAGGGATTGAGTAATTCTTTGGTATAAGTAACAACACCAAGTTGAAAAACATGAGCTGATAGGGAGTGTAAGGTGACTCTTGATGGGCATTAATTATCTTGATGCCTGCTGGGATTAGGAAACAATAAAAGTCTCATTCAAAAATAAAATAGGCATTTTAGAAAAATGTGTATGAACATATTAAGATGGAAATTGGTTGGTCATTATTATTAATGAGCCATGAGTCATAGCAAAAATACGTTTTTATTTAAGACATATAAACTAAAACACCATAACTTAGGTGTGTAACAATTATGATGTTCTTATTGTTAAACCATTGTCTGAGAAAATCTTGATTTTTTTCTAGCAAAAGGAGATTTTAATCCCTTATAGATCAAGTGGCTGGTCACATTCTCCCATTGCCTGGGCTTAAGTTGTGGTTTAAATGAATGGAAAGTCCATGGGTAGGTGTCAAAGTGCCACTGTATTAAGCTGCTCAGAATTCATTTATAGACGGCTCATTGCCTAAGTCTTCAAAGCCATGGTGGCTTAAAAGTTACAGCACTCTGCATATAGAAGAGTGTCTTTCCTCTGGATCATGGATAAAGTCAAAAGAAACATACTGAATATATAACACCCATTTAATTTAATTTTGCTACATCTCTGCACATTTTGTCAATTCTACTTAATTTCTATTCAGCACATTCTGGGAATTTCAACTAACAAAAGTCTGTACATTCCAATGGCAATGCAGAAATATTACTAACTCCAGAATATAACATTACTAGGATATAAAAACAATTACAATCTATTAAAGTTAGCTAATATATCTGAAATCACACGTAACTAAGCTTGACTGAGCCCTTGTTGTTACGCATTCGCACCAAAGCAGGCGCTGTTTCCTTCATACAGAATTTCAGGTTTAGTATAGTTTGCCATCACGCGTTTGGCATAAAGGTTAAAATAAGATGCCAATAAGAAAAACAGTTAACAGATCTTAAAACTGACCAATTCGCGCCCTGATATATCAGTGCTGTAATATGCTGTGTAATCCTCAATGACAGAAGTAGGTCAATGGAGCAGAAAGACAGTCAGACCGGCGGCCATGCTGAGACTGAAAAACAACAACACGCAGCAGATACACCCCCATTCCCTGTGCCCCAACAGCTCACAATCACATACTGACATGCAGAGATCTCCCCTGAACTAACTGATAAGCTTTTTCACGATAAAGACACCAAAACATCCAGCTCAAGTTCAATATGGCGGTTAAGATCGCTTATACGTAACCAAAGACATAACAACTTTACGCACGACCATAATGCAGTATTAGAACTTTCCATTAAGTAAGCATGCAGTTCAAATAACAGCACTTAGTGATTATTATGTTTTTAAGCATTTTCAAACACTTTGTTTGATTCTTACATAATGAGGTGCGCTTAGCGGCAGCTAACAGTAACTACAGTGAGACGAGTGTTGCCAAATCAAGCAAAAACAAGCAACCAGGTATATATAAAAAAAAACTAAATAAAAAGCAACTTGCTTTTTTTACTCTAAATAAGCAAATAATGGAGAAAGAGAATTTCTCAATTTGAATAACTGATTTATTCTATAAGGCATCAATTAGCTACACAAGTCAACTTGCTACAAATTACGTAATTTCAATAACTATAACCCTTTAATCATAATCAAAATGTTTCACATACAACTGGCCATCTAACTTATTAAATACATATCTTTCATGCCAACCCCTTCAGCAAAAGTACGTGGTTATTTACATGCGCGACTATTCTGACAAAAACGGCAAAACATTAACTGGCCATTTTTATGAGACTTTATGAAACGAAAAGAAGAAAAACAATCCCAAAGTGGTTTAAAGAAAAGACATGGCACAAGGCATGGCTGCACTGCACGGACATGGCAACCCAGAGAGACGTTTCCAACATGACGTTCATCGCTTCCCTCTCACGCTTGCAAGCGAAGAAACCAAACAGAGCTATGCAAAGTTTAGGATTTCCTTGTACTGGTTTTATTCGGTACATTTTTGAGTGGCGAGAAACTATCAAAGTAGTGAAGAAACATGTTACAAACAAGCAACAGTTGCAAATTATCTGAGCGATATTTTTGCGCGCTTGCGCGTGCTTTAGCCTATACTTTAAAACTTTGCGCAGTTCGTGCAATATCAAAGCAAACACAATCACGATCACAACTGTCAAGTGACAGTTTTTTCAATTATTAGACCATTATATTTTGTTTCTAAAAATGCATTTTCTTTAACTTACCTCTCATTTTGATGCTATATTATCTGCGAATGATAATATAACTCCAGCACATTTGAACAGCGCCGAAAGTAAAACTCAGGTGAAAATTGGAAAACTCCAAAACAGAGCAGTTGTAAGAAAATAACAACTACACTTCATAAGTTATTGCACAGCCTACTTGTTCTTCTCATCCGGTTGTTCAAAGTAAATTCCGCTTCATCATTGGCTTTTTTCCCCCCTGCGTAAATGCGCGCTCTGTCGGCTATGTAATAAAATGATGCCCTCTACTCTTTCCCTCTCTCTGCGTCTGTGCTTCTCTGTAGTCTAACCTACTTTCGGCGCGTGGACTCTCACATGATCTCGCTCCACTGGCCCGCCTAGTGCCCCCAGGCAGCGGCGCGCGCTCCCGCACTCGGGCACGCGCTTTAAGGAGGATCCGTGTGCCAGAGCTCGAGCGCGCGTGGGAAAGTGTGGCAGTGTGTCAGTGTCACCACAACAGTATCGTGGGAATCTCTCGCGGGCTCGCGGTTCCAGCGGCTGCGATTGTTTGCGATTACAGCACAGCCCACTTAAAAAAAATACATCAAAAAAAATCAAAAAAAAAAAAATCACGGCATTATTTTCCTTCCTCACAGAAGCAAACGTGCTTTACTTGACTGCTACTGATTCTTTCAACACATTTGCATCTAGTGATAGTCAAATAATTCAAAATTAGGTGAAAAGGTCAGAGAAAGTGTATAAATTTGTATCGGTTTAAAACAGACCAGTCCAACATAAAGTTATTATTTTAGTGACAGTGTATACCTTTCATAAAGTAAAAACAGGTTAAGGCCATTTTAAAAAGGGAGAGATCTATAGGCTAACAATATTATTATGCTTTCTGGGGGGTTGTCTAAGTGAGATTTCCATATGTTTATAGGGATATTTTGCAGTTGTGTATTGATTTTAACTCCAGGTTAATCAAATGCCTAAATTACAGCCAACTGAAATCAAAGCCAAAACACCTATAAATCATTAAGCATATGCAATTTTACCCAAAGCGACTTGCAAATGAGAATACAACAAGCCAAAGAAATAATCCAAGGGAGAACTCAATGACATAAGTTTTGCCAAAGCATATTTTAATTAAATGCTATAGAAGCATAAATGTTGAGCAGAGATGTTTAGATAAGTTTTAAAGTTTTATAGGTCAATTTGTGAAGTCAATAATTAAAATAGCTTTTTTTCCCTCTTCAAATAACATTTAATCATGAATGCAGTGTTTAATGCTGACAAAGGGGAAAGAAACATGGACATTATGCAATACACAAATATAAACACAAGCTATACAGACTGAAACAAAAACTCATCTGATGTGTAAATGCATGATGTAGTTCATATTGCACATATGGGAGCTCTTACATCATCACTGGTGGGTGCTGGGCAAATATTTTTGAATGGCATAAATCCCTTCTTACGTCTCAAAGAATGCAATCAAAAATGAATATTTTGTTTGTGAACATCTTGTAGACGAGGTGAGGTTGACCGAGAGACGAAGCAACGTGTTAGAGAAGGAAGGGAGACTGACTTTATTTCAGGAAACCAATCTAATAATGTCAATAATGTGGGGGATGTAATAACAGGACGTGCGAAAGTGTGTGGAAGATAGAAGGAATATGATGTAACCAGGGAGTCTCCATTATGAAATGAGGAGAGAAGAGATTACAGTAAGTAGGTTAGTGGAACAGCGGAAACACACGGAAGCTGAAAGAAAGCTTTGTTACCCCATCCTGTGCGGCCACTCCTTTTCATCCTCTGCTTTCTTTCAGTCTATAATCTCTCTTATGCGTTTTCTTTTTCATTGATTTATGGCCCCTTATATTGCATGATGTCCCTATCATGAACCATGTTTATTCCTCAGACTTTGTCTCGTCTACACCTTTTTTTATGCATTAAATCAAAATCTGTTTTACAGCATGAGGGAAATCAATCTTTCCAGCAGTGTTTGTGCAGCGTTGTCAAAACACACCTCCCTTGGGGTAAATATACGAACGTTTCCGCTCCAGGAGCATTGTTTCGCTTTTCATTATTCTTCTGTTTAGATGTCTCTTCCTGTTTCAGAGTCTCTTCCATACCTTCCTGCAGTCTTGAATTGCAAATTTTCATTGAAAAGCAGCCTCTTTTCTGTCTTTTTTTCTTTATGTGACACACACACACACAGCTGACCTCCTGACCATCTGCCTTATATAACCACGGTCTCTTAAATTAGAGCTGGCTCGCTCCGAGCGAGAAGGGAGGGGGGCTGACATTAGATGGAGGCGCACGGAGAGATGAAGTGAATGAAGCACCGTTTATATTAAATGTCTGCTGGAAAACAAGACAAGAATTTTACTGTAAAGTGAGATTAGAACTGCATTATGATCTAATGGCAAATGAATTTCAGGCAAAGAGTGGATGAGGTTATGGAGGAATATATTAACAATCAGCGCTAGTGTGTTTGGCAGTCGATAAATTGTTGTTTTTTTCAGAAGGGATTATTGTAGAATCCAGCTCTCATCGGCGTAATCCCCTCACCACTCCTCTTCGTTATCTGCTTAATCCGCTGACTCCTCTCCTCTTTCAGAGGCTGGATAATCCCTCTCTTTCTCAGTGCGAGGGTGTAATCCAGTTTTACCCTGCCCATCCTCTCCTCCATCATGCTCTTCTCCTTTCATCTTCTGTTCCTTTCTCCTCTTCTCCTTTCTGCAGCTCCCCTAGTAATCTTCACCCATACTAAAAATACCCCTTTAAAATCCCTATTACTTCAATTACATTATATAAACTACATTATATTATATTATAGGAAAGAATGTTCCTGAATGAATCCTTCTGTCCTAGGAGACTTTCAGGATTGAAGTCTGTGTTTATTCCAAACCAGTCGTCTCGGGCCTGTTAAAATTTCCTTCACATACCATTGCTCATGGTTTCCATGGTCTGCCTCTTCCCAGATGACCAGAATTGCATCGTCTGGACATTTTGTTTCTCAGCTAAACAAATTAAGGCATGAATCTCTGTTGGCTCATCTCTAATTATTGAGAATATTTCAAAGATGATTATCTTGTACTCATCCACCATTTATAATGGATCATTTGGATGATTTTCATACTTTTCTTGAGTGTCTCAAATGAAACTAATGAGCAACAACATATAATCATCTTAATCTCAGGCTGCTCCCGCAGGACATCCTCAGTATCATTAAGAACATGTCAGATGCGCTACTTGAAAATAAATGAGTAACTTGCATATCGGTGTTGCGCGGATTACAGTTCTGGCACAAATGAACGTACTGTATATTACTCATTCAAGTAAACACAAGCTGGGCAAATTATTTCTTGAGGGACCGACAGCCGCAGATGGCATCCTCTCTGGTGGATTTTCAATACGTCAGCAGCTATAGCGTCATCATAAAAAACACAATCAAGTTAAGGACAGTGAAATGGAATGAAAAACGATTGCAGTACGAGTTAAACAAGTTATACGATGACTTAAGGCACCCACACACTACAAGATAAACGGGACGATTTTGGGCCCAATTCTTACCTTCCAACAATCCAATCATACGATGGACACTTTGGACCCGTACAAAAACCCATACTTGTGGTCTTCGCCACTTGAGAACAAACAGAAAGCATGTGTGCAAGACTGTCCCATCAAAAAGCGCAGTGCCCTCAAAGCAGTATTCGAGGCTAAGCATATCGTGCATTAGGTTTGGAAAATCGCGTGCCCTGAAATCGCAATATGTTGCATAGGGACTACTGAACAGACATTCAGAAGTTTATTTTAAAATGCATTAAGAAGTTTATTTTAAAATACAAAGTACTGAAAATCTAAATAAAGCTCTGTAAACATTTGCATATTTGGAACACTATAAGTGTGTCCGTCCCATTAGGTAATCAAAAGTTCTAATCACACTTGCAGTCTTCATGCCTACTTAAACACTGGACAAACACAGGAAATACGCAGACAAGTGGTCAAGTGCAAAGACCGCAAGTGTGGGTATTTGGACAGGCCCTTTATTTTCCCATGAGGCCACAGGAGAGGATTTGGGAATGGCAATAAAGCGACGTAACTAGGTCACGTGATTATGAGAGCATAGCAAAAGTAGTATGTCCTGATTACAATTATACTACACACAATCATACTATAGAACATACTTTTTTAGCGGTCGTGAAGTTATCACTTACCTACCCAAGTACCTACCCAAGAGAATGCGATTTTGGATGCAGTGCGCAGTGGTGTGCTGTCTTGGTCACATCGTGGTACTCCACACACTATAGGAACAAAACAGTTTTTATTGTCATGTTTGTCGTCTCTCACTTTTTGAAAATCTGACAAGCTTTTAAGAATCTTTTAGTGTGGGCCAGCCTTAATGGGGTTCTACTTTCTATTCACTAAAGAATCGTGAAACATTTTTTATAACCGTTTCGATCAAAATATTAAGCTGCACAACTGTTTTCAATATTGGTAATAATAAAAAATGCTTATTGAGCAGCAAATCAGCATATTAGAATGATTTCTGAAGGATCATGTGACACTGCTGAAAATTCAGCTCTGCCATCACAGAAAAAAAAAACTGTTTTAAAATATATTAAAATTGCACAAATATTTCACAATAATACTGTTTGTGCTGTATTTGTGATCAAATAAATGCAGCTTTGGTGAGCAAAGGCTTTTTTCCCCCTCTCTTTCAAAAACATAGAGACCCCAAACTTGTTAACGTTTTTTATTCATTTATTTTTTAGAAATGGCTTTGCTTTCTTAGATGGGGATGTGAAGGAAGATGATTGCCAGTCTTTCATCTTTGTCCCTCTGCTGTCATGACAACAAGTGGCATGGCATGACTGTCCTCACTGACTGTAATGGCCACTACTGAAGGTCAGGTCTCTTACTCGTTCTCCTCTTTAGTGGTATCACATCTCTTCTTCTGTCCTTTTCCTACATGCCCTATAGGCTATTCTAACAAACATCAGCTCGGATACCAAGTTACTTCCTCCAACGACACTCCCCCCCAGTTTATAGACCTGTTGTCTATTGCTCTCATGACAGCTGATATCTGTTATCACCTGCTACCTGATAGGTAAAAAAATATATATTGTTGTATCTATGGGAAACAGCAGTTCCCGTAAATGCTCCCGGAAAAAGGTCTTTGAAATTGTCAGCGTTATTCAGCACATGTACGCTACTAAGCCTGGCCATTTGCCTAGAGAGTCATGCCCTCCATATGAAGTTTATCTTTGCTTTTCTCTGAACAATGCTAATCGAACAAAGGGCGAATATAATGCTGACAAATACACGCACACAAGGAATGCCAGCCCAAACACACACCGAACGCCACATCAGAGCGGAAGAGAAGTACCGTCATGGAAATGCAATGAAATTTCATATGACCAACCTTTCAGTCATTACATTATTGACTCATTTTGCATTGTAACCTTTTGTACAATGTGAAAAGCTCAATATATTATAGGCCCATTTCCTTATAATCAAAGTCGAGCACGTCTACAGTATAGCACTATACCAAAGTTCATTTAGTTCTGCTTTAACAAGCCGGGTTTCAACAGCATGTTAGCTTAGAAATGATAGGTGGGCATAAGGGCGCTCGTGTCCACCATGACTGACCTACTTTTTTAAAATCACACATACAAACGCCACGCCAGCAGAAATACACACACATTTACAATGACTCACACGTCTTCCACCCATTTGTTAACTGCAGATGTTTGACTGTAACTGACGTTAGTCACCTAAAGTCACCTAGTTTATTACATCATTTCTGTTTCAGACAAAACAAAAGAACAGCAATATTGCAGAATATTTTACAGGTTGAAGTGAGCATTTAATTTCATATCCTCATTATCCATCCCTCCCAAGTCCCTTCTTTCTTATCCTTCACTTTGGTTGTCCCCTGTGTCCTAGTTCCACTATCTTACTATTTCCCTTGTTGCCTGAAGGAAGTGTGGGACACACTGTCTGTCCATCTCTGTCTCTTCATGTCTTACTCCCTCCCTCCTTTCATCCCTTATCACAAAGCAATATACTTGTGCAGTCATTTATTTTTCCTCCATCCTCTGTGGGCACTTTGCTCGGCTCTCTATCCAGAGAAAACTGTTAATTACATTGCACCCTTTTCAGTGGTCGTATGCTGGTCATTTTCTTTCACAATGATCATTTTTCACCTCACTCATCTGTCATTATTTGTTTGAAATGATGAATGCACATCATAATCTTCTTAGGTAAGCTGAATAGATAATGGCCTCTCGGTCATGTAATTCTGTTAGCTATTATTTGCACTCAGGCTTTTAAATCACCCAGTTCCAATCATTTCCATATTATTTATAATGTAATAGTATTTTGGGTGAATGGGAACATTACACTGAGTAGAAGTATAATTCAAATGACCAAAAAGGGGAGAGAAAGAAAGGTAAATAATGAAATATAAATATTAAAGATAAGCATTGGCATTGAAAATTCAACAATTCTTCAAAAATGACAACATACTCTGAAGAAGAAGAAAAAACAGAATCTAAAAGTGTCATTATCTCAAATTATTTCAACCATTAAACGTCATTCCTTTAATTATTGTGTTTTTGAATTTACGTCTGACTGAATGATGAGGAATTAGAGATCTCTGGTGGTGACTTTGGGAACTTCACATTTTTGGCTTACATAACAGACGCTTATCCACTCTGCATAGTCAGCTTAGCGGTTAAACTAAGCTTTGTAAACATTATTAGTATTAATCTACAAGTTGCATTAAACATTGTTGCAGACAGACAGACAGACAGACAGATAGATAGATATTAGTGATTGCTGAATTTTATTCTTTTGATTTAGCTTTTTCATTGAGCTGTAGACAGTTACCATAACACATTAGCTCTAAATCATGTTCATTATTCATTTCAGTTTCCATTGAAGGGGAACATCAGCCAAAGCAGACAGTAAATGAGAGACTGAGCAAAGTGTGGTTTACATTACAAACAAATTTCTGTATCGAATGGAAACCTTTTTCAGTGTATTGGTTGTTTTCCCCCCCATCTCATGTGGAAAGTGAAGTTTTGGTACCTTGTGGCTGGAAAGATTATGGAGGGACAGAACTTTACAGACATGGCAGAAACATAGAGAGCGAGAGATGGAGGTCCAGGAAAATGGAGAAGGAGGGAGAGGTGGCTATGACCTACTTTGTGGAGAAAAAGGAAAACACACCCCGGGAGTAGGCTACACACACAAAATTGTATAGCTACACTATAAAATGCATGCAAGGACATAAATGCACAATATGTGCAAATAAACAGTCAGGCGCAGTCTCACAAACTCAGCTGTCACATCTTGGAAGTGGGTCACAAAATCCTATTTACTGCTGCTGACAATTATCTACATTCGCGGTTGAAGGCCATGGCTCTGACGGCTTGGCAACAGCTGTAGGATCCATTCCATTTTCCACTGCAGCGCCGATCTGAGGCAGAGCTGTGTCATTCCCGATCGATTAACACATTTGCTACATCAAAGCATAACCACAACGTATAGTTCATTTAGCCTACCTGCATTACACCAGCTAAAACAATTTGAAACACAGCCATGTGTGCTTAAGCAAACACAAATTAAATTCTTGAGCAATATGTAATTTCCTGGGAGCAAATCCCATCTGTTCGTCAGTAATTTCCCTTAGAGGACTAAAAATAATCTGCACAGTGAGATTTAATTAGGTGCAGAATCATCTATGATCGTTATAAACATGAGTTTATAAGGATTCAGAGCCATATGGGGGAAGAATTAATCATACACATTGAGACAACAATGCCATTTTGTTTGTCTCGATACAGATCAGTAACATGAAGGCCTAATGCAAATGTGAAATCAATCATGCTGTAAACAAAGAAGGGTATTGTGTACACAAAATGTAGCTACAGAGTCTACAACTTATCTGTCATCATCTACTCACCTTTATGTCATTCAAAACCCACCTGGGTTTCTTTCTAGTCGGCGTGAAATTAAAGTTGCGAATCGCGATAGTCTTTTCTTCCCATATTGTGACGTATCTGACCGAAACGTCTTCTCAAACAAGAAAACATGAAAGGCTGGACTGGATTTTGTCCATCGGGAATCGATTGGATCGTTGGGGTTTGCTATTGCTGTGATCTCATGTGAGTGATTCCATAAAAATGAGAATTGTCGACTCAATTTTAATTTCATGGTGAGATGTTAACTCTTTCCCCGCCACTGAAGGAATTTTCCGTCATTTATAAGACGCTTCGCCGCCATTTTCCTGATTTCCATGTTTTCACTGTTATACGATAGCGGGCGCTATTGCGCAGCTTCTTAAAGGGATAGCTCACCCCAAAAATGTAAAATAGCCATTGATTTACTCACCCTGAAGCTATCCTAGGTGTAGGCCTATATGACATTCATCTTTCAGACGAATACAATCGGAGTTATATAAAAAATGTCCTGGCTCTTCCAAGCTTAATAATGGGAGTGAATGGGTATATTTTTTTGGAAGTCCATCAAAGCGCTTCCATCCATGATAAAAGTGCTCCACACGGCTCTGGCGGGTTAATAAAGGCCTTCTGAAGTGAAGCGATGTGTTCGTGTAAGAAAAATATCCATAGGCTATTTAAAACTTTATCGACTAAAATAACTAGCAGATGTTAGTCGATAAAGTTTTAAATGTGGATATTTTTCTTACAACGCATCGCTTCACTTCAGAAGGCCTTTATTAACCCACCAGAGCCGTGTGGAGCACTTTTATCATGGATGGATGCGCTTTGATGGACTTCCAAAAAAATATACCCATTCACTCCCATTATACAGCTTGGGAGAGCCAGGACATTTTTTTATATAACTCGTCTATGTATTCGTCTGAAAGAAAAATGTCATATACACCTAGGATGGCTTCAGGGTGAGTAACTTATGGGCTAATTTTCATTTTTGGGTGAACTATCCCTTTAAAGAGTACAGAATCTCCGGATCAAAACACATGCAAAAAAACAGAAGCAGCACCAAACGATAAAAACATTGATTATGCACGTTGTAGGCTAGTCTTTGAAAATAAAAAGCTGCTTTGTTTTGTTTAAAATGCTGCTTTTTTAAATGAAACTTACCCACATTCAAGTGTTGATAAAAACGAATGTATGAAGCTAGAATAAAACGAGGTGTTTTGTTTAAAAGAAGAGGCTCTCTTTCTTTTGATATACTGCATCAGATATGCCTATTCATGAAAAAAAAATTACTCTGGGTGCCATGAAAGTTTTGTGAAAATGATCAAAAATGCTGGTGAAGGCTGACAACTAAAAAAAAAAACTAACCCCTATTGACATTCACTAGTAAAGAGCAGTGCCAACATTCTGCTAAACTTTTCCTTTAGCAGAATTCACTAGATATTCACTGGATAATAGCAGTGTCAACATTCTGCCACACTTTTCCTTTTGTGTTAAGAAAATTCCTGTTTGGAATGACATGATGAGCAACGACAACCTATCCTTTAAATAGTATGTTATGCAACTAAACAAGAATTGCTCTTTAGGACTGTAATAAGGCTACATAGAAGAACCCTGGTAAACACACTAATCATATTCTCAGTCATGTGTATGATCTTTGACTTGAAAAATGTTTTTAGAAAGAAAAAATTCTCACATAAAATTTCCACTTCAAAAGGAGGCGTTTAGGCATCTGTGCGAGTGTAGTCAAACCTGGAGACTTTTAAAAGGAGGGCAGCAGAGATAACAAAGCAAGCTCTGTATGTTTTCTTAGAAAAACCTTGTGATTGCAAACTGTCTTGTGATCAAGACTTGTGATCAGAAATACACAAACTGTTAACGGCTCTGTGACAGAAGGCAGATCATTCAGATCTGATGACCGATGGAGAAGTTAATGCTCAAATACACTACACACCTTTTAAAATATAAATTTTCAAATAATAGGCATCGTTGCACTTTATTTTGCAGTATGTGCACTTACATGTACTTAAGAAAGCACTGGGTAATATAAGGTACCTACATTGGCAAAGGTTAGGTTTAGGGGTAGGTTCAGGATTAGTACGTATAGATATTACAGTTAATGCAATTACTATAATAAGTACATAGCATGTACATAGGGAACAGGACTGTAAAAGTAAAGTGCTACCGGCATCATCCACTTGCTGCCTTTGTAAATGGTTGAATAACGGCATTATACAGTACCAGACTTTAAAGTCATTCCGAACACAAACTTGGAGGCATTGGAGACATACGACAAATGAAAATGTTTTCTAATGTTTAGGTGTATTGGTCCGAATGGATGGACTTCGCCACACTGTAAATCGAGGTAAAAATCTGGGAGAAAGTTTTGTAATGTATTCCAGCCTTTAGATGTTGTGAGGATTCCCAGCTGACAAAAATATGTTCTAAGAAAGTTTTGTTAATGTTCCCATTTTAAATGTTGTCTGAATGTTCAAAACATCCAGTTTTTCAAATGTATTTGTTTTTGTTTTGGGGTTATTGCAAACATTAGAGAAAGCATTAAGGGAACACCCCATCTCATTTTGCAAACATTATTGGAACGTTAGTTTGGAATGTGTGCTACAGTACAGTAGGCCTACATGGCGGGTGTCATGATGCACCTGCGCTACTGATCATGTCAGTATCAGAAATGAGAGACTCAGGTTTCTGGGTCATGCAGCGAAGATTGGGAGGGTGGCAGAACAAACAAAGAAACCTCTCAACTCCCTTCAGGTTGTACATGAGAAGGAGACACACCTTGTTTTACATGTAACATAATGCAGTAAACAACATCACAGATGCAAACAATATGTTAATAGTCTAACTCTTTTTCATTATCAGATGTATTTCCAAACAAAAGCTTTTGTGTCCATGTTCTTGCTTTTTATGAGATCATATTAATTTGCTAGAGGGCACTGGGTTCGTTTTTCATTTCAAATTTGCGGATATAATTTTCTGAAATGATTAATATGTTTTGCAATATTTTCTGCCACTGTGTAATGACTTTCATGTAGCTACATGAGAAATTTTACCAAGCCAATAAATTCACATTTTTATTAATTCATCAGATATTTGTTTACAGCTTGGAAGCAAAGAATACAGTTGATTATAATAGGTGTTCCCTGGGAATTGATCCCATGGGCCATGACCCTGATGTTGGTTGTGCAACGCGCCTGGTGAGCTACAAAGAGTTTAACAATACATGTCAATCACACCGATGCATTGCGGTTGTGTATTAGGCCGAACACTTTAGGTGGAACCTGATGCTGATGATCTGACTTGTCATGTAACTATACAGCCAGAACAGCAAACCTTGAAAGTCGTCTGGCCCAGATCTGGCAGAACCTCATCTATCGAATAAAATAAGGAGGATAGAGTGACCCCAATTGTCACCTCAATAACATCTGAGAGTGAACAATTTGGCTCCTGTTTCTGCCGTGTCACAGTGGGAGTCTCAATAATTCATTAGCCGTGACACAGCCGAAAAACACTTTTTTTTAAAGTTCTTTGGTAGTACTGTGTTGAAATCTTTTAAGCTGGAGATATGATAGTGGGAGATTTAACTCATTAGTGTTAAATTAAGTGAATTTGAGACAATCTCAGAACTCACCAGAGGTTCACTGATTAAATGGTCAGTCTCCCTTTGTTTTATTAGTTTTTAACAGTGTTTTTAGAGCCTCGTAATGGATATCACCCTTATATAAACGTACTGACACAAACAAAGGAGCTTGACTTAAATTAAACAGTAAATTATAACGTAACATAACATAACAACATTACATAATTATTAGAGCCTAGTGAGTAATGGATATCACCCTTATATAACAATTCTGACACAAATAAGGAGCTTGACTTAAATTAAACAGTAAATTATAACATAACATTTGACATAACATAGCATAACATAACAACATAAAATAACATATAACATAACATACAACATAACATACTACATAACATAACAATTATTACAGCCTGAGTAATGGATATCACCCTTATATAAAAATACTGTCACAAATAAGGAGCTTGACCTAAATTAAACAGTCAATTATAACATAACATAAAAGTTACTAGTGATTAATGGATATCACCCTTATATAAAAAATACTGGCAGTAAATTATAACATAACATAACCTAACATAACATAATAATATAACATAACATAACAACATCAATTATTAGAGCCTAGTGAGTAATGGATATCACCCTTATACAAATTCTGACACAAAGGAGGAGCTTGATTTAAAACAAGAAAATCATTGATTTATTAAAGGTATAGCGGAGGATCTTTCCAAATTTTAGATAAGACCCGCCCTCTCCACTTTTTGAAAAGTTTGATTGATTCACCAGAATGATTGACAATTAGGAGGACCAATAGTAATATAATATAATATAATATAATATAATATAATATAATATAATATAATATAATATAATATAATATAATATAATATAATATAATATAATATAATATAATATAAGGGTGTGTAGTTCCGAAGAGCTAACATTTATCTTGGTAAAAGATAGATCAACCAGTCAGAATGCTTTTCAGAGACCTTCTTTTGAATAATAATAATAATAATTCATTTTATTTGTGGGCGCCTTTCAGGACACTCAAGGACACCTTACAATAATAAAATACATAATAAAACAGAGGAAAAAACAACAACACAATAAAGAGTAAATACATAAAATCAATGCCCACCGACATTACTAAAATCAATCAGGATAGGCTAATCTAAAAAAATGAGTTTTAAGACGTGATTTAAAAGTTGAGAGACTAGGCAAGGCAAGGCAAGGCAAGTTTATTTATATAGCACATTTCATACACAATGGCAATTCAAAGTGCTTTACATAGAAGAAATTAAAATAATAAAAAGAAATAAGAATAATTAAAACAGTTTAGAAAAGTAAAAAATAAAATACAGTACAAACAGTCGGACGAACATTGGCACAGTGCTCATTCAGTAAATGCATAGTTAAACAGATGTGTTTTGAGTCTGGATTTGAATGTGACTACAGTAGGAGCACATCTGATCTCCTCTGGAAGCTGGTTCCAGCTGCGGCTGGCATAATAGCTAAAAGCAGACTCACCATGCTTAGAGTGAACCCTTGGTATTTCAAGCTGATATGATCCTAATGATCTGAGTGATCTGTTGGGTTTATATTCAGTGAGCATATCTGCAATGTATTGAGGTCCTAGGCCATTGAATGATTTATATACCAGTAATAATACTTTAAAATCAATCCTAAGTTTAACTGGGAGCCAGTGTAAAGACCTGAGGACTGGTGTGATATGTTCATATTTTCTGGTTCTGCTCAGAATCCTGGCAGCAGCGTTCTGTATGAGCTGCAACTGTCTTATAGTCTTTTTGGGAAGGCCAGTGAGGAGACCATTACAATAATCCACCCTGCTGGTGATGAAAGCATGCACAAGTTTCTCTAAGTCTTGTCTGGAAACAAAGCATCTAATTCTTGCAATATTTTTCAGATGATAGTATGCTGATTTAGTTATTGCTTTGACATGACTACTGAAACTAAGGTCTGACTCTAGTGTCACACCAAGATTCCTGACTAGATTTTTGGTTGTTTGACCCCTAGAGTGAAGGTATGCGTTCACCTTGAGAACTTCATCTTTGTTTCCAAACGCAATGACTTCAGTTTTGTCTTTGTTTAACTGAAGAAAGTTTTGACACATCCAACTGTTGACTTCGTCAATGCATCGGCACAAGGAGTCAATGGGGCTGTAATCGTTAGGCGATAGGGCTAAGTACAGCTGTGTGTCGTCTGCATAGCTGTGGTAAGCAATTTGGTTGTTTCTCATTATTTGGCTCATTGGGAGCATATACAGGTTGAACAGGAGTGGCGCAAGAATTGAGCCTTGAGGGACTCCGCATGTCATGGATGTCCACTCAGACTTATGGTCTCCTATACTCACATAATAACCTCTCCCATCTAAGTATGACCTGAACCATTTTAGGACTATCCCAGAAAGCCCCACCCAGTTTTCCAGCCTGTCCAGAAGTATGTTGTGATCGACAGTGTCAAATGCAGCACTGAGGTCGAGTAGTACCAGCACTGATAATTTGCCTGAGTCAGTATTTAAGCGAATATCGTTTATTATCTTTATGAGCGCTGTCTCTGTGCTGTGATGCGGTCGGAAACCAGATTGAAAATTGTCAAAGTATCCATTCGAGCATAAGAATTTGTTCAGCTGATTGAAGACAACTTTTTCAATGATCTTACCTATGAAAGGAAGATTTGAGATTGGTCTATAGTTGCTTAATATGGTCTTATCCAGATTGCTCTTTTTCAGGAGGGGCTTGACAACTGCAGTTTTTAGGGAGTTTGGAAAACTCCCAGAGAGAAATGAAGCATTTACCACTTCTAGAAGATCTGCTTCTAAACTGTTTAACACACTTTTGAAAAACGATGTGGGAAGTGTGTCAAGAGCGCAGGTTGATGTTTTAAGGTGCTGTACGGTTTCTTCCAAAATTTTGCCATCAATTTCTTTGAAATCAGACATAGTAACTACTTTCTCAGGTGGTTTGATCTGTCTGACCCCAGCGCAAGTCAAGGATGTGCTGATCACCTTTCTGATATTATTGATTTTCTCAGAGAAGAAAGAAGCAAACTCACTGCACTTGCTGTCTGAGAGCATTTCACTGGGAATCTGGCTTGGGGGGTTTGTCAGTCTCTCTACAGTAGCAAAAAGAGTGCGTGTGTTGTTTAAATTGCTGTTTATAATATTTGAGAAGAAAGTCTGTCTAGCTTTGCCTAGTTCCATATTGAAAGCATGAAGGCTGTCTTTGTAGATGTTATAATGGACTACAAGTTTTGTCTTCCGCCACATGCGCTCTGCTTTTCTGCATTGTCTTTTCATATTTTGCACTGCTGTTGAGTTTCTCCAAGGTGCCTTTTGTCTGCCACTCTTCTTCCTGACTTTCACAGGAGCAATATCATCAATTACACCTTTAACTTTTGAGTTAAAAGAATCAAGGAGAAAATCAACAGAGTCTGCAGATATGCTTGGTGTTAAAGATATAGCCTTCATAAATAGTACACTAGTGTTCTCATTTAAGCATCTCTTCTTGACAGACACAGATCTAGCTTCAGTGGCAGGAGAGATCAATATATCAAAGAAAATACAGAAATGATCAGACAGTGCTACATCCTTAATAACAATCGATGAAATGTTTAGACCCTTACTGATAAGTAAATCTAAAGTGTGTCCATGATTGTGTGTGGGTCCATGTACATGCTGAGTCAGATCAAAAGTTTTTAAAACAGTTTTGATTTCTTTTGCCATATTGTTTTCTGCATTATCTATATGGATGTTAAAATCTCCAGCAATGGCAAAACAGTCAAACTCTGAGGTAATTGTTGATAACAGTTCTGTAAAGTCCTCAGCAAAGGCTGGAGAGTATTTTGGAGGCCTGTAAATAATGAAAAGTAAAATGCGTGGAGCACCTTTTAACACAATACCCAGATATTCGAAAGACGTGTAGTTCCCAAATGATATTTGCTTACATTGATAGATATCTTTAAAAAGAGCAGCTAGACCCCCACCTCTCTTAACAGCTCTGCAGACACTCATAAAAGTAAAGTTAGGAGGGGATGTTTCATTGAGGATTGTTGCACTGAAGCTGTCTTCTAGCCAGGTTTCATTTAGAAGCATAAAATCCAGGTTGTTTGTGGTTATTAAGTCGTTGACTAGAAGTGATTTATTTTTAAGTGAGCGAATGTTTAAAAGAGCTAACTTAACAGACTTACTTTTCCCCACAGCAATATTAGTTTGACGTGTAATAGGCACCAGATTAGTTGGGTTTGCTGTACGGCTATTGAAGGCCTTAGACTTTCTATCATGTAATAGAACAGCAATAGAGAAAGATACAGGCACACTGGGCACACTGACTAAGACTATTACGTATATCTTGTGGTAAAGTATTCCAAGTCGACGGAGCTATACAACTAAAAGCTCGACTTCCCATCGTAGTCAAACGCACAGATGGTACTACAAGAGTCACAGAAGCAGAAGACCTGAGAGATCGAGTAGGTAAATACACATGCAGAAGTTCACTCAGATATGAAGGTGCTAGATCATGAAGAGCCTTATAAGTAAAAAGTAAAATCTTGAATTGGATACGGTATTTGATCGGAAGCCAGTGAAGATGCTCTAATACCGGAGTTATATGCTCAATCAAAGGTGTTCGTGTAATGATCCGAGCTGCTGAGTTCTGGACCATCTGAAGTTTGTGAATGAGTTTCTGTGAGACACCACTGAGCAGAGAGTTGCAATAGTCAATTCGAGAAGAAACTAATGCATGCACCAGAACTGCAGTACTATTAACAGAAAGGGATGGTCGGAGACGATTAATATTTCGCAGATAGTAATATGCTGACCGTGTAATATCATTAACATGTGCCTCATAAGACAGAGTACTATCGAGGACAACACCCAGACTCTTTACCTGAGAAGAAGGAAAAATAACAGAGTTGTCGATAGCAAGTGAGAAACTTTCACAATTACGCAGTTTTGCTTTAGTGCCTACTAATAAAATTTCAGTCTTTGCGCTATTAACCTTAAGAAAATTGCATGTCAACCATGATTTGATTTCAGAGAGACACAGAGAGGAAGACGGAAATATCGAACTAGGCTTTGAAGATATATAGAGCTGGGTGTCGTCAGCGTAACAATGAAAATTTATATTAAATTTTCGGAAGATCTGTCCTAGAGGCATAATATACGATAAACAGAAGAGGGCCCAAGACTGATCCTTGAGGTACACCGCTGGTTATCTGAGATATCCGCGATTTAAATTGTTTTATCTGCACAAACTGAGTCTGACCAGATAGATATGATCTAAACCAATCATGGGTTGTACCAGTGATCCCAATAGAAATCAACCTTTCCAGTAAAATGCTATGTGAGATAGTGTCGAAGGCTGCGGTTAAATCAAGAAAAACAAGTATTGATAAAAGTCCCGAATCTGCAGCCATTAACAAATCATTTGTGACTTTAATAAGAGCTGTCTCCGTGCTATGATATGGACGATAAGCAGACTGAAATTGCTCAAACAAGTTATTATCCGTTAGATGAGTATGTACCTGCTGAGCAACAATTTTTTCCAGTAATTTAGAAAGAAAGGGTAAATTAGAGATGGGTCGAAAGTTTTCAGGGTTGTTACAATCCGCACCGGGTTTCGTGGGTATAGGAGTTATTGCCGCAACACACTAGCTAATCATGTCACCAGCTACTGACACACTGAATGCTTTTTAAAACAAGTGTGTGTGCTTGAGAATTTCAAGTATGCTTCTTAGACTAAGAGATACCTTGTCAAATAAATGAGCTCAATGTTTTATGTGACTATAACAATCCACTCTCATCTCTGTAATCGACTGCCCCTTGACCTCTGTATCCATGACAACACACTGCCTTTCGACCATCTAGTACGTTCAATACACAACAGTGGGCGTCCTGATGTCTAAAATGTTATTATCTGACAAAGTCTGTGTCAATCAGGAGTCACAGAGTGTTTTCAATTTTGGGGTTTATAGTAGTAAATACCCTCTGTATAACCACATAAAAATGTCAACGAGACTATCGTATAGTCCATACATTTAATGACAAACAAATCAAATCACATGTAGACTGGGAGTCCCACTTCAGGAGCTCTGTGTATTTGTGCATGGCACTTATTTGCTTTTGTTTGATTACAGATTATTGCACTTGGACGGTTCTGAAATAGATGAATTACTCTTGAGGGCTGTTTCTTGATAATATGAACATAGTGTTCTCTACTGTCTAACCCAGTGATCCATATGAAGTAACAAGCTCTCCTCTTTACAAATCAACATGTGTCTGAACAGAATATTAGCAAACTGTTGTATTTTAATTCACATTTATTTGTATAGCACTCTTCACAATACATATCGTTTCAAAGCAGCTTTACAAAAAATGCATATGTCGACATTACAATTTAGAGTGATATCTTATCAGAGGTGACTTTGTCCAAGAAATGCATTTCAGAAATGTACATATACAAATCACGCAGTTAAGCTGCGTTAAGTTGTGATCAATGATTACAATATATGGAAAATTTTGCATTGGTGCATGTTGATTCAGTTTGCGTCATCTGAAGTCCTGGCCGGAGTTGGACTCGTCTCTTCACAGGTGTTGGGCCATCTTCATAAGAGGCTGGATCCAAACTGGAGCTGACGCACTCAGTTACATCAGAATGGGCATCCCGAGATAGAAACAGAAAAGCACATGGAAAATAATTAGCGTAGATGCTGTTCATAACATTAAGCAAAGATAATCTCATTTGATCTGATATAACTGGAGTACAAGGTTATGAGATGCATTATGTGAATGCTTGGCTAAAGAGATTTGTCTTTAAACTGGGAGAGTGAGTCTGAGCCCAGAACATTATCAGGAAGCTATATTCCAGAGTTTAGGAGACAAATGCGGAAACGCTCTCCCTCCTTTAGTGGGCTTAGATACAGGTACTACCAGAAGCTTAGAGTTTTGTGACCTTAAAGAGCGTGTAGGGCGATAGAAGATCACAGGAGCTAAACTATTTAGGGCCTTGTAGGTCAGGAGCAATACTTTGTAAGTGATATGGAACTTAATAGGTAACCAGTGTAGAGATGATAAAATTGGTGTCATATTATCATATTTTCTTGACCTGGTAAGAACCCTAGCAGCTGCATTTTGGACTAATTATAGCTTGTTCATTGAGGATGCAGTGCAACCACCTAGTAATGCATTACAGTAATCTAGTCTAGAGGTCATGAATGCATGTTAACTAGCTTTTCTGCATCAGAAACTGATAGCATGTTCCGTAGCTTAGCAATGTTTCTGAGGTGGAAGAAGGTGTTATAGTAAACACAATCTCGAAATCGAGAACATTCCCATATTTATACTTTGACCATTCACTATTAAAACATGCATGCAAATTTTGTCAATATATACAATTGACTTAATTACAAATGTCATTCCAAACCCGTAAGACGTTCGTTCATCTTCGGAACACAAATGAAGGTATTTCAACTCACACATCAGTTGTGGTAAAGTTAACGGAAGCTCAAGCATGTTCGCTTGACGTGCGAGAACCAATGAGGTTAATCGTCGTGCTTCCGCAAGAGGTTTGTTCTCGCGCCTCAAGCAGTTTTGTTTGAGCTTCTGTTTATGTTTGCTGATCAATGTTTATATGTGAATAAAAGCCCAAATTCAATCTGGTCATCACATCAAGCGATCGTGTCTCTTCAAAAATTTGGGACGAAACCACTCGATTCATATGGATTGGTTTTACGATCTCTTTATGAACTTTTTGAAGCGTCAAAGTGTCAGTTGCGTAGCTGTCTATGGAGGGACAAAAAGCTCTCAAATTTCATCAAAAAGATCTTCAGGGTGAGTAATGATGACAGAATTTTCATTTTTGGGTGAACTATCCCTTTAAGTGGCACAGATTGACGAGATGCATATATATATATATTAGCAGCAAAAGTTTTGAGCACTTTTTATCACAAGATTTATTAAAAGCACTTCAAATCTGTGGCCACAAGCGAAATTTTGTTGAACTGAAAATCAATAGCCTATGACACGATCACATGATCAGTGTGACACTGTTTGGTTAATGAGCTAAAAATCTTAAATATTTAATGTCATGTTTCTTTGTTTCAAGTAGATTTTGAATCCAGATAATGTGGTCTCAGACTGTTGGGTTATAGCTGTGAGATGGATAACACTGCCCCCGTGTGGATATATGTTGGATCTGCAGCACAACATTTTTTCCCCCCAAGAGAACGGGATGCATAATACGTTAATATAAGATATATACAGTAAATATAAATCATCAATTGACATTATGCACGTAATATGAGCACTTTTCATATTAAATATTATATAATATAAATATATTTATTCAAGATGAACATCAATTTACTAATATATTGTATCTGTTGCTAAGCTTGTGTGTGTCTGATAAGTGAGCAGTGGTTTAATTCCAAACACATTGCCTCTGTAATAATTCCTTTGTTGTTTACTGACCTACCTTTTTTTTACTTGAGGCTCCAGATGAGCTTGTTAAAATTCCATTTCCATGTCAAACAGCGTTGAGCGTACATGAATTTGACTGGCAATAAATGCTGCAGAAATAAATGTTCAGAGACCTTCAGGGATGAAAAACAAGATGGAGAAGTTGTGGCTCAGATTCATAACAAGATCGGTTGGCATTTCTTCAAGCTCATGTCTTCAATCACGCTTATGTTATCTGTAGACCACAAATTATCCTGTGGTGTAATAGCAATAGAGAGCGCAAGCTGCATAAAGAACCACTGAGATGATGAGTACGGATCTCAGAACAGTTATTGTGTTTGATACAAGGGTTAATCCCAAAAAATGAAATTTCTGTTATTAATTACTCAGTTTCGTCTCCCTCACAGTGCAGCGCTTCCAGGTTCTATGTCAGAATGACAGCTCAATATTGGCCATCAGAGACTGACACTAAAGAGAAGAAATTGTTGAATAAAGTCCTTTTGTTTCTTCTCGTTACTTCATAACATTAAAGACATGGCATAAGACGGGAACCATTAACATGAAACGAAACCCAAAATAGACGTGACCTCCCTCAAAGGGTGGCTCCCGACACGCAAACAGTACAGCCACCCAAACCCCCAAAACAACACAAAAATTCCAGAAGGGTGAAGGAGCAAAGATGGTCAGGTAGGAGTTATGGCGGGCTAGGCCCATGAAGGGGAACAGAAAATGGATCATGGCCTGGGCCGTGGAGGGCCGGTCCATGGATCAGTGGGTCGTTGAGCAGTGGACGAGGCCATGGTGGATGAGGTGGCCATAGTAGAGCCAGCAGTGATGGGGGCCACCAAGGCAAAGCTAGCGGATGTGACAGAAGAGATAATCGTTTGATATAATATGATATTATGATTTGATTATAAAGTAGGTCTATGTTTGAGACCATATAGACTATAGATCTTTCTATGAGACTATAGTTTGAATGAATTATATTGACATTAAAATACAGAATAGTTATTTCGGCATTATCCTTAACATTGTATAAGCATTTGTTTCATGTGCCAGAATGGAAGAGAGAATCTTGGGAGTTTGTGTAAATGTCACATCCTTTTGATTTTCCCGGCAAGAACGTCCCGAGTCTTTTACAGACAACCGTTGTGGTAAGGTCTCATTTTTTAAAGTTTCGTTACAAGCTGTTCACACATTGTAAAATAAAAAAGCTCCTTTAAGATATTTAAGAATAATCAGATTTGTTTATCTAATGTCATTTTTAAAAAAAATATCCAAGTTCCCCTGAAACCTGCTTAAGTGCGGCACAAAGTACATGCAAAAATGCATTTAAAAAAGGATAAATATGCAGTGCACCAGAAAAATATAGGAAAACGCAAACACCAGTTAGGTTCTTGATGGTTTATTAGAACAGGAAATGATAACAGAGCACAGTCTCCATGCTCAATGACAGCCAGAACTGAGGACACGGAGTTTTCAAATGTAGAAATGTGTGTGCGCATGTGTGTTTAAATACAGTGGAGTCCAAAAGTCTGAGACCACATTGAAAATTTGGGATTTAAAATACCATTTACACCTGAAAATAAACAGGGTTTGGTATTTTGAGAAAATTTGAAACTTTACAAGATAAAAAGAAAATGATATTTTTAAGATTTAACACTATTTCCAGGTCACTGATGAAATAAAATTCAATTTGTGACATTTTTCATGTGATTCTGTACAGACAAAAAAAAGAAGAAAAAAAAGCACAAGATGCTCTTTGGATAATCTCAAATCATGCTGGAGAACACGATCATCAAGTTTTACGTAAACTACATGCAGCTCGAGTGCTGCTGTCATTAAAGCAAAAGAGGGACAAAACCGAATACTAAGACATTCTGAAATTCATTTCTCAATTCATCTTTTCACTTAACTTATTATGCTGATAATATAATTTGTAATGAAAAACATTCAATTAAATAAGAAAAAGCTAAATAGAATCTTTTTAGACTTTTGAACCACACTGTCCATGTGTTTGTGATCTTGTGTGTGTGTGTGTGTGCGTTTGTATTGTTGATTTGGGAAGCATGCATGTGACAGTCTGATTGGTGGACATTAATAGGGCAGACAGTAGCATGTCGTGTTGAAGTACACACTACCTCTGTTTTCCCCAGACCGAGGCTGTGTTCATGCAGATAGTTCACTTAAATTACATTTAAGCACTGAAACCATTATGTACACTGATGGGGACACGACTTGTCATTTAATGACAATGGACCCAGTAACACGAACAGCCTCCGGTGCGAGACAAATCAGAAGTCCATCACAGTTAACAGAAGGCTTGGCTCTTTTGCAAGTGTTTTTCTTCTTCTCTTTCAATCAGGAGAAACATCTCCCATCCATTTTTTTTTTTTTTTTTTTTTGAGAAAAGGCTTTGCACAGTTCATGAACCAGGATCAAACACTGAAATTCAGGTCACAGTCGAAGAATAATCATTGTCATTGTTGAAAAAAAAAAAAATTTCACACACCAGAAAGCAAATCAAATCACTTTCATGAACTCAATAAACCAACCTAAAACATTACCACAAAACAAACAAATAAACAAATATAAAAATGAAGATATCAGTACTGGCTAATATATTCTCTACAACTTTACAAAAAAAAATTCAAACTCTGTTTGTTGTTTGTGCTTGTCAGATGTCAGGTTTTGCAAACTAAAAGCATGTCATTTCTAAACAAACCATTTCTTTCTTTGTGTTTGCGCATTTCGTCGGGTGGCCCATTAGCTGTGGCAGTTTGTGGCTGGGGGGCTGTCAAAAAAAAATAAAAAATAAATCTCAGGGCTTTAAAAGACAAAGCGGAGAAAGAAACAGCCCAGACAATAAGAAAGCCTGGAGCGCACTGTCCTCACTGTTCATAGGCAGCATTTTAATTGGAAAATTGAGAGTAGGGAGCTTTCTAAAACATAGCTAGATATATTCCTGTCCAAACAAATCCATAGCAGAGTGTTTATGGCCGACTCCATTTCTTGCTTGAGAGAATTACGACATAGGAAACAGTGAAACAACCCTCGTTTATTTTATTTTCCCCGGAAAAGCATTTTATAGAGCTCCACAGCAAATTAACTCCATTTCACAGCCTCAAAATCTTGTGCGAATGAACCCAGACTGTGTATAGCGATTGCATACAGGGTTTCACAATAACTTTGACCTGCGCTTGCTGCTGGTTTCTGGTTTGTTACTTACATGGGATGCGGTTGGGAAGATGATTCGCTGCTTGAGTTTTGCTGCCCACATCTCAGGCGATTGCTTTATAAAATCTGGCTGTGAGCAAGCAAGTGGGTGCCTGCATTTCTGCACGTCTCTCACGATCATCTCTAGGGCTAAGATAGACTTAGCGTAATCACGCATGTTTCGCCTAATGGTGCAACAGAGTGAAAAGCCAGAGAGAGGGAAGCAGGGCGAGAGCATGCATGGGTGGGCAGCATGGAGTCGGTGTGAGGGTGGAAAAGTTTGAAAATGAAAAGAGCTGGGTGACAGCATCAATTAAAAAACTGCATCAATAATGTTGATTGTGTAAAATAATTATACAGTTTGGAACTCAGTCATGCATTGGCACTTAAAACCCATAAATTATACACTTCATTAATGGCTTTAATGTTCAGCTTCAGCAGTTTCATCAATCCACATTCAAAAGAACGCACTCCCCTACCCTGTGCTCTTATATTCTCTCTCTATCAGCGACTCACCAGTGTTTTCATTTGGAACACGGCCTGTTTTTAAACCAACATACACTTAGTGCTGAAGTATTGTTGATTATAGGACCATCAGACAATTCATGTCAAACTCTCTCATGGACCATTTTCACATTTTTGGGTTTGGAACATAAACAATAGCAGGGTAGTCTTCTAGGGAAGCGCATGTGAGACCATTGCAAATTTTTGCAATAGCCTACTATTTGTAAAAGGGGATAGATAACAGCAGTCCGAAAGATGTCAAATTGACCCTCATTCCTTCAAAAGACGCATTTGAAACCCCATTGCAACAGGGTTTAATGCCAGGTAAATATAACGCAAAGTATAGTGTAATATACTACTGTTTAAATGTTTGGGGCCAGTAACATTTTTTTTAATGATTTTTAAAAAGTCTCTTATGCTGATTTAGGCTTCACTTGTTTGATAAAAAATACAGTCAAATATTGTGAAATATTATTAGCATTTCATTTTTTTTAAATGTAATTTATACCTGGTATAGCACAGCTGAATTTTAAGCAGCCATTGCTTGTCTTCAGTGTCACATGATATTTTAGAAACAATTCAAATAAGCTGGTTTGGTGCTCAAGAAACATTTCTTATTATTTCTTGTCTATATGTTGAAAACAATTGTGCTGCTTGATATTTTTGTGGAATTCAAAAGAACAGCTCTTGTTCGAAATATCTTTTTTTTTTGTAACATTATAAATGTCTTTAGTGTCACTTTTGACCAATTTAATGTGTCTTAACAAAAAGACAAAAAGAATTCTTATGTTACTCTTAATTACTCATCTCACACTGTGAAAAGGGTCCATTGAGCACTGAGTAGAAAAATCCTTTAATGTGCATTACTGCCCTCTAGTGGACACACTCAGGTAATGCTAGGTGAATTACTGGTTCCCCACAGGAAGAAAGCAGAGATAACGTCGTTCACTGAGAGGTGAATGAATTGAATAGTACACTATTTCTTTCATGCCTCTCGTGGGGTTTACAAAACAAACAAACAGAAATCCAAAGAGAGCCAGAAGAAACTGAACAATGGCTGAAGTGGGCACAGTGCCACCGGGAGCCCAGTGGGTTTGAATTTTTTTTTGCTTTCCATCTAAATGTAACATTGTATTCATCTGATTCTGTGTGGCTTGTGAAGGCTGGCAGTGAGGGGGGACCCAGAGGGGTCCGATCTGTCTGGCTCCTCATTGACATTCTCCTGGGCTTGGCTGATGGCTAGGCCATGACTCTTAACGGCTATTTGTTGTTGGGATGGTCTTGTCTAAATGGGCCGCACAAAGAAACCCAGTGTCACTGAGACACTCAGAATGCAGCTCCCTAGTGGCCCGGCCCAGCCCATACAACCGAGCTCACATTTGACTCAATGGACTGCAGAGAGAACGAAGCCAGGCCGAGTGAAAGAAAGAGAAAGTGTTGCAAATGCTCTGCTCTAATTCTAACATGTGTAGAGGATAAAAAACGCACTTATCTTGGTTTTGAAGATAAACCACAAAATAAATGGGTCAAGCCAACAAATGCCCCTGTACGCAATATAAAGTCATTTCCACAGTGCTTCCCTGCTCCTTCCAGAAAGCATGGGTAGATTAATCCATGATTGTTGGCGAATGCTCTTCTCTATCACCCATTTACATCTGATATTCCAGCACACAAGTCTTTTGATAAAATCACATGGCAGTTTTCTTGATTGCTTCCTGACACTTAATAGGTAAGGGAGGGAGGGGTAGTCAGTCATTTGACATCAGATCACTTACGAAACTACAGTGAATTTTGCGTTCACATCAAGTCTGGTCGACAAGCACATTTTGGTGCGGCTCACATACACACACGCAAACAGACAAAAGGAAGTTTGAGCTTGTCTGCAAAGGCCCGGGACGCACACAAAAGAAGCATCCACAGGCTCAAATGTAAAGCAAGAAAGAGGTGAAAACGAAACGGATCACTTCCATTGAATGGTTTACAGGGCGTGAGATTACAGAGAGACAATCCGCGACTGCTTCGGTATGCTAAACAGTCAACATACCCATTCGCAGGATTATGATTATGTGTTTCACCTCCCATCACCCATCACATCCGTTATTCCCAAGCGATCCTTCCGTTTCATTAGACAGGGCGTGATAGAAGCCGCAAACGTGCTAAGTGGCGTCAACCCTCAGGCTGGGGAAGACGGCAGCTTTAACACCATCAACGCTCTTATTCTCTCACTCTCTGTAGTTCTAGAGCTCAGCCACTGGTGGGGGACTTGAAAGACACTGGATGGCAGTGAGAGAGGACAGGAAGGGCAGGATTACAGAAGGAGTCTGAGTCTTGGGGGTGATGGGACTCTGAAGGGTGTGAACGGCCTGGACCACTCATTGGCCATTAGGGTTGCGCTCACTTACACTTTTCACCAGCAGGTGGCTGTAGTCCTGTAGCTCATTGAGCCCCCGCTGAGTATGGTGACCTGGCCGTACTAATGCTGCATTAGTACGCGGCTGTATCGGATACGGGTGGTGGCCAGAAGGAGTCGCGTTGTTGCTATTGAAGTTGAGCCCGTCGCGGGACCATCGCAGATGTTCACCATAGTCCGTCTGCGTGGTCGTGGTAGGAGCCGACACCACCCTCCTGCGGTCAGGGGAGTCTTGAGGTGTCGTCGGATAGTTGTATTCACCGGTAGAGTTGCGGGTAGGCGGGGCGGATGGTTGCCCGCCCTGATCCCGCTGATTCGAAGGGTGGGAGAGGATAAGGTACCGCTGCCGCTCCGAATGCGGGGGAACATCGCCCGATCCCTCCTGTCGCCCACCCTGCAAGTATTTGGAGCTCAGGTAAATGACCGCAGAGTTCGTCGTGCAGGGTGTCCCTGTCTGGGCCAGGAAAGTATGGCTCTGGTCCCAATCGCAGTCTGTGAGATGAACGTTTGGAGTTGGACGTTTCTGCTGCAGAGGCGTCTGTTCTGGAGTGGGAAGTCCTGGGTCGATATCTCCAGATTTTGGCCAGCCGTTGGTGAACAGATTCTCAACCTGCGAGCGGGGTCGTTCGCTGCCGCTGATACGAGTCACGCTGATCACGGAACCGCTGCGACCATGTCCAAGCACGCTTTGCTCCTTGTCACCCTTGCGCCGACTCCCCAAACCAGATCCACTGGCTCTGGAACGTTGGCGGTGCTTGAGGCTCATTATCCAACACACCATCAGACCTGACAGCGCCGCCCCGGTGGCAAAAGCTGAAACTGCAGACACGACCAGCAGGTTCACAGACACCAAGCCATCTGGTTCCTCGATGAAACTCTCCTGCAGAAGACCTGAACACATAGAAAGAATAACAGAAGTGAGCATAAAACACATTCATACCTAACAAAGAATCACAAAATTAAATTACCCTGAGTTTTCAGCAAAAAAAAAAAAAAAAAAAATGAATGCACGAATGAAGGAAAATAGCAGACTAATTGCACCCATTACTACCTAAAGTGGATGTTCATTTTAACTGCTGTAATAATCTATCATCAATTACGTGTTTTGGAACATTAACTTTCAAAATAATTATCACTGTATAATTCTGACAATTATTGAAACTTTTAAGCTGTATTTACAGATTCAAACATGCCCTGGGTGTGATAGATCTGGAGTAAAGAGGGATGAGAGCAATGGATCCCATTCACTTTGAAATGACAGAAGACTTAAGTTCTCAGAAGAGCACCAATTAATTATTGATGATGAGAAAAAAGGGAAAGCATAAAAATAGTGCTGCAGCAGATCAATTAGGAAAATATCAGTTAGGTTTTTTGTTCTATGGAGCTCAAACACCAAGGGCTGTTATTGATAAAACTGCAAGTGAGCCAAAATTACAAAAAACGTCCCTTCAAGTTTAGGGTGCCAAAAAAATAAAAATAAATAAATCAATAATAATTGTTGATGAAAAAATAAGGTTCATGGAATGTTTTTGTTCAACTACCCAAACATGTAAATCTATAGGCAATATCTTATTAATTTGAGAAAACTCAATAAAACTGGAGATTTCTTACAGTGACTCACAACAGTAAGAACCAACATCATAAAATGGCTTAGCAGACGAAACGCTCTTGAAACAAATTAATTTAACTGGCAAATTTATCACAATAGAGACAAATGGTAAGCATTTCACATTGGTGAAAATAAACAGCCTTAATTAGCACTTACAGCTGTTTGTTTAAGAACTCAAATAAAATGAGAAGAGAGGAGGCGCAATCAATAAAAATGTTGCTACGATAATTAGCTCATAATAGCTGCCTCAGTGTGGGTGTTTGTGTGTTCAAAGAGTCCGCTGAATTAAAAGATACATTAGCCGCAGTTGGGCACCAGGGAAAGGAACTGTACAACATGTACCACGTCGGTCATTTCATTGGGAGATGTTGTGACAGAGTGCCTATCAATTTTCTGGTGATATACATGTTTACTTCACAGTATTCATTTTGGAGAGACAGACCACATTACCGAAATGACACTTCAAATCAATCAATGCATTCATGTGGATGCTGAGTCAGTGTCTGCACTTTTCTCTCTCTTTCTCTTTCTACAATCCCTCCATTTGTGTTTATCTCTGTCTCTGCCCTGCTACCGCTCTCTGTCTATTTTGTTTGTGGTGTGGGGGCATTATATTTATTCTATCGCAGACAGATACCAGGTGTGTGTATCTTTTCCCAGCATGCTGACTGCTGTTTAAAGAGCAGTCAACTATTGGTTTTTGTTTTTGTCATCTTTATGATTAACTTTTTGGCTGCCGCTGCCGGTGTGTGGCTGCATTGCTGCTAGAAGTTGGATAAACATCATTGGCATGGGGCGGTTCTCGTCATGAACCACTGCCTAAAACAGTTCTTGTTTATGTTGTTGCAACCCACTTGTCATTCACAAGGGCCCCAACATGCATCAGGAACGGGGTCCTGAAAGGATGTGGTGAGCGGGGTGGGATGCTGGGATGCTGCTATTTTCTAGGTTGTTTATGTTCAGGCATTGTGGTGTTTACTTTCGGTGGCATAAGGCAACGGGGTAGAAGGTGAAGTTACTTGAGTGCTTGAAGACTTCTCTGTGCGACACACTTTGTGAACTTTTCAAACAAACTTTGGAGTAGAAAAGAACGAAAATTCAAATGTGCCAGTAACACATTATTATAAGGTACAATAAGTCATCAACATTAATGCACTAGGTATCATGAACAAACGGTTAAAAGCCTTTTTTAACCTAGATTATTTTACCAATTAAATACATTTAACTGACAAATTTAATTAAGATTTACATTCATGCATTTTTACACTTATATTTATGCATTTTTAATTAAATATGAAGTATAATATTTATATTTAAATATATAGCACAGCAATTTTGAAATGCTATTTTCAATGTACCATATGTAAATGTAATCTAATTCTAATCTTGCATACTTAATAGATTGGACTGGTATGCAAATTAAGATGCCTTCAATGTTTCAACTATAAAACAACAACATCCTGATTTGCTATTCTGTTTCTCTTCACTAGTAATCAACAACACTCAAGCCAGTAAAACAAAAATCCCCAAATAATACTGTAATGAAATACAGTAATGCAAGTACTTTACACCCCAGTGTATTAACTATTGTTAACAAAGTTAACCTTATCGTAAACTTTATCTGTTAGATGCGCACATGAGGTCATGAGAACTCACAGAGAGCCTGACTCTCTAAAAACACAATTTCGTTTGCAAGCAGTACTAAAACACACATCAAACGCTCTTTGTATATACGTCGCTTTTTTCTAGGCGAAGCCCTGATGGTGCCTCAGATAGATATTCCTCAAACCACACCGGCCTTTCTCTTTAATGAAAGAGACGTATTAAAGCATCCGCCTGTCTGGAGGGCCACCTCTCATTTGTTCTCTCCTCTCGCCTGCAATGTGTCCATCCTTTTTTACAGTAAGAAGATGGTGCATGCATGCAATGAATAGATTGGGGCCATCATAGATGTTGCTTTTGTAGTCACTTCGCTTTGTCGTGACGGGAAACAAAACACACAGACGAGAGCGGACGAAGGGGGAGAGATAGTCTCAGGCACTGTTTCTTTCTTTTCGTCATTCCCGACGGGGTGACAGAATCCCCCTTTTTCCCCATTCACTTATTAAAGCTTAATGGAAGGCAGCCGGACTGTCAGGCTGGAGCGCAGCAAGCACGTCTTGAGCTGGAAGCTCCAATTACAGGCGAACAATGGCGGTGGAGCAGTCTAGTTAGAGTTGGTCTTCAGACGGCAATAGGCCAAGTGCTAAAAGACTCAGAGCCCAGGGACTAACTGCCTTGCTTTTGCCTCTTTTTTCCCCGGGTCTATTCACTAGCAGTTTGATGTTTGTTGCTTATCGCTCTCCATCTCTGTGCACATCTTCTCCCGCTCATCTCTCTCTCTCTCTCTCTCTCTCTCTCTCTCTCTCTCTCTATGCCACGTCCTTTCATCTTCTGCTGGCTGGCTGTCTCCGGGGACGTACCCTTATTCTTTTATTCCCTGTATCACTCAATTGCTCTCAGTCTCTCTCTCCTTTTCAACCTGTAAGCAGAGAGGCGGCTAATGAAATGCTAGCAGGTTTCAGTTTCTTGTTGAGATCATGTCATTAAAAAACCTCAGGTGGAATATAGATTTTCTTCTAGCAAATAAGCAACCTTCTCAAGGTTTATTAATTACCCGATCTTCTAGCATGGGGTGAAACAGTTTAGTGTGGTAAAAACAGGCCCTTATCAGCTGTGCTTATGTAACAAACACTTATTCATGCAGTAGTTTCTGCACTATGTTAGATGCTGTGTGTGTGTGTGTGTGTGTAGCGTTTCATGTTAGCACGAGGCCTTACATGCGAGCGTGTGCATTTTTGTGAGTGTGTGTATCAGTGGCTTATGGTTCACTGACTTTACTCATTATCTTTTCTCTTTCTATCTCGGTCTTCTCTTCCCTTTGCTCTTTCTCTCTATCACACACACACACACACACACACACACACACACACACACACACACACACACACACACACACACACACACACACACACACACACACACACACACACACACTTTCCCTTCTCTGCAGAAACACTGCAGGCTATTCTATCTGTCAGCATATCCTCTTTCTGGTTCTCGACATGTCACCCATCTTTTTCTGTACTCATGCCTAGGGATGGGTATCGTTAAGGTTTTAACGGTATTACTACTCTTACCGATACTCCTTATCGATCCGGTACTTTAACGGTATTCTTATCGGTTCTTTTTGTTATATTAAAAAAAGGGAAAAAATAATTTAGAACATAATTAATATTGCTTTATATTTTGAAATGTAAAATAAATATCTATAGCAAAAGAAAAAGCAATGCTTTAACAAAACAAATAAAACATGTATGTTATGCAGAAGGGTGCAGGCTTTTGTGTTTTGTGACAGACAGGACGCCAAAAACAAAGTACAAACACATGGTCAAACAAGAAAAAAAGGATACAATAAAACAAATATACAAATTATATACCCAGTGCTTTAATTTCAGTAATGTCCACTGACATTACTGTTCAGGAGTAATATGGGTTAAAAAGGCATCTAATAAAGTCAGATGTAAAATAACACTGCATAGTTTATCATAGATAGATTAAAGCTTATATCATTCAAGAGCTGTGACTGATTTTCTCTTTGCCTTTTGTTGTTTGATTCACATTAATGGAGCAATCGTCAGCAGGTTTATTAGACTGCTGCCTCTTTAAGACCAAATGCAGATCTAATCATTATTAAGCCTCATATTTTCTCCCAACTATTTACGCCGATTTAAGACATAAACTGTATTTAAGTGAATAAACTGTTTAAGTGAATCTCCAAGACGGACATTTTGACATATTTGTGTATTTGATAGTTTAGATGCGCACACGAAGCCCAAAATATAGGCTACGTTGCTTGTCTCGTTGCGGTGTTTCGGAGAGTGCGCCGCATTTTGGAACAGCGTCTATTGCGTAAATTTTGGTACTTTTAATAGCCTTTTATTATCAAACGTGTCCCGCAGTTTAGCAACAGTATAGACTACATTTTACAACAATCACCGATCGTGCAGATTCTGACGTTACTTTTGGGTTTTAGGGAGAAATGACAGCGCATCGCTCTGTGAAGGGAAGGAAGTTGCGCTGGAGAGAATGTGGCTTTAGTTTTTAATGGTTATACCTCAAATATCTTCTTTTTTATAATCATTGGAAGCCTAAATCTAAAATAAAATTAGCTTAATATCAAAGATCTAAAGTGTAACCTTTTGAATGTTCTGTCCTCATCGTCACTCATTAAGCAGGGCTGTTGTGTTGTGCGCGCCGTGGCTTTGCGTGAAAGATCGCTCTCTCTCTCACACACACACACACACACACACACACACACACACACACACACACACACACTCTCTCTCTCTTTAGCAAAAATGCATCACAGACAAATGGTTCAATATTATTATATATAGGCTAGAAGTGGCTGGCAAAATTTAATTCGCAAGATAATAATTTCTTAATAGCAATAATAAATAGCACGTGTACTTTCATAATTTCTCCAGTACCGACAGCAGAACCGATAACGTCCGAGCTTAACGATCCAGCGGTCTTTCAAAATTCAGCACCGGGGCCCGTTTAATACCGGGTTTCGGTACCCATCCCCCTCACTGTTACCACCACAGCTTTGTGTTAACCATGTTGAAAAGACCAGTATTTCCGGTCAACAGATTATGTTGCGTTGTAGATGCTGGTATGTTGGTGTCCATAGAAAGAGTCTATGGAGAGAGAAATTTAAGTTGTTATTCAGTGAGCTTTTAACTGCTGCGAGTGGAACTTGAGAATCAATTCAGTCCAATTAATGTGAAATTAAATAAATTCATGAATTGTTCATTGTTACTTCTTTCATTAAATCTCATGTGAGATTTGATCAATAATGATTTAAAATTTGGTCTGTTTTTCACACAAAGCTGACTTGGAATATAGCAAAAGAGTCATGTGAACCACTTGTGCTTTTTTCATAAGTTTCATATTTTTTTCATAATTTTCATATTTTGTTTTCTATGGAAGAAATAAGTCATACAGGGTTATTACTATTACCTTGAAGGGATAGTTCACCCAACAATGAAAATCCTGTCATCATTTTCACACCCTCATACCTTCAAAACCATTAAAAGACAGTCATTACATTTCAAAACAACAATAGACCCCATTGACTTTCATTGTATTAAAACAAAACTTCTCTTTTCCATAGAAAATAAAAAGTCAATCAAGCTTGGAATGACATGAGGGTGAGTGAATAACGACAGAATCAGCACAAACATTACACCAGCAAACCCAGTCCTGTCAGCAAAAGTTTCCAAAACAAAATATGCACACTTTTTAAACACGTCTGGTTCCAAGCAGAGTGTTTACAGAAAGACAGTAGTGAAGACATTTATGGTTTCTTAGCTTACACTTTAAAAAGCCAAACTCTCAGATCAATATACAGCTGGCGGGTTTACATACGTCTGCATGTGTTCTCAATTAACTCTTCTATAATTTTCAATAAGCCAGAGCTGTTCATGGCCTATAACACTGCAATAAGGTGAAAGGCTTCCTGGCACCGGTTCAGGGTTTCTAATTCCAACATAATTGTGCACGCTACAGTCCACAATGTCTGACGATGATTAACATGAGACTAAATAGAAGGGACTGTTTGAAATAACGAGGGCTGTTGAGCTGGGGCGAGCTCAGGATATGAGTCGCCCCACCGGAGCCGAATGTTAAGAGAAACGGTCCGCTGCTAAAACACTGTTGCCTATTGTCGCTTGCTCACCTTTTCCACATTCTGCAGACGCCGCCTAGTCAGCCACAATTAATTGTAGTCAATTAGCGCATAGTTTTTCAACATAGCTTCCCCCATTCACAGCAACCGTTGCCGACAAACGCTAATGAGGATGCAGATGAGAGTCAGTTCAGCTGTGTTAAATTGATCAAACAAGTATCATGGAAGCATGTACTGCATTGCAATACTACAGATGTGGCTGATGGGGGCCCTAATGTAACAGGAGGTTTGCTGGTAAATTGATAGCCTTAATTTGGGGCTGAACGGTGAGAACTCTCAAATGAAATCATTAAAAAATATTCAACCTTTCCAGCATGGGTTATAAATTCAGAAAGGGACACAGCGGTATTAGTCTAGCCAATTGCGAGGCGCGACATCTGCATCCAACACAATCACGAAACCTCCAATTTCAAGTTAATCTTTCCAGCATGCTGAAAGTGCTCTGCATATGACCGTATATTACCAGCTGCTAAAAACACTTCCTTATTTGTATTAAGTTAACCGGTACCGACGGTTTGTCTCTATAATGGAGATGTTGAGTTTTCAAGCTCAGTCTGGCAGAGGTGGAATCAGTTTTCCACACATTTTCTAAATTATGAAACTTTTCTGGGTCATTCACGATCTGCTGTGGTGGCTCAAAATGTCTCTTTCATGCTTGTCAGACAGATACTCAATAGAGACACAGGTCTCTGGCTTGATGAACTGAAGAAAATCCTCTTTAGGATCAATAAAGCTTGTTTGTCTCAGGATCTGGAGCGTGTATTTGTGTAAGAGAGAAAAATGGTGTCAACGCACCTGTGGGTGCATGCAAGGTATTTCTAAGGCTGAGAGGTTTTGCTGTACGGTTTTGTGTGTCCCTTACACACACACACCTGTCTGAGCTATATCTTTCACCCAGTCATGATGATCTGTGGCGGAGAGATTCTTCATGCCCTGTCAACATGCCTGGCAACCGCCACGGCAACAAGGCTCTTCGTGCTGCAGGCTTCAGTGGCAGCTGCTGTTGTCCTTTTACGCTCCTGAGTCTCTCTCTTACTGCAGTCAAACCAGTCAAGATTTCTCACACACTAAAGCTAAGTTCTAATTGCCAGAGAGTGCCCTGGGAAGTGTACTTCAGCATTCAAAATTCAAAAGTGAGGTATACTGGTGAACACTGCATAGGGATCCTGTGAACTGAACCACTGCCATATGCAAATTTCTCTCTCTTGAGCAATCTTTTACAAAATGACACATGATATTAGTAGTTTCTTGGTCTTTTTTTCCCACTTAAACTGATATAGTAAAGAAAGGACAGGAAATTATATGTATGTATACTTTTCAAAATGGAACCAAATTTAAAATGTCAAATTTTGCAATGATTATTTTAAAACATTGTGGTGTTTATAGCTATTTGAGACCTGAATGGTAAAATTAAATTGTTATGATGGCTGTTAATTGCTGAGACAGTACTTTCTAATTACTTCTATTTAGTTTAGTAGAGAAATATGTCTAATTAGTTGAGAAAACAGGCACAATTAGTCCAAATTAATCATGTAATCATTTGAGAGTTGTTGTGAAAGTAATAAAACTTCAATTCCATAAATTACACATTTAATTGTCATATCGATGTGGCCATGCACAACTCGTGCATTGAAAGGGAGCCAATTCTTCAATTTTGCCCAACTCAGGTACACGGAATGACCTACCTCAGTGTAGACATACATGTGTTTGTCCATGGCTAGATTAATGACCTGGACATGAAGGTCATGAGATGTTGTACACCAGGAGAACATGAACTGCCCCTGTGGGAGTGTTGGAAAGGTCTGGAGGGCAAGAGCACCACATCAGTCTTATAAACACTCACTTTAACAACTAACCCCTCTAAAGCCTAACATACTCTGCAGAGCATACAAAACGTGATTCACACCAAGTGTGACACTACAAAATGACAACTCATCGAAATTCCAAGTAAAAAAAGATACGACACATCCAACGTGTTCTGTTCGACTGATTTCAATGCTCTGCACAGTATTTTTCTCCCTTTTAAGACATAAAAATGACTTGATATATCACTAAAGAATTCTGAAAAAATATTTCTTAGTTTAAAAAAAATATTTCACTTTTTTTATAAAAAAAGTTATAAGAAATTTTAATAATATGTCACAAAATTACAGTTTTACTGTATCAAATAAATGCTGCCTTGGTGAATATAAGACAAAAACATAAAAAAAATCTAACCAATCCCAAACTTTTGAACAGTAGTGTTATGAGATGTACAACTACAGCTGATACCAATTACAGTGGAGAAGCAAATTTGCCAGCATGTGCCTCATTGCCTTTTTCTGCATGGCTGTCATCCCACTCCACGAGAATGACAGCACCGTGCACTTCTTTGTGTAACATGGACTTCAATTAGATCGTGATTGCAACCCACTGTTTGCCGAGTCAAAACACCACCTTTCTCCAGGAAATATTTTAGCAGCAGCGTAATTGCCTCCATCTGTGTCAACTCTGTGATTATATTCAAATGCTTTAGCAGAAACGTACACAGGAGAAAAGGGTAAGCGGGAGGGCTGTAGATGCAAAGAAAGAGTAATGGGGCTTATGACTCTCTGTTCTTTATACACATACTGTAGTTGAACTGCAGATTCGAGGAGAAGCCTCATTTTGTAGTCCATTCACTCGTAACAACGGCAGGGCATGACAGTTTTCTCCTACACTAATGCCTCCCTCCCTTTTAATGCCTGGTTTAACAGCGTTGACATTTGCTGATGAGTTTTCTGTGCAAACAATGAGTCCGTCGGTCCCACAAGTGAGCGTGGTTAACATTTAGCGGCTTTTTGACAACAGCGGCAGGTATATTTAGATTACACCCCAGTGTGAAAATTATTCAGTGAGCTTTGGGGTGGTCGACTTTTCAAAGGAATCTGTCAGGAGTTTTTGGGAACCGCAATTCATCAAAGCTAAATTATCCTTTGGGACTGTTTGCACAGTTAGCTTACAATGAACTGAATAAAGGAATAGTCTGAATTGGATGAATTCCTAACTTTCTAACCGAATGTAATTACAATTATAGGTCTTACTTCCTTTGGCATAGTAACTCACAGTCTGCTCCACCCCTCATGTGACCTGAAATCTTACAATGAAAAGGATACTGTTGAAGTTTAAGGACCGTTAAATTAGCCGCTAATCCTGTAATCGATACGGCTGACTTAAAGGTCGTGACCTGTAAAGGGTTAACACCACATTGGGCTGAGATCAGGCGAGAGAGTAAAGTGTCCGCCCAGGCTGGAATGTAAAAACTCATGCTAGCATTTCTCTCTTTATACAACATGCACTCAGCATTCTAACAACAAACAAGTTAATTGTTTCAAGCACTGTTGATGATTTCTTGAGCAAAGTTGTTGCAGCTAGTGTAGTCATAATCCATCATTATGCAAGAATTCGTAAACCTGGCAGCCTATCTAAACTGAGAGAGAGAGGCAGAAAGATAAAGCCAAAGAGATAGGCCCTCAAAATGCAGAAAGACAAGTGGCTGTTGGCGGCCGTGTCTCGGGCCTTTGAGGGCAGGCCTCACAGGTCAACTAAATTAAAGCGTCTGATGTCTACATCTACTTTGATCAGCTCCCCTCTGGAGTATCAGGCAAAAGGGGAGCTGACATTTTGAATCAGATCGCTAAGTGCTTGGTCAGGGCACAGGAAGAGCAGTCGCATCTCTAATTACGATCCTCACACTGTTGAACAAAATGAGAGAGACGGAAGGAACTGCCTGATCGGTTACTCAAACACCAAGGTGAAGTGAAGGTGGAAGAAAGATACAGAAAGATATATTTGGGCAGTAACATCCTACAGAAGTGTCCAGCAATGTGACAAGCTATGCACCATTAAAACTGCATTTTTTCTTCTCATTCTTTCTAATTACTATGGATGCAGCTTTTACAGCCTCATTTTAATGACTTCAAAATACTTTTAAAAACTCATTTGTCTCACTGCAGGACCACTTAATAGGGTCATAATGAAAAATCCAATGTCTCCCATTTAACAAAAAAACTTTGATGTATCATTCATTTTTTGTAGCTTTTTTTTTTTAATCAAAACTTCATAAGCAGTGAAAAAACTGCATTAATTGGAACTAAAATGTCTCATTCTGAATTAAATTATGTCTGTCACTAACATTATAAGTGGACTTCAGGGAATTAGTTTTTAATGAAATTACCTCTAAATGAGCTGCAATCCACCTTGTTTTTCAACACGGATGTAAGCTATTTTCTGTGAATGTGAAATACTTCCATTCATTAGCTGCTTTAAGTACTGCAATAAACTAGAAGAAAATAACAAACTGCACTAAAACTATATGAGCTACAAACCAGTGTTTATGATTACAATAATACATAAAAATAATATGATAAATTAAGTTTTTGTACAGCTATAATATCAAACTGGCTGAGACTGGAAGCCTTGCATTTTCCAGTTACAATATTCAAATAGTTAGAAAGGGGTCATGTAGAAAAATCTAATTTTACTTGATCTATTGAGAAAAAAAGATCTTGATGTACCATTAACACACTCTTCCTTTCCAAACTGAAAACAGCATTTATTGAAAAAAAGCTGCAAAAAATATCCATTACTTCTGCTTTGCCAAATTACTCACATAAGTAGAAAAATATATGATATGATATCGAACTGAAATTGGCAAAATGGTCATTTACAGTATAACAATAAAAACTATCAAAAATACCTAAAATCTTCATGTTATCCGTCAACTTTCTTTGTACCGCACTATTAAAGAGTACTGCTTTTTGAGAAAGAGTAAATTTACACTATTTGTAAACCAAGAGAGGCAGAGTGAAAGTGTGAGGGAATGAGAAATCGCTTCTGCAGTGCAGACGGGAGCATGTCAGAGAGTTATAACAGCGCAAGGCCTTTGGGAATTGCAGCAGTGACGGTTCTGTGACACGGGAGACATCAGAGCTTGCTCTCTACATCACTCACGGCCTTGTCTGCGCACCCAACCCCACCCCAGACACTTGCCCTCAGTCACAGGCTCCAGCTTGTCTGACAACCACCACCACCACTCCTCCATCTATACTTGCTTTACTTCATCTCTCTACCATTTTGTGCTCTGCATCTGCCTCGTTGGTTTATGGATCCCACCCTTCGTAATCATTCAGCCCAGATCGAGTCAGAGAGACGAGATGAAAATCAATTCTTTTCCTCTGCCCCCACTTCCACTGACCACTTTTCTGTCGTTAAGCAGAAGCTGTTAACATCAGCCATCTAAGCCCTGTCGGACATGCAAGCGGACATCTGGGGTCATATGAAGTTCAGTCTTATCCGGGTGATCTCCATCACTGAGGCTGCCCCCCCCGAATCTTCAGTCTGTAACCCTCCCAGCAGTAGATGAAAGCCAGTCACCAGCTACAAACTGTGATGGATGCAGTGCTACATCCTCTAAACTGCCCACTTCTCAACCCCTGGCCTGTGTCTCTCTGCACTGCAGGCCCAGGCGAAGCACACTTGAGGAGCGTGATGGATGTGACATATGGTCTGCTGATCAAAGCCTTGCAGGCAAACACTTATTTACACACGACTTATTACAGATGAAGAATGAGATGCTTTCCATGCAAGCCCCAAGTCTAAGAGTCACTAGAAAGACACTAGACTAGAGAGACACCCTACCTACCAGACCAGCTTAAACCAGCCTGAGTTTACATGCTGATCATCACTGGTTTATGTCAGTTAGTGACTAAATCTAAATCTAATATTCCTTAAAACAAGATCAATTTACTCTAGAAGCAACACTTTATAAAATATTAAGACTTGTTTTTGTAGATTATTTTGATAAATGTTTTGAACATAAGCTTATTTTGTCTTACTGCACTGGCAAATTTTTCACTTGTTATGAACTTGTTAATACTTAAAATAAGTGGAGAAAAAAAATCTGCCACCGCAGTAGTAAGACACCTGCATTAAAGATACAGTCGCAGAAAACATGCCTTAATATTTAATGCAGTGTTGCTTTTTAAGTAAATGTATCTTGTTTCAAGGATTTCTAGACATTTTACTAGAAAATATGGCGGCAGCAATTATGCACAGCAGAAAAATAAGAAAAAAAGAAGGCAGAAATTCTACACAGCAGCTGTGTTATATTGGGTGAAGTTAATTCTGAAACAGAATTAAATATTTGTATCAATACTTTCAATACTGAATGAAAAAGAAGTATAGGTAACACTTTAAAAAAAGAGTCTATAAAATGCCATAAAATCATGAGATGAATAAATTAACATTAATGTATTATCTATAATGAACATTACATTTATTTAAAATGAATCTACTGTATATTTATGAATGCTTTCAAAAAAGGGTTGTTTTTTAGGTTAGCTCATGATACCTGATGCATTAATTAATTAAAAATAATTTAACAATATCTCATTGGAATGCAGGTCTTTTCAAAGTATTTGAAACAGAACAAACTTATGCTAGTTTTTAAAAAAAGGGAAGTTTTGTAAGAATATCAAAAACAAAATAAAGCTCTCTTACATCACATTATTCATAATGCTGTGACAGAGCTACTATTTTTTCCCCTGACTTACTGATCTTCTCCATTAGGAAACACATTAGCAAATACAGCAGTTGGCCCCACCACCCCATTACTTTCTGGCTTGTGCACCACAACTGAAACAGGGCCTGGAAAACTTCAAAAGCTCCTGATGAGCAGATTAAAATCCAGCCAGGCAGACATGATCATTATGCAATATTTATACATCCCGAGTGTTTGTGGCTCACAGCAGATGAACGAGGTCTCCTGTGGTGGACCCAAGATTAACATGCACCAATGCCTGTGCAGAATCAGCGGTGAGATCAAAGGGGTTCTACATCGACTGAGTATTTCAGACTGAACGATTGATTTGCTGCGATGAACCCCACCCAGAGAGGTTCACCCAGAACTCGACGCTGTTCCAAGACGAACATAATAGGAGATGAAAGGGGAACTATATATAGAAAGCGTGAGTTGTGATCACCACGCACCCGAACAGAGGCTCTTGCAGCAGAACAGAAGCTCAAAATAGGGCGGAAAACGACGGCGGCTGCAGGTCTGACGGGACGAGGGGAGAGAACGAGAGGTCACAGCATGAAGAGTTTTATTGTTGTAATAAAAATGTACTCTTACCGTCGCAGTCGCCCAAGTGAGAAGTGTTTCCATGCTCGACGTCTTGCTCGAAGGGAAGCCTGTGGTGAAAGAACAGTAGTAGAATCATTCATCAGCAAACCACATAAACAGGCCATAAAACTGCACCATCTGAATTACAGTAATACCTGTGTATTTTCTCTCTCTCTCTCTTTTTCTTTGAAAGAAAAACACCATTTTAAATGCTGTCTTGAAGGGTAATTCTAAAATGTAATTTTTCTGGTCTTTTGCTCCTCTTGGCTTTGATAATAAGCAATATTGCAAATTAAAAGCCTGTGCAGGATGTGTGCAGAAACTCAATCTGTGCTCGTGATCAAATCTTGTACACACAGAGGCATCACAGTGCTCTATTAGAGATGTTCTGTGTTACCTTAAAGCCACATTAATGAAGAAAAATGACTGCAGTCGACTCACGAATGGCTTCCTTCCAACCGCATAAGTCAAACAGAGGAAAGGCCGAAGGCTACGCACAGCAGAAGCGTGCATTGGGGGACCAGCCTCTTTCCACTACCGTCGGAAATTAGTTAAAGCCCAGGACAACAAGGCAGCCAGGGGTCTTTTACTGCCAGGGTCTTAGTTTTTCAGAAGATACGTTTACACCCGTGTGGTTAAACGCTTTCTGTGAAATGTCTATAAAATATAATGTTTCTACAACCTGCAGGCGCAAAGCAGTAATCTCCAGAACTCCTCTGAGAGAAGATGGCTGTTTTTCTTTTTATACTATAGCGGTAAACCACCCCGAGAATTTAAATGAGCACACAGATTCCTTCCCGCCGCTCTCCTGAGGATGAACATTAGCCATACTGTAGAAATTGAGAAGCACATAAAGACAGATAAACAGCCGACAGAACGTTCCAGTACTTGTTTTGCATATTCACGGTTTGTGTATATTAGCAAGTGGCAGTAATTAGAACTACTTCTGTATCGTTTTTCCGCTGTGAAATTCAATTGGTGAGAATTTTTCAGCATTATGCGAGATGGAATCGATCGACAGGTTGACCGTCCTTGGTAAATCAAATCAGATCCAGCCAGAGAGCTGTAATTGCATAACGGCGCTGAGGCAAAACGTCTCCAAGTTTTGATCTCAGAATACCGGCAGACAACCTGTATTTGCACACAAAACTCAATAAAACTGTCTCTCTGAGGACGGATATAATTTCACAAGTGTATTTAAACGGAGGCACAACACAAAAAGCATTTTTTTAGATGCTTTGTCTGAAGATGGAACTCTTTTTGTTTATGTAAAAAGACGTTGTGTTATCAGGTACATTGTCGAAACTCACCTGGTACCTGCACGGAGGAAAGAGCAGGTGCTTCCTCTGGTCCAGCCGCAGTAGGGATCCCGTGAGGCGATGCAGTTTCTGTTAAACAACAGAAAAAAGAACGTATGATACCCCTACAGCGCCAGACTGTATATAGTTTAATTCCGCTGGATTTCATCCAAGTATGATCCACCTGGTTCAGTGCACACATTAGATGTGTGACATGTGTTAGTGCGCCTCACTGGGCTGCACCGATGGCCCATGGGCACAGACACAGAGCACGGGCTGGTGCCTGTCCCTGACCAGTGATCACAGAAACACAGAGCTATCCTAGAGCTGAAAGCTATAAACAATTGCTAGAATTGTACTTAAAAGGACAAATGGTTCAGGCACTACATGATGTCACTATTCATGCTAAATTAGTATTTTAGGGGTAGGTTTAAGTTCTGGATTAGCTTAAATAGCTTTATTTAACAACAGTATCAATGAGTCATGTATGGGTTTGACCACAAAATTTAGATAAACATGAAAAAAACTCACATTGGGAACATTTTGGGATATTGGAACTGACACTTATTGATTAAACCATCAAAATATGAGTAGTATGTTATATTGGGAAGAAGACAACACTAAACTTGATTTAGATATTTAAATGACAAAAAATAGCAATAAATAAATAAAAAAGGCAAACTATAGCTTATCATGGACTATGGATTTTATTTTACTATGCAAAAATGCATATAAAAACAAAAAGCTCATGAAATAAAGCATATGTTGTCTACAATATAATTAGTTATTAATATTTTGTTTGTTCTCCTTGTTTTTGATTACAGCAGCTATTATCTAGGAATCCGCTTGTTAAGTCTGATGTCACGTGTCACCATTTCACATGTTCAAGTGCTCTATTAGATACCAAAAGCAAACAACAAACAGTGCTAATATACTGTACATTCAGTGTGCTGTAATACTACCGAAAAATCATGATCCTAACTTATCTCCATAGCGAAATCTCAGTTGGCTAGAGAGTGATTCGTCTTTTATAAATCTTTAAAATATTGGTGTCCGGGATGCCATGAGCTCGGAGACTGAAGTGTACACTGTAACGCTTTAAAAGCTTAAAAGTGTGATATGATTAAATAGTGCTCATAAATGGCTGTTGAGATAAGCTTGGACCCAGAAACAGTATTCCCTACATCACAACTTAACAAGCGAATAAGCTTTGCGCATATGTCATGCATAATATCTTGCCAAGCCTTCTTTTTTTTGTGATAAATTTTTTTATTTATTTTTATTTTAGAAAGACAATACATACAGGTATATACAAGCCACAAAAAAAGAGTATATATATATATATATATATATATATATATATATATATATATATATATATATATATATATATATATATATAAAAAAAAGAAACATATGATTAACATAATATAAAAAAAATAATAAAAAAAAACCCAGGTATAACCCACCCACCCCCTGGATCCAGATCTCCAAATCTCAGTTACAAATTAAATCTGAAGCCCACGAAGAGTGGTTAGCAGTGAATGCCAAGCCTCTATTGCTGACTCTTTTGCACCGTGGACTCTAGCTGTCGACAACTCCAAGTAAACAATATCCATATATGTTAAAACCCAAGCTCGAAAAGAGAGTGAATGTGGAGGTTTCCAACGTTTGGCGATTAGTTTTTTTGCAGCTGTAAGTCAGCCAGCAATGCTCTTCTCTTATCCAGTGTCAAACCCAACCTTGAAAAATCATTCAAAATGAGTGTAGCAGGCGTACAGGGCAATCTAATCTTAAACAACCTAGAGAGGTTCAAGGCAATCATCTTACAAAAGTCGGATACTGGGGTACATTCCCAAAACATGTGAAAGTAACTGCCAATCACTTTGGAAGAACATAAAGTACACGTAGGATCGTCGATAACCTTCATCATATGAAGCTTCCGAGTTAAATATTCCCTATCTACATAATTATAATGTATTTGCTGATGATCGGAGTTCCTGGACGCTAAACCCATACTGATCCACACTTTATCCCAATCAAATGTGGGTGCCAAATCTGGAACATCTCTTGCCAAACCTTCTTAAATTTTTCCCAAAGGTGAGATTCATTCATCAGCTTTGTTTGAGGTATAGAATTTCCCAAAGGTTTTCAATGGGATTAAGTAAAGCCTTTGTTGCATGTGTGGTGTTTTAGATCGTTATAGTGTTAGAAATGACACGTTCGATCTCCAAACAGATGCTCCATACTGACTTGTCCTCAAGCCACTTCTTGGTTGTCTTTGCAACTTGGACAGGAGCATTGTCTTGTTGAAGTGCAACATCTGATAATTCCTCTTTAGATAACTTTTCAATTGTGGAAAGCGAGCCATTCTGCAATATTCTCCAGCACTCCAAAACATTAAATTACTTTTCACAGTAGCTCACCAATACCAGCAGCTAAAAAGGCATCCCACACAATGACACCTCTTCCTCCATGCTTCACTGTGGTAGAGATGCATTTATTATTATATTTCTCACCAGATTTTCGAAGACACCACTCTGGAGCATCACCATGCAACTCGTGTTTAATTGTGATTCATCACTCCACACAACTTCCCACTTTCTGCCAAAAACGTCATTCTGTCTTTGATGTTTGTTTTTCTGAGACAGCGATGGCTTTTTAAGTAGTGCATTTGCTTAAATTTAGTTAATTTCCTGACCAATAATTTGTGGTTAAGACAATTACAAGCTTAGTGTTTAGCCATTCTGGGAGTGTGAGTGTGTGAGTGTGTGTGTGTGTGTGTGTGTGTCACTTACTTCATGCAGCGGGAATAGAGCTGGCAGCGTGCTACAGGCACTTTGATCACGCAAGAGGGAAAAGCCAGTAGGAGGCTGTGACTGATGCGGTCCAGCGTGAGAGAGAGCAGCTGCCTGGCCTGAGGAGAGTCCGTCCCACACCTGGAACACACACGGTCCAAATCAATTTGCAACAAATTAAAAGAGTGCAGGGAGAAAGTCAAACACAATTTACACAGAGAAAACACTCAAGCACAGTTTGATACAGAATGACCTTAATAAAGCCTAAACACTCAAGCCTAACATAGTCTGATAATGTTTATCGGAACTCGATATACACACACACACACACACACACTATACACTATCCTTTTAACACATTAGACATTGGAAGTTATGAAAGTTTGCTGTCATCTTGAAACTAATATTATTAAAGATCATGAAAAATTTCCACCAAGGCCATCTATCCATTAAGATTCCAGCTTGTTATATGCGTCTAATGAACCGACACTAACTTTCACCCTCTGAATGAAAAATAGGATGAGGCGTAAAGGGCTTCAAACAGAAAACGCGTGTCGTATTAATGCGATATCATATTAATGTGTTGTCACTTTGTGCTTGGCCTCAGTAACTAATCAGATTGATATCTGGGAGTCTGGCAGCCGCCCACTCCTCTGTGCTTTACACTTAATTGGCACTTACCACTTAGAGTATCTCTTTTGCACTTGCCATGCTGGCTTGAAAGCACATTTGTTTGTATACATATGCACACATACATGACATATGGTTATAGAAACGTTTAGGATAATGGCCTCAATAGCAGTGGCGATATCATTAGTACTTTATGCATCGGATCGAAGTAATGAGCCACACTTACCAAAGGCCATGAGAAAGGAGAACAAGCTCACTTCAAAAAGTCATTTTCCTAATCAGCATTTTAGTGTTATTTTACAGAAAGAAAAAAAAAGTAAAAACAGATCAATTTACTTTAGAAGCAAAAATTTCAAACAATTACAAATTAATTAAATGAATTACATTATATGGCAAATATTATTCTGATTAATCATATATATATATATATATATATATATATATATATATATATATATATATATATACACACACACACACACAATATGTATATACAATCATATAGGTGAATATGTATATACTGTGCCACTAAATTAACACATTTAATTGACAGCCCTGGTTGAAAAATGCGTAGTGAGAGAGAAAAAATTTAATGAATGAATCATTGCAGTCGTACAGCTCCTTTTTTAGGCAGCCAAAACAAGTAACGAAAGAGAGAAACAGGAAGAGAACAGAGAGAGGGTGAGATAAAGAGGTGCCACTGGCAAGTTTAAACTGATTTACGAAGAAAAAAGCTGGCTCTCTTGACACATGTGAGTAGGAGAGCAAAACAGAAGACGTAAGAGATGAATATGAACCACTGCTATAGTTAGATCACAGAAAACAAGCGAGAAAAAGACTATTACATAGACAAAAGCCAGACAACTTACACAGAAGATACAAAGACAGTGAGATAAAAGGAAAGCGTTTATAAAAAAAGAGATTGACATGAATTAACACCCAAGCCCGCCATCCTAATTGTGTTTGTTTCGCTACAGTGTCTTGATCGATATGGATGATGACACATGCATTTTTGAGCAGGTTCCGCCGGTCGCGGCCTCCCTGACCCTGCGCGTGTCAAATGATTTACCTCTTTACCGCTGTGTGATGAGAGATGGCAGAGGTTATGCAAGGCCAGCATGATCGGAGCCTGATCTGATTACTCCATCTACACTCCTCTGATTAGCCTGTTTCCCGCTGCGCTAGACAAAGCTAGCACTGTCAAAGCCGCCATTCTCACCACACACACACTCCTACTCTGATAAATTGCATGGACATTTTTAGTGATTCGTGCTGATTCATGTTTTATCAAGGGGCTTTGTTTTGTTTAGCTAATTCTGTGTTTGGAAATTAACACCCTGCACACAGGCTCACCAGATTTACAGCATATGTTTTTTGCTTTAGACTAGGGTGTAAAAAGTTTCTCGTTTTTTTAATTAGTGGTATAGAATGTGCGAATGTGAGGAGAAACAGAATAAACAGCATTTTGTCTGTTTGGATCAAGATGCAATTAGCACAATATCCATGGAAAATGAGTGTTGCTTGCAAACTCCTACCACCTTCAGCAAGAAATAATGACCAGCTAACGCCCCATCTGTTTGCATGCTGTGGCTTGTGATTCTCCACAAATATACAATCACAAAAGGGCACGTTTCAAAATTAACCTCTACCTGTCTGGGTTGTAGCCTTCCAGTTCCTCGAGGAACACATTGCTGTTCGTTACAGTGTTATCCCTGTTAGGGGTAACGAGGAATTTGAGGATGGTCCCTCGGCTGGAACCCAGGAAAAGGACTGTCTGGTTGCCATAGGGACCGGCGTTTGTGTCCACCACCATTTTGTTGAGCTGGTATCTGAAAGCAACAGAAGACAACTTAATTAATTCTCAAATGAGACCGAATGTGGAAGAGAGGCATTAAATTGTAAACCAAAACCTGCTGCCAAAATAACAAAACGCATAAATCCGAAAAGCAATTTGCATTGACAAACTGGCATATCTTGAGGAAACCAAAACTGCTCTACTAGGATGATTCAGCTTTCTAAAATAAGACTCGTCTCCTTGAGTGTTTAAAATGAGACAAACAACTTGTCACCATAATCTTGTTGTGCCCTGTGGGATGCTGAGAAACCCCAGCTGCTGGAACCCCATATTCTGAAGACTGAGATTGGACAGATACTAATGTGAGCAGACGACACAGGCTGGAACTTAGAGAAGAAAAGCATGACCGGGTGAAGTTAGCAGCTAGTGTTCTTTTGCTTGACTTTTGCCAGCTTCTGAAGTTTGAAGTTGGTCATTTGCTGGCCCAAGGTAGTCTAGGTGGTTGATGGACTACCAGATTGTGTGATTGAGTTCGACTTGATAGCTCAACTAGAGCTGGTACTCCACTTCAGACCAGTGACAAACCAGATACCATGTTCCCTGTATGACCTGCTTTTAACAGAAGACAACCTGGTCTAGGCTGCCTGAGAGAAAGTTGTCCTCACCTGACCATGGTCCTAACAATCCATGGTCTCTGACCGAGTGATGGGACGGCTTCATCCATCAGCGGATGGGTCTTGACAAAAGTTAGCATATCATCGGGGAAAGAGTTGGAGGAGTTGAACTTCGTGCCTTGAATGGCACAACCACCCGGCCTGAGAAATTCATAAACAGCGCATTATTATAATCTTTCTCTCTGCAGGTTGGCATTTGAGGACATAAAACACTCTCTAAAGTTGTAAATGTCATTTCATTCAGTACCTCGGTTTGGGCACAACCTCATCTGGAACAGGTGTCCATATCGACTCGGGCGATTTCTGCTCTTTGAATCTTCCATCAAACACTCCGGCCAGCTGCTCCATGTCGAAAGCACACACTGCAGAGCCAGGAATACTGCAAAAACACGGCACAATGTTCGTATTATGTGATACTCAGACCTGTTCTGTTTCCGTGATACTCAGATCTGTTCTGTTTCCATGATACTGCTCTGTGCTGGAGGGGGCTTACAACACCAAATGGATTTCATTTATCACTAACATGTCGAAAAAACATTAGTTGAGAGCCTTGAAAGGTCCATACAGTGGGTAGTTGGACAGTCATTTCAAGGTAACTAGAGCAGAGAATATTGTCCAGAGCTGTCACAGGAAACCTTGGGTGACTGCAAGCTCTTCCAGTCCTTGACCTTTACCTCCCACTGAGGAACTATACAAGAACGCAGCAATACACAAATGCAACAGTGAGAAACATTCTTGGGTTTCTCCAACAATAATACAAGTGGCTCAATAGAAAGCCACATGATGAATCAGAATTCAACATGACCAATACTCATATGGAGCACAGGGTCATACACACAAAGACAAAACAACATTAGGGTAACAGATTACACTAAAATAATGCAATACGCATTAACTAAACAGAACATGTAAAACAAAACATAATAAAATAATGTATATTAATGAAAACAAAAATAAGAAACTTAATTATCTATATGAAATATATTCATGTGTCTTGTCAAGCAGGGACTTGTCCTTGGGAATGTCGTTCTTCCAAGTAAAATTACATAATTCATTTTTTTGTTTTTACTCGCAAAGTCCAAAAATGTACATATAATGTAAAATTGCATGTAATTCGAGGTTTGGAGCATTTCGTTTTTATTGTATTGTATTATACACCTAAAGCTGTCCAATAAACTGTTTATTTATTTTAGTGTATGTGACATTGTAATATGGAAATAATTTGTATTTCTATTACTTAGACTTGGAATCAGGGACTTAAATCAACTCCTAACAATTAGCATCTTCATGCCATGAACAAGGAATACCTTAAAATGTGTGCTTTGTCTTCTTATTGTATCTCTTAATGTATAATGTTTCCTTCTTGAGCATCAGTGAATGTTTTCACCTTTTGTGATAATTGTGTATGAGTCCCTCTATTATCCTCAGTGTGAAAAGATGGATCTCAAAATCATACAGTCACTGTTGAAAAGGGTACAAATATTCGGAAGATGCTAGAAAACCAAAGAATGTGCAGGAACTGGAGGATTTTTCTGAAGAACAGTGACAAACAAGGGACTGCATCAATCACAAAACATAAAAACAGTTGTGGATCATCCAGGAAACAACACACAGCATTATGATTCAAGTATATGTAAACTTTATTTTTACATTTTAAGGTTTATTTCTGTAAATGCAAAAGTAATTTTATCTTGTTCACTCTTTAAAATAAATTCAAAAGGGGAAATTGGACTCAAAAGGGGGTTTTCACAATGGTGCCATATAGAAAGATTTTGGGTTCTCAAAATAAACTTTCATTGATTAGTTCTTAGACCATTTTTTCTTAGTGTGAAGAACAATTTAATAATTTAAAGAACTTTTTCACTATAAAGCACACTTTTCCACTTTAGCACAGTTCCATGGATGGATAGGTTCAAATAACTTTTATTTTTAAGAGAGCGAACTGTATGTAAACATCTGTTATGTGAAACAGCTTATTCAGGACAATACTAAATAAATTAAAAAATAACATGCAATTTTTATGATCTCTCTTATTTTGTAAAAATGTATAATATCTTGCATATTCTGCAAGGGGTATGTAAACATGAATATGAGCAGAACTGTTTGTTTGTTATGGATTTTTTGTAAATCTTACACATCTCAGTTTCTCCATACAGCAATTTTTATGAAAGATCTCAAAATGCACATAAAAATACATGAATGGAAACCCAAATTGTGATTGCATCTCTCTCTCTCTCTCTCCTCCTACTGCAACACTGAGCTTCATTCTCTAAACTGTCCTGAAGTGATTTGTCTCTGGTGAAGTGACAGCTTTCAGCACTTAAAGTCTTTCTTAAAGAGAGAAGAGAGAGTCATACAGGGTGAGTCAGTTCAGTTCTCGTTTACGCCCACTCACTCTATCCTTCTCTACTTCCTCCTCAGATTCCTGGCACTGACATACTTTATAAGTACAAGCCACAGCTGTATTCTCATGCATCCTTGACACAGGTGAGTCGTTCACTCCCTCTCCACCACTCTCTTGAGCTCTATAGCTCTCACAATTTTCTTGGTGCACACAGTAAGTTTGTCACCCAGGATTTTATGGGCTATGACTAGATTGGGTGGCAGGTTCAGGTCTGGATGGAGTGACACCCAAGCTGACCTGGCAAAATCACCCATGCTGATCTGGGCTTTGTGGTCAGTATAAACCGTGCTTGAGTATGTCTTGCTGGGTTTGGAAGGGAATTAATGTAAAGCTGTAAAGCTCAGGGGCAGAAGCAAGGATAAACAGCTGTCTCCAATAGCATTGTGGGACACATCTGCAACATGTCCACTGGTTGCAGTGGGTTTTAATGTGTGTGTGTGAAAGCATAGGCCAGAAAGCAGCTGAGAATGACCTACTGATTGACAGAGCTAAAACTGTTCAAACGGTTCAGCTTCAGCATTCAGGCAATTTTCTGACAAGACCTCATTAGCCTCATATCAGCCTGAACATCAATGTCATCAGTCTGACACACTGCAGACCCTCCAAAAGGCCTGACAGGTGAACAACTTGCAGCACTGGCAGAACACGGCTTTCTCTTTTTAAAACAGAATATCATAACTTATGCATTCTTGTATTTCTTTCACATACAAACTTATTTTATACACAAACATTATGTATATTTTCTAAAAACAATTTTGTGCTAAACTATTATTGTTTATTATTATTTACTTTTATTATTTTTGTTGCATTTTATGAATAGTTCAGGTTTCTTACAGCCGTAATTCAGTTTACAATACCACCCACAAAACCCCACCATTTATGCAACTATATCTTTAAAATGTTAAATGTAAAAATTTACTAAATTGTATTATTATGAAGATTTCTAAATTACCAGTTTCAGTTTAGTTTACAAAAATGGTTTGAGTGCAATAAAACATTTTTACTAATGATTTTAATTGGTCTTTTTGGAAATGGTTTGCCAGCATTTAGAATAAATAGAGTCGTATTTTGTCTTACTGCACCAGCAGAATTTTCACTCATTTTTTACTTGTTCATATTTAAAACAAGTAAAAAAAAACTGCCTGTGCAGTAAAAATACACTCATAATAAAGATAAAATCTCTCAAACCAAGTCTTAATATTTTATGCAGTGTTGCCTCAAGTATATTTATCTTTATCTTCAGATATTTGAACTGGGGGGAAAAAAATCTGTTTTCCATAATGTGAAAAATTTGGAATGAGGCCGAGTAATTGATGACAGAATTATTATTTTTGAGTGAACTATTATTTTAAACAAATTTGTACTGTAAATATAATGCATTGATTAGTAAAGGAAATCTGATTGAATTACTGTATTGTCTTCCAGTTTAAACAGAAAAGTTCCTCAGACTCTTTCTGTATGTCTCATCTTGGAGCTCTGCCAAACGCTTCTCCTTGCTCATTCCTCTTTTTCCTCTTCACCTTTATGAGCTCTCTCTGTCTCCACTCTCTCTTTAAAAGTCCCTCAGCTGCCTCAAACCCGAGCGTGTGCCTCTCCAGCAGATTCTGGCCTTCTTTCATTTCCCCCTTCAATCTGAACTCAGCATCCTCCTCCTGCATCCACCATGATCCACTGAGAGGATGATCTCACCTGCAGCCTCTCATTTACAACAATCTCTCCTGCTCTGCTTGGAGCCTCGACCTCACACCTCGAAGCATCGGGAGCTCAAATGAGATGCAAACACCTCTCTCCCGCCTGCTCCGTTTCTGTGAGAGTGAAACAGGTCTTCTATACAGAGAATATTCTGAAAATACTTAATATGTATGAAGGCTCTTTAATGTTTTATTGGAACATATTTGATTCACCAAAGAATCATCTTCTTTTGAATGCTAGTGTACTATCTAGGAATGACCCGAGCCATGTCTAGGGATAAGAATATCTTGGACACTTGGAGGTGAGCTAAGATTTATCTTGAACTTGTAAACAACCTCCCAGAACTCCTAGCAACCATACAGCAAGTCCTGGAAAACATCCTCAACACCCTAGCACATGCTTTGACTCATGTGGGCAACGCAAGTTCCCCCCTTTTCTTCCCATGATTTCATTTCATCTACTACAGTCCACGTGCACTAAACAAAGGGCAAAAAGAGCAGAAAACTGTATTGATGCTTTATACAGCAAAGTATAATGGAGAGAAATTATGACTCATTTTTTCCAGTCATGGTTTCAGGAAGTATTTTTCCCATTCATTTCCTCCAGAGAGATTTAAAAACATTCTTCAATGAAGAATAAGCCATGAACCAAACCATCCACCACTGAAATGAATCATAACATTGCAAACTTTGATTTGAAGCAAACAAGTATACCACTCTTTGAAAGTTTGGGGTCAGCAACATTTTTTTTACTTACTTAATTTTTTATATTTAATTATTAATAATAAAATAGAAATTTTGTTAAGCCAGGACACTTAAATTTGATCAAAAGTGACAATAAAGACATTTGTAATAATAATTATATATATATATATAAATAAATGACAGGAACGTCTGTCTGACTGTGTGTCTGTTATTCTCTCTAACCGTTAGTCCAATGGATTTCAAACTTGACCAGTGTCTTGCTCAGGCACGAGTAAGTGCAGTGCCAAGTTTGACATTGAATAGTCAAGTTCAAGTTGAATAGTCAAGTTCAAGTTCAATAGAAAGTTCAAAATTAAATAGAATTTATATATATATAAATAATAAAATAATGTTGAAAATAACTGTTTTCAACATTGATAATAATCATAAATGTTTCTTGAGCATCAAATCATCATATTATAATGATTTCTGAAGGATCATGTGACACTGAAGACTGGAGTAATGATGCTGAAAATTCAGCTTTGATCACAGGAATAAATTACACTTTACTGTATATTCACATAGAAAACAGCTGTTTTAAATTGTCATAATATTTCACAATATTACTGTTTTTGTTTGTATTTTTAATCAAATAAATGCAGCCTTGGTGAGCAGAAGATACTTCTTTTAAAAACATTAAAAATCTTACTGACCCCAAACTTTTGAACGGTAGTGTATATATATATATATATACACTGTATATACAGACCCTTCCCAAAAAATTAGAATATCATGAAAAAATTTATTTATTTCCATAATTCCATTCAAAACGTTAAACTTCCATAGATTATAGATTCAGGGCCCACAACTTAAACGATTTCAAGTATTTCGTTGTTTATTTGTACATAATTTGGGCTTCCAGCTCATAAAACCCACGAAAACAGGATTTCAAAAAATTTGAATATTACATGAAATCACACAGTAATTACACAGTAATACCGTGGTCATTGAACCAGGTTTTGGTTCTTTTGGCAGTGTGGGCAGGTGCAAATCCTGCTGGAAAATGAAGGAAGCATAAAGTGCTCTGAAAATGTCCTGGTAGACGGCTGCGTTGACTCTGGATTTAATAAAGCACAATGGACCAAAGTCCTCTTTTCTGATGAGAGCAAATTTTGCATCTCATTTGGAAACCAAGGTCCCAGAGTCTGGAGGAAGAATGGAGAGGCAAACAATCCAAGATGCTTGAAGTCCAGTGTGAAGTTTCCACAGTCTGTGTTGGCTTGGGGAGCCATGTCATCGGCTGGTGTTGGTCCACTGTGCTGTCCACTCAACACAGCCGTCTACCAGGACATTTTCAGAGCACTTCATGCTTCCTTCAGCAGACAAAGCTTTATGGAGATGCTGACTTCATTTTCCAGCAGGATTTGCACCTGCCCACACTGCCAAAAGAACCAAAACCTGGTTCAATGACCATGGTATTACTGTGTGATTTCATGTAATATTCAAATATTTTGAAATCCTGTTTTCGTGGGTTTGCTGGAAGCCCAAATTATGTACAAATAAGCAACTAAATAGGCCTACTTGAAATCGTTTAAGTTGTGGGCCCTGAATCTATAATCTATGGAAGTTTAAAGCCACACCGTGGACTTTGTGACCTAAAGAGTTGACGCATACGATTTATTTTAAATGATTCCTCAGGCCAATATACAGCGTTTGACACTATTAATGCTCCGATCGGGGCTGCCCTCTTGAAATACCGCCTATGTAAGTTTGGAGAAGACGGACCGTCGTTGGCCAGGTCATGTGACCTGGAGAACGTATCGCTTTACGGCCGTCTTCCCCCGGCTCTCCCTCGTCGTCCTCCTCGTCCTCTCCCTATTTCGGGAGAGGACTCTGAAGATTCTTCAAGCGGTGAAGAAAATGACTGACAATAAAACGAACATCGGCATAAATGTGGATATATAATGTAATATTTACTGCGAAGTCTGGAAATCGTGTAACAAAACTGATATAAGTCACAACATAGCCTACTGCCGTTATTTGTAGGCTTCAGTTTCTTTGTCCTTTTACACATTCATATATGTGTGTATTATTATTAGTGGCTTATATGATTTTAGATACAAACGTGTATGTATTATTAGAGGCTTATATGATTTTAGATTCAAATTCATAGGTTACAACAGGAAAAACACAAATAAAACGATGCAAGTCCGATCTAAAGATAAAATGACTCCAAAACAAGCACAATAACAACTTAGTTTTAGGTACAAAACGTCTATAACCTGCTCCCGCCGATCGACTGTCCTGACCTGCACAGTTTATCTCCAACCCTAATCAAACACACCTGAAGCAACCAATTAACGTATTCAGGATCGCTTGAAAATTAAAGACATGTGTGTTTGATTGGAGATGAACTGTGCAGGACAGATGATCGGCAGGAGCAGGGTTGTGCACCCCTGGTCTATGCGACTTACCTGATCAGACATTATTTTCTGTTCACTTTTTGTGCAATTAATTTATTAAGTGGATGTATTCTAGGCTTTTGCGACAGTGCTGCGGCGCTTGTGGCCTCTAGGGGCGCTAGACGTGAAAGTTACAGGTCTAGCGCCCGCAAAAGTTCCGCGGTGTGGCTTTAACGTTTTGAATGGAATTATGGAAATAAATAAACTTTTCCATGATATACTAATTTTTTGGAAAGGGTCTGTATATTTATATAAATTCTATTTAATTTTGAACTTTCTATTCATCAAAGGATCCTTAAAAATGTATCAGTTTCCACAGGAATATTAAGCAGCACAGCTGTTTTCAACATTCATTTCAACATAAAAAAAGGTGTCTTCATCAAATCAGCTTATTGAATAAGCAGTTAGGCTATGTATAACTGAAATCAGTTAAAGGGGTGGTTGAATATGATTTCACTTTTCTAACTTTAGTTAGTGTGTAATGTTGCTGTTTGAGCATATGCAAAGTTACAATGCTCAAAGTTCAAAGCAAAGGAAGATATTTGCTTTTAAAGAAATTGCTTTTTAAGGACTACAACAAATCAGCCGTTGGAACTACACGACATTCCTCCCGGGTTAGTGACATCACTAACCCTAAAATGTACATAAACCCGCCCCCGGGAACGCGATTTATAGATTATCAAGACAGAATATGCTAATCAATGACTAGAAGATAACTACACAAAAGCAACATAAATGAATCAACTAACCATTCAGAAATGTTGTCTACATGTTGTCACTTCTTCTTGAGTCTCTCCATGTTTCTGACTCCTTTTTGAATATAAAAGGCTAAAAGTTTTTGAAATTTTCAATGCATGCATGTGTGAGGTAAAAGGACACATGCTGTTGAAGCTCCGCCCTCTGTGCTGGGAGCAGAAGCTCATTTGCATTTAAAGGAACAGACACAAAAACGGTACGTTTTTGCTCCCCCTCAAAAAGTGAGAACTTTAACATGCTGTATAAAAATATCTGTGGGGTATTTTGAGCTAAAACTTCACATACACACTCTGGGGACATCAAAGACTTATTTTACATCTTGTGAAAAGGGCATTATACAACCCCTTTCATTTAAATGTTAATTATATTTCACAGAATTATTGTTTTTATTGAATTTTGATCAAATAAATGCTGTCTTGGTGAGCATAAGAGACTTACCAAGTAAAGTACATGCCTCTTTAATGAAGGAACTAACTAATCATTCTATTAAGCATTACAAATTAGGGTTATTCATTCAAATCCCTACCAAGTACAAGCAACTGTGACTCTTGGTTTGGCTTATTTGGAAAAAATGTGCATGAATATTTAAAGTAAGATTTAAAATTTAAATCTGCTCATGTATAAAAAAATCTGCTTTTATGAGAAACCATCAGAATGTTCAAAATCCGCAGAATAGTCCTGTAACCACTCTCCATTTAGCATGAGTCACCACTGACTTTTAGACAATCTGCACTTTATTACAGTCCTTCCCATAATACTTATACCCATCTCAACCACATCCCAGAATGCCCTCCTCTCATTCCCATAGTCCTCCCCTGCTGCTGCGTCTGCCACGCACTAACCGGTCCCGGCAATTTGTCTGAGAGCTCTTTAACAGACCACACATCCTCCCGGCAGGCTAGCGAAGCCCCCTGCGCTGTTTATAGAGGACTGCAGCTGCAGACGGGAATGCTTGTACAGCTGGACGCTCCCTGCCACTGCACCTCGGTGCTCCATCTCTTACTGAGCCCGCCGTGGATCCGTGCCCTCAGGATAAGAGGGGAGGAGAGGAACCCTGGCTCTATATGAGCCAGATGATAAAAACGTTTTTTAACTCTTGTGAAGGAGAGGTGGGGGAAGACGTGGGCTATTATTGACCGCCTCATTCATTCGTCCTTGAGTATCCCCCCCACACACACACATACACACTCACACACAAATACTCATCCTTCATCTTTTTCTCTTCCCATCTCGACCCCCCAGAGCAGCCATTAGCAGGCTGAGATGTTATTAGACTTGGCATTTGCTGAGGTTTGGCCCATGCTCTGACATAAATACACATTTGCATGCTGGGAGTCCTGCCCTTCCTCCATCATTCAGAGGGTGCTCGTTGCTCTTCATTTGTCGCACACACACAGGTCTCATAAAAATATTACAAATCATGCACACTCTTACACACACTGAGGACACAGCTCAACAAGATATTAAATGAATTTTCAACTGATGTAGAGTCTGATATTTCACTTTCAAATAAAAACCAAAACCCATTTAGATGACTTTTACATTCATCTAGTGCTTACTCAAAGTAAATATTTAAAAACATGAATGATTCAGTAAAACTGTTAAATGTAATCTTTAGTAAATCTCAATAGGAATATACGGTACAATATAATACTGTGATTGCTAAATTCACGTGTAGCATTAAAACAATTTTTTAAACATTTTATTTTAAATTTATTTCAAATTTTTCATTGATTTAGTCTACATATTCAAAAGTTTTTGGTCAGTGTGATTTTGTTTTTGAAAGAAATTAATACTTTTATCAGCAAGGATGATTTAATTTGATCAAAACCAAAAGTAAAGACATCTGTTGCAAGATTTAAAACAGGTGCAGTTCTTAAAAAAAAAAAAAAAACTTCTATCAATCAGATAATTCTTAAAAACATAAAAACATTAAAAAGAAGCACACCTGTTTTCAACATTGATAATAAGAAATAATTTCTAAAGGATCATGTAGATGTTGAAAATTCAGCTTTGCCATCACAGGAATAAATTAGATTTTAAATTATATTAAAGTAAAAACAGTTCTATTAAACGTGAATAATCCCACAAAATTACTGTTTTTACTGCATTTACTGATCAAATAAATGCAGCCTTTATGAGCATGAGACTTTTTTTTTTTTAAACAATTTTGGGTGAACTGTCCCTTTAAGCACTGCAGTCACTCTCATACCTTGAATCACACACACTGGTAGAAAAGAGCATACATGAACCATTTTCTATCAATTTTCTCTTCTCTTCATTTCCTCTCATAGTAATGACTCTTTCAGCGTTTTCACTCCCATCCCTTTCGACAGCCCTCCCTCTTTTCATGTTCTCACATTCTTTCCTGTAATTATTTCCAGCAAACTCCGTCAAAACATGCACTTGCTCCCTGATCCCAAAAATATGTTTTGTTGTTGCTTTCCTCTCTAAGTGTGTCATTTTGGTGACAGCCTGTCAGCATGTGTACATCTCCCGCATCAATTCCATTCCTCATTCTTACATCAATATCTTTCTCTTCCCCTTCCCGTTCTGTCACAGAGCCTCTCTACATGCCATTAAAACCTGCAATAATATTCCCTGCAGTGTCGCACCAGTGTTCTATATTCAGAGGTTTTTCACCCACAATCCCACAGGACGACCTAAACCCAGAGCGATTGTACCCGTTTCCCAGTGCTCTGCTGTTGCCACCAGCCTGTGATATTTCCAGCTCAACTGTCTATCAATGAGGCTGCTAATGCACTATATTTGGGAGTTTATCTCTTGAGATTCACAGTCTGGTTGGAATCAGGTGGTTCTTAGTCTTCTTTAGCCACATTTTCAATATGAAGGTCTATATTGCAGCTTATTCAATTAAGTGCTGCCCACTTTGTCAGAAAGAGGTCACCTATTCAATATGTTAGTGTTTTTTTTTTTTTTTTTTTAAATAACTGTTTTCTTTTTGAATATAGTTTAAATTGTAATTTCGTCCTGTGATGCAGAGCTGTATTTTCAGCAGCCAATATGGTGCTTAAATAACATTCCTATAATCAATGTTAAAAACTGTTTAATATTTTTGTGGAAACAGTGATACATTTTTCTCAGGATTCTTTGATGAATATAAAGTTCAAAAGAACTGCATTTACTTAAAACTGATTTATTTGTAACAATGAAAATGTAATTACCGTCACTTAATGATCAATTGAATGCATCCTTTCGGAATAAAAATAGAATATAATAATTTTGTCTTCTTTTTTTAATCTACTGACCCTAAACCTATGAACGGTAGAGTAGGTATGCTTGTATATCTTGTTTACAGTATTTGCTATCAAGAGTTTCCAACAAAATCTTTCAAAGATTGATTCCTAGCAAACTTTGGCAAATCCTGAGGCGAATTCTTCTACAGAAAAGCTCATTGTAAAAGCCTAGAAACTTGCAAATACAACTTTTCTCAGTAGCAGACTGATAAAAACCAGTGCACCCTGACTCCTGGAAACTGGAAGCCAGCCAGTCAGAGAGAAGCTAGTGATTTCAACCAGTTTTTTCCATTTTTGTGCGCAATATGCATCGTGGGTGGTTCTTTTCTTGTTTCTTGACAGCTGCCGAGAAAAGGTTTTTCGTCAGTGTTTGCACGTAAAGGCTGTGACCCACCTGTTGGAGGGTGTGGAGAAGACAGCGAGGATGATATCCCTGCCGTGCATGCGGATGATGGGACTGGTGGAATGCAGGAGGTTGAAGTAGAAGTGCGAGTCTCCTGGTATTGAGCAGTTCAGCCGAGCTTTCAGGAAGGACGTCCATTGCTTTTCGAGCACACGCTGCGAACCGCCCTGATCTGTTTTGCACACGCGTGCTACGCGAGACACAACCACCTAAGGTCACAGAAAATGGAATTAACTTGCATATTAATTATGAATTTTAAGCATTTGATAGTACGCACATCAAACAGTACTGTATCCTCTCCAAAAAGCCCTAAATCTTTTAATCCTTGTGGTTTTTAAGCAGATTTTGGAGAGTAGCTAGTCTGTGTAAAATGGGTAAGCTAATATAAATTCATTCATGAAAATGTCAGCATTCCCTAAAACGGGTTCGGCAAGTGATTTCAAAAGAGCTGAATCCAAAGTACAGTGGGTTTTTGTTCTCCTCGAGGTCCAGCAGTACAAATGCTTGCGCAAGCACAATTCTGTTCTTGCAGAAGTCTTGCATTGCTAATTCTCACATAATAGGAACCCTTGTTAGTGTGTCGATGTGTTTTTCTCAGTTTTCAGTAAATGATATTACGAATTTCAGTTGCCCTGAAAAACAACAACAGAAAAACAACTTCTGTGTGCTTAAATTACACTCAAAACAGCTTTATAGGGCATGCTTATTAAATTAAACATTCAGCACAAAAACAGGGAAAAGGTCATACTGCAGTCTGACTGGAAATACAGTAGTTAGTATTGACATTTGAATAATATTGCCAGACTGGACATACGGTAACACAATTTCAGATTACTCCCACTATTTGTTCCCTGATCTTTCTCAACCGATCCCACAGGAAGGTTTAACTCCAATTTTTCTTTTGCAGCCCAGGCATTTTATGTTTATATTTATGCATTTGGCAGATGTTTCATCCAAACTAACTTACATAGCATTCAATGTGTACATTTGATAATTTCCCTGGGAATTGAAACCATGATCTTGGTGTCATGTGACTGTTTAAGCAAGGGGAACTAAACTCAAATTCTTTATGAGACAACAAAATAGACACAAATAAGACAATAGCTGATATGCGGTAAGGGTAAAGAGCTATAAAATTAATGTGAATATCATAGCCCAAATCCTTTGGTCTTGGGAGAATTTATACTCTCGTAAAAATAAAGGTTCCAAAAGGCAGGCCATAGAAGAACCATTTTGGGTTCCCCAAAGGACCTCTAATGGCGCTTTTCCACTGCATGGTACGGTACGGTTCGGTTCGGTACGGCACGCTTTGGCGCTTTTCCACTGCATGGTACGGTACGGCTCGGTTCAGTACGGCTCACTTATGACGCATTTCCACTGCATGGTACGGTACGGTACGGCTCGCTTCGGCTCGCTTTAAATGGTACCACCTCTATTGAGGTTCCAAGCGTACCGTACCGATACTAAAATGTGACGTGAAAACACTGCAGATCACTGATTGGTCAGACAGAATCATCACTACCAGCGTCATTGTATTTACAACCCGAGACACTAAACCCGCTAGATTTAAATAGCCAGTAGACAACAGCCAACGCTGTAGCGCCTGTTTTAAAAGTATTTGCTTAAAAAAAAAAAAAAAAGAGTATAAACTTAAAAAAAGAAATGGCTGAATCGTGGTCAGTGGACGAGGTGCAGACGTTCCTCTTGTTGGTTGCCGAGGAGCGGATGGGGAAACCCGGAATGAAAAATTCGCATTTAATATGATGTTGTAATGCCAGTAGAGACGGCAACTATAACGATCAGTCACACCCACTTTGAAGCGGTACTAACTGCAGTGGAAAAGCAACCGAGCTAAAGCGAACCGAACCGTGCCGTACCGAGCCGAGTCGTACCACGCAGTGGAAAAGCGAAGCGAGCCGAACCGTTCCGTGCCGAGTCGAACCGTACCGAGCCGAACCATGCAGTGGAAAAGCGCCATAAGTGAACAGTTCTTAAAATAATATTTTTTTTCTTAGAGTGAAGAACATAATAATCTAAAGAACCCTTTTTTCACTATAAATAACCTTTTGTGCAATGAAAAAGTCAAATGGATGTTAAAGGTTTTTCATAGAACCATAAATGCCAATAAATAATTTTTAATTTTACAAGTGAATTGAAATATATGCCTTCTGAGTGCAGACTGGCACTCTTTGGATGTCTTATGAAACTCTAGAAGAAACACATGTGAGAACATTGGGGACTTTTTCCTCATTATGAAACCTGAGAATAATGAGACTTGTGCTCTACCACCCGCTCACCTTCTCCAGGTAGTTGAACTCCATGGCCATCTCTCTGAAAAAGAAGTAGACATGCGGCCCCCATTCCACAGCATTCACAAAGTACGGCTCTGAAACAGACCGACCAGGACCAAACCATTAGTATTTCCTGTTCAGGACACTTTACTGCTCTCTCAGATCACATGGTTTTCAGAAGGGCTGATCTGACAGAACTACAGTGTTGAACTACAGGCTGCTTTCCAATAGGGCCATTAGCTCGTCAACGGACACACAAACCCAAAGGAGGAAAGTGAGGGCGTTTTGGGACAGGAAGTGACCCAGGACAGCAGGAGGGAGATTGAGTCAGGACACAGATGTGCTTTCTGCTGCATCAGTGAGAGATCACATCAGGCCACAGACCATCGGAGCAAAGGAAGATGGGAAGAAGGGGTGGATTTTGACACTGCAGCTGACTCAGATGTGGATTCTTAGAAAGCCTTATCGACCCTGACGTTAATGCTCCACTCCAAAAACTAATGAGATGTCTACCCCAGAATGCAATTGTGACAATCTCAGTGAAACATAAATCCAATTCATATTTTTGAAATATTAATATAATATAAATAAATATAATTTAATATATCACTGATCTGTTTTTATTGATACTTCACATTGTTAAATGACTGTACTGTATATAACAGCTCAAGCTAGAAACTCTACATAAAATAAACTCTACATGTAAAATAACTGCATAGTCCTCATTGTATAAATTAAATAAAGATTACTTTTTAAACCCTAAAACTCCTTATTAAACCTACAAAAGTTATTCAGACAAGGGCACTAAGTGATTATCTCTTTTTGCTTTTTTCTTTGATTAAAACTAACGACACAGACTGTAGAAGGGATATTGACTGCTGTCACTTTAAGACCTGATGCACATTTTTTATTTTATTTTTTATTTAACAGGGACAATGCACAATATATGTACTGTACCAGATTTATCTAAAAGCTAATTCCCATCTGCAGTCCCTGGGCAGGTGCCAATAGGGCCAACATGACGCTGATCTGACACGCGTACGATTTTCTCTCTTTACGTTTATTTGAGACTTTTTTTTAACCTCATTTAAGACTGTGCTTACAAGGATACTTAGAAAAACAAGCATTTTGTCATGATTTTGTGTGTTTTTATCCATTCAAACACGCTAAGATGCAAACGATAACCTCAAATCTGTACAATCCCACTGTCTGAGAAGCAGCTTTCTGTGTGTATTTTTCGGGTGTGTGTGTTCACATAGAGCTGCTTCTCAGACAGTGCGCCAGTAACGAACTGTGTTCTCTTGAGTTCTCGTGGAACCCAGATAGCATAATGATATACTGTAATCATATACTATCCTGCGTTGATTCGGTTTAAAGTTTTCAACATGTTAAACAGAAGAAGAAAAAAATTAACATGTTATTTTTGACAGCCCTAATATATACATATACAGTATATATATATATATATTTAAAATGGTCACTTGTGACCATTTCATGATAGTTAGCAGGCTGTTTTAGCAGGCAGTTGCCTATTAAGACAGTAGGCTAGGTTTTGGAGCAGTAAAGTACACTTAACTCTCTCTCACACACATTATACATACACAAACAGCATTAATATTACATCCATGTGCTGACACTAGTCTGCACGGCTTCCCCTTCCCGCCAACTAACGATTGACGTCTTCATTACCTCTAAACCATTTGGAGTCGTGTTTCACCGTGCGCAGGGCAGGATTGTCCCCCAGACTCCTGTAGATCACGGCATCAATGGCCAGAAAATCAGTCACTGTGGCAGTGTAGAGATTCCCCTCTGCAAAAACAGCACACAAACTATATAAAATATCTCTCTATAATAATATGTAGACAGAGATATATGTAGAGATAATATTATATAAAATATAATCTAATAATAATATATGAAGAGTTCAGATGCAAAAGCCTCTAAGTGCCATCTGAAATTTTCTTCTAGAATGATCATTTTTATCAAGCTCGTATATTTAAGTTCAATAATTTCAATGAAATGGCAATGCAAATTACCTATTAATTGTCATTTAAGTGAAATTACTGAACTTAAATATACAAGCTTTATAAAAATCATCATTCTAAAAGAAAATTTCAGATGGCACTTAGAGGCTTTTGCATCTGAACTCTTCATATATAACCTCTCTAAAAATTATCAATATAATAAAAATATAATATAATATAATATATACCTTTCCCCTTTTCCATCTAAAATATTCCCTTTGTGCATCAGAATAGATGTTTTATGCATCCGAGTTATGCACATTATGTGGTAAATTGATAAAACAACAGTTATTTTTAGTTGTTTAGCTTCCTTGCCTTCTCTGATGGATCAACACTGCCTTACAAACTAAAAATATGCTCTCAATATACTTTTGTCAGAGTAATGCATCTTCATATACTTGAAAAAATTTCATTTCCTTTAGGTTCGTCCAGGCAGGAAGCAGTAAAGCCATAATGTTGTGCAGGGAATGTGCTGGACAGCATATGTGCATGATTAGATTGAGAGATAGACATAAATATTGTTCATAGACCGGCATGTAATTAAGTTAAAGAATAACAGCAGGGACATCAGCATTACCGCACTGCTGTATATCTATATATAGTCCTGTAATATGCAGTCATGTTCACTGTGTTAATGCAGAAAGCAACAGAATATGCTGGCGGAGTCTCACCTGCATACAGGGCCACGTTGGCATGTTTCGGGTCATACGGGCTTCTAGCCATCCCACTGACGGATTCACCCACCATCTCAAGAGTGTCTCCCTGCACACACACACATAGAAAACACACTCCTTAATTAGAGACAAAAATGCCCAATGCGCAGAGAGTAAGTTAATAACTAACACTATCAAAATAAATTGTATCCTCCGAGATATAGAGTTGGATAATACAAAAGCAGAAAGAGAGAAATAGTATAAAGTGTAGGAATAACAGAAGCAGAGTTAAAACATATGCATAAAATTTAATTTCAAAAACATCCACAGGCAATTTATTGCACAATAACAGTTCAAGCTGAAAATTACTCTCAGGCCATTACAACTAACTATAAATAAACCTGTGCACTCTCTTTCTCTCTCTCTGTCTCTATCATACATTTCTGTCTCTAGAGAGCCTCTTAAACTCTTGACAGGTGTAATGTTGCATTACAGGTGTGCGATAATTCTTTTACTCAGATCTGTAACAGTGTGTTTCAGACCTGACAGACAGAGTTTCTTCATGTCCTCGAGAACTGCATACACAAAATTCTATCTTTCTGAATCCCTTGATGGAAATAGCGGCAGGTGGTTGTCAAGATCGGGGTGTCTGCAATTTTCCTCTTAAAGCAGTTTCTCAAATTGCTACTAAACAGAGAAATTACTTAACGGAGTGGCATGGATGCTATCAGCCTGTGGCACTGCTGAGGTGTTATGGAAGACCAGGATGCTTCAATAGCGGCCTTCGGCTCTTCTGCATTGTTCTTTCTCATGTCTCTCATCTTTCTCTTGGCAATGCCCCATAGATTCTCTATGGGCTTAAGGTCAGGCGAGTTGAGAATGAGAACGAAATGAGAATGAAAATTTGCTCTTATAAGAAAAGAGGACTTTGGTCCACCGTGCTTTATTAAGTCCAGAGTCAACGCAGCCGTCTACCAGGACATTTTAGAGCACTTCATGCTTCCTTCAGCAGACAAGCTTTATGGAGATGCTGACTTCATTTTCCAGCAGGACTTGGCACCTGCCCACACTGCCAAAAGAACCAAAACCTGGTTCAATTACCATGGGATTACTGTGCTTGATTGGCCAGCAAACTCACCTGACCTTAACCCCATAGAGAATCTATGGGGCATTGCCAAGAGAAAGATGAGAGACATGAGACAGAACAATGCAGAAGAGCTGAAGGCCGCTATTGAAGCATCCTGGTCTTCCATAACACCTCAGCAGTGCCACAGGCTGATAGCATCCATGCCACTCCGCATTGAGGCAGTAATTCATGCAAAAGGGCCCCAAACCAAGTACTGAGTACATATGCATGATTATACTTTTCATAGGGCTGACATTTCTGTATGTAAAATCCTTTTTTTTATTGATTTCATGTCATATCCTAATTTTCTGAGATTTTGAATTTGGGGGTTTCATAAGCTGTAAACCATAATCATCAAAATTATAACAAATAAAGGCTTGAAATATCTCACTTTGCATGTAATGAGTCTATATAATATATTAGTTTCACCTTTTAAGTTGAATTACTGAATGAACTTTTGCACGATATTCGAAAAAAATGGAATTTCACCTGTATATAAAAATTTCATTATTTTTGTATATTATATTATTCCAGGCTAGAATCCGGTAGAGTGGATGATTAGTAATTATGTGTTTTCCTTCTTTATCCAGCAAGTTGTATATTATTAGTGTGATTGGTTCAGAAGTCTGGCGCAGCATTTATGTTTCAAGTTGATGCCGCAGGTGGACCTGCAGCTAAGACCCTCCATTAATGTGACTCACGTACGCTGGGGGCGATAGAGTCACCGGCCAGATGGATGGAAGGCAACCAACACACACACACACACACACACACACACACACACACACAGTCACACAGAGTCTTGGATTCAAACAACGTGCCCATTGAGTGGCATTACCACAACCACGCACAGAAAACAACATCTAGACTGATTAATGACAGCTCTCTGCTCTTGAGGTCATCAGAAACAGCTTGCTGCTTCTGGGCATATTGACGGTCAGGCAGGTGGAAAAACAGAGTATAGACAAACGGCAGGGGGGATTCTTTTTTAGCTTGGGGGTTGTGAAGTGATTCCCATCCGGGTCAAAAATGCATAGCGACCCAATGAAGCCAGTCGTTTGGAACGATGCTGCAAGCAGTGCTCTGAAATGCACTGTGAAGTTTTGAAGTAAAAAAAGCAGTTAGTGAGAATGAAATAAAATATGTGTGAGAAATGTAATGGGCTGCAGAGAATAAAAAAAGTGCGAAAAATATAATGAGAAAATACAGACCCCAAAAACATTGACAAAACTTTGGGGTAATGAAAGCACAGAGGGTGTGGTGAGGTTCTGAAACAATACATTTTTGTGCAAGTGTGTTTCAAGTATGCAGTACTCACGGTATAATTGGCACATAAGGGATTGAAGGCGTTGGTCCCGCAGATAAACAATCCGCCCTGCCGACTGAGGAGAACCTTCATGTAGTTACGGCACTCATCCTTAAAAATAGAAGAAGAAAGTCATTTGTCTCCTAAATCAAACTCTCTTGAACAAATTCCCCCTCAGAATGACATCACATTTCTCAGCACTTTCAATTTTATTCCAAGGATTGTTTGCATCTGTACAAACAATTCACTTGGCAAACCAGAGGCACGCCACAGTGAGTCATTCGGTTAAACCTCGGTTCAATTGAACGCACATGTTTGAGCCCTGCACCTGTGAAGGGCTTTAAGAGATGTGAAATAGAGATGGATTATGTCATGCTCCCCCACGTGCCGCCCCCCACCGGTGTACCCCGCGTGTGCCCGCCAGTGTGGCACCATTTGATGGGCAGCAACCTGTGGGCACCGGGGCCTCATGATCACAGCAATCTGTTCTCGAATGAAGAGAGAGAGAGTGAGGACATGTGGAAGGAGCCGGAGGGGGAGAAGTGGGATTGAGTGTTATTCCAGATGCTCAGGTCCTCACAGGGTTCTTGTTTTTCAGTGGAGAAATGAAGAGAGAGAGAAATAGTACATGAGAAATCATTTTATTATTAAATGTATTTAATTGAATAACCTCAATTATTTAATTCAATATTTATGGCTCAACTCCAACTTTCTGAAACTAAACATGGACAAGACTGAAATCATTATTACTGGAGCCCCATCACTTATTAGCAAAATTCCTACTGACTTTGCCTGTGATATTGCTGTTACTCTGATCAAATCATCCAGTACTGCTAAAAATGTTGGTGTTATTTTTTTTTATTCCTCTCTCACTTTTGAAACTCATATCAACTCTGCATCTACTATGGAAGTCTCTCTCCTGCAATAATAATATTTCTGAATTCAAATCCCTACTCAAAACTCATTTGTTTTCTGAATGTTATCATTCTCAAGCTGTGTCCTGTATTTCTCTGTACATGATTATATGCTGATGTGTGCCACCCTGTCTATGTAATGCCCTTTTACTATCTTTGTATTATCCTTGCTTTATTATTCTATTTTTCTTCTTCACTGCGTACTATTGTCTTTCATTATTACCTGTTGTTTGTTATTATTACCTACACCAGGGCTATTCAAATAGATTCATTTGAGGGCCGGATTATCAAATCGGAAAGTTGAGGTGGGCCGGTGGGTTGGTTTTGGGGTTTAGCTTATTTATTGAAACATAACAGTTTTAATAAATAAGTTAAAGTAACCCTAAAAAAGTATTGCTTTTTTTTCATATTGTATCTACTTTGTTTAGCATCCTTGAGCAATGGAAAGGTGCTATATAAATAAAAATGACTTATTAATTTCTAATGTTACTTTGAATGGTTTTATTTGTTAATGTATTAAAAAATTAAAAAGTAATAATTGAAGCTGTACAAATTGTTTCGTTTATTTGCACTATTGTTTTTTTTTTACTTTATTTATTTTAATTATCATATTGCTTTATCAATACCAATTGTCATGCCAATAAAGGATGAGAATGAGTGCGAGGTGAGAGCAATACAGAAATGCCTAAAACTGTTGGCGATAGATCATGAACCTGCATAACAACTGATAACGGCACATTAAATCACATAAATGTCAGCCCACAATTCATTGCTATGAGCGTACCTGGCCTGTTATTAGTGCTTCTGTAAGACAGATGCTTTTTTTATCGTATTGGCATTGTGTGTAGGTGGTGTGGGTGCTGTGATGCAGATGTATCCTGTGTTTGTGTATTTGTATTTGAGTCTCTGTAGGACCAACGCACCAAGACCTTATAACTCTACTCATAAAACCGATTCGACAAACTCCTCCAAGAGTCCAAACACTTGGCACAGCTCCTGGTCTTCTAAGCGATAAAGCACATACCGCGAATAAACAACAACGGCCTTCTCGTCCTCCTCCAGCTCTTCAATCACCATCACCTGGTCTTTCCAATTTCATCCCCTCGTTTCATATTCAAAGAGGCCTGATTCATTTACACACTATTCATTAGTCCATTAGGAGGTTCTCTCTCTAGTGCTGGACGTCCTCTGCACCATCAACTGTCCTCTGCTCGGCGTTTCACAATAGCACTTTCCTCGTCCCTTTATTTTTCCTCTCCTACTACCAGTCCAATTATCCCTTTATCCTTCCTCTGTGTCCGTCTATAACCCACCCTTTCCACCCCAGCAGTATTTCTCTTCCAGACTGTTCTTGTCTCTGCTTTTTCAATTTTTTGTAATTTACTGTCAAGATTGTAGCACACACAAGCGCGCACGCGCACACACACAAAAGCAAAGACAAAACAAAAGTCAAGAAAAACATATGCTAATGATAGTAATAAAAAAAATCATGTACAAAAAAAATGAAAATGAAAATTGAGCATAAATTCACACAGACACACGAGCAGCAAAAAGAAAATTGTATATATATATAGACAATGGTAAGAAAATAACCATGTTCAACATACGGCATTAAGTAAAAAAAAAAAAAAAATCGATTAAAATAAAAACAAGGTTATTTAATTCAATTGAATGAACTCTTAAATATGTTCTTAACGATATTTAATATGGTTTATAAGGGTGTGCAGCTTGAAAAAAATTACAAAAAAAAAACAACTGCATTACTGCCCTCCCCCAGTAATATATTTAATCCTTTTCTACTAAAGTGGAAAAAAGTAGAATGAGGTCTGAAAGGTTTTTTGTATTTCTGTAAACTTGTCACAGTGAAGGAGGTGAAGGTCTCTGTCTTAACCTCTCTGTCTTTACCTCTCTGTTTCGATCTCAAGTCAGGTCTGTTTCATAAAAAAAGAAAAAGAAAAAAGTCTTCTCCTCTCTTCGACTTTCTACCTTGTACCTGCATGCCATATTTCTTCAGCTTACAGGGCCTTGACTATCCCTGCAAATTCTCACTGTTGGTGTCAAGTACTAAATTATTTATACCGGGTCCTAGATAAGTTTACCACCCAAGCTTGTGTGAGAGACAGCCTCAGTAAAAGGGCGTTGTCTTTCTGGCAGATGTTTTTTTCTAACAGATGCTGAGCTGAAGCTGAGCAAGTGAATTCCTCCTTTCTCTTCCTCTCTGTGAGTCTCTAGACATGACATCTACACCAACACCGCACATCTGTGCAAAGTACTCCCTACATTCCAAGATCACTGATATCTTTATATCTAAACACTTTCTTTCAAAATGCAGTCCCACAATAACATCATAAACCATCCACAGACTGACAGAGCCTCATAATATTTCCAAAGCATGACGTCAGTATGAGATTAAAGCTTAAAAATATTTTTAACTGCCAGTTTCATTTTAATATTACTTGTATACTATTATAGTATTTATTAACATTTTGAATTAGCTTTGTTTTCTGTTTTATTTGATCTTTATTTCAATTAATGGAAACGTTTTTATTAGTTTTAGTTAATAACAAAACTGTCAACTGTTACAAGCAATGAACAACATAACATTGTCGATCGCTTTATTTCTATTTTTGAGGATAAAGCTCATTTGTTTTTGCTCAATGCTCAATTTTGAGCATCACAAATGATGGCTGGAAATGAAAGACTTCAGTTTGCTTTGTCACGGCAAATCACTTTCACCGTGAACGTCGATTGACTGAATGGAGACTGCACAATTCTGCACATCATTATCAACTACGAGCGTAACTCATCTCACGGGTGTCCACTTAACCACTTTAGACACTGTTCCTCATAATAAAAGGGTCATATTTACAATAAGCAAAGCCAACTCTCAGAAGTTTCCATTATATGCTCAGCTGAGTCTGTTTCACCAACCATGATAGAAGAGGGAATAATGCAGGAAAGAGCACAAATCTCCCTCTTTCCCATGGCAATATTGTCATTCTAGAATTCTCTAATTGCAGTGACAGCAGCCTCGGTCAGACAGTGACCACATTAACAGCAGGGGCTAAATTAGTGCAAATCTGCCAGGGAACACAGAGTAGGGTGTTGTGTTTGTGTAGGATGTGTATGTTAGCTAGAAAAAGGATTGACTAAGAAAGAAAGAAAGAAAGAGATGGACAAAAAGTGAGGAGGAAATGATTGGAGTTTTGTGTATGTGAGAGAGAGGGATTGTGTGTATTTGTGTTTTTGTTCTAGGGCTAATCCACGCCCCCTCACACACTTTGATGCTGATGGCTGGTGAACACACCATGGGCTAACACCAACATTGAGAGCAGTGGCTCATTTATATTGAGAATATTCAAATGCAACTTGAATTTAGATGAAGAATGAATTTAGGTTCAAAACAACAGACTCAGATTCAGAATCCAGATTCAGAGCGGTTCTTTTAGACTTACAATTCAGATTCAGAATTCATATTACATTAAGAACTGTTCACTTCTATATACAGTCTATCTATTTTTATATTCAGAATTCCTATTCAGTTTGGATCCTTTGGAGTGGTTCTTTTAGATTTTTTAGATACAGAATTTATATTATGTTTCGAATTGTTCACTTCTATATAAAGTCAGTCCATATTCAGATTCAGAATTCAGATTCAGTTTGGATCATTTGGATTCAGAAATCGGATTCTGAGTGATTATTTTACACATACATACAGAGAATATACTGCAGATTTAAAGTGTTTCACTTGGGTTCTTTGTAGATTTTCAATTCAGATTCAGAGTGGTTCTTTAATATTCAGCACATCCATGCAGGTGTCTGTAATTGGAAGTGCAGTGAGCTGCATCAGCACATTATCTGTAAAACAATCTGTCTAAGTGTTGTCAATCATAATGTGTCTAGAATTGGCATAGAATTTATTTTCTGCATGCACTGGCTGCACCCCAGCTGCCTTGCTGCTGGAACCAGCTCCAGAGCCCGTGTGTGTGTGTGTGTGTGTGTGTGTGTGTGTGTGCGTCTGCATGTGCGCGAGAGAGAACATAGTTGCTTTTGACACTTGCAGTGAGAGAAGAGACTGCATCTGCATTCATCTGAGATTCAAAATGGCCTCCTGCAGATCCAGATGAAAGGGGCAGAGATGGGGAGATTGAATTTCCCTCCCAATTACAGCGTGTGGCCTCTTAGATCAGCCGTGCAGAAACATTTAATTACCAAAACCAATTACCCTAGTGGCAAATGTATCACAGTGAAAAATGCAAGGACTCACACATGAGGACTAGAGGATGCTGTATATGGGTGTACAGCGAGTGTTTGTGCAGACGTGTGTGTGTGTGTGTGTGTGTGTGTGTGTGTGTGTGTGTGTGTGTGTGTGTGTGTATCAGTGTCCACTCAGCGTGAGATCTTGGGCTCTGTTTAAGAGCTTGTCACGTCTCGTTCATCTCTGCATGACCTCTCATGTTTGGAGACTTAATAACTCTAAGAGGGCAATTCTCTCTCTTCTTCCCCTTCCACTTTCTCTTGCCCTTAATCCCTCTCCTTTATCTTTTAGCCAACTCACTTTTTAAAAGGAGAAGTTCACGCCCCAAAATTAAAATTATGTCATGATTTACTCATTCCAAATGTCATCCAATGTCATTATACGGACCATCTATGAGAATTTTCTTTTAGAATCTTCACACAGAAAATAATTACCAAAAAATCTGCTGTATATGACTCGGGCACTATTTTCCAAGTCTATTTCCAAGCATGTTTGTAGCTTTGTGTGACAAACACACTAAAATTTGAGTTTAAATTAAGTTATTCATTGTTCAGCCCCTTCAGTGAACTATTCATTCAATAACTGCTGTGATCAAATCATTGAATTACTTGAACTTCAGAATCGAATCAATGAACAAATCGTCCTTTGCTTGTTTTGTACCAATATACCAGCTGATACATTTTATAAATCTGTCTATACAATTTATCCACAACCCAATGACTCCACATTGACCTCTCAGAGCGCAAACCCAAATTAATGTTACAAAACTGTATGGCAACAAAAACAACAACAATGAACAGAATACAAACAAACAAAGCAAGACATGAGTGCTTGAGTGGTTCACATACTGTAGATTCAGAGTCCAGATTTAAAGTGATTCTTTTACATTTACAATTAGTGTTTTTTTGGATTCAGGTTCAGAGTGGCTCACATCTATACATATTATATCTCTTCTCAATTTTTTAGATTTAGAATTAAGAATCAGAGTGGCTCATTTAGATTATAGATGCAAGAACTTACAGAAGTAAAAATTCAGAATCAGAATTCAGGTTCAGAATGGTTCGCTAAGATTCAGAATCTATATTCTGAATGGATTTGTTTGCGAACTGGACTGATTTGATCATGAAACGATCAGCGCCACAATCTCACTGATTCAATGATCCAGTCACAGTGGTTTACAGCTCATTGTAGAGGAGAATTGTATCATGTGCTTCAGATACTTGGAATATAATGCACAAGTCATATGGACTACTTCCATGTTGTTGTTGTTTTTTTGGTAAATGTTGAAGCTTAGCAGCCATGGTCACTACAAACTACTGTCACTGCATGAAAAAAATATCTTTAAAGTGAATCATACATATTTGAAACAACACATGGGTGAGTAAATGATGACAGAATGTTAATTTTTAGGTGAACCATCCTTTACCATCTTTCCTGTCCACTCTCTCTCTTACTGACCCCTTCACTCTCTCACTCCTCATCTATGTTGGTCTTTCTAACCATCCCTAGGGCAGACAGGTGGGAGAGTTGTTCGCTTTCTCTCTCTGTTCCTTTGTATGTCTCATCTCACTTGCTCTCTGCTGTGCTATTGTCTTATGCTCTCTCACCCAGATTCAATGTCAGGTGTCATTTTCAGTGTTAAATAAGTCATTTTCTCTCTTTTTCTCTCTTTTATCGCCTGGAGGGGATTAAGTCATCCTTCACTCTTCCCACACAGACACCTTTCAATAAAAACTCCCTTTCACTCTCATTGAAGTCAGACAAAATACCCAGCATTCCAGAAGACGAAGCAGAAAGGGTGTGTGAAAGGAAGATATCTGCAGTGGTCATGCGTGGGCAGCTGTGGGGACCGCTGGCAGCTTTTGACACCCTCTCTATTTTGCAGACAGCACAGAAAGAAAAAAAAACTGATTTCCTGAAAATTTGCCACAGGCAGCTCTTGTGATGGCACCTTAGAGTGTGAGCAGGGGCACACATAATGTGACTCGCACATATACAAGCATTTAACATGAATAAATGTGTGTTGTTGTTTAACAGTGTTTTGTGGATGTAAGTGTGTTTGTGTGGGTCAGGTTTTGCCTCCATTGCAGGGACCAGCCAATGTTGGTTCTACAATGAATAGCTCAAAAAGCATATTAAATGATGTCTGAGTGTGAGTTAAATGATTTCTCCACTCTTTGACCTTGTGGGGAAATGTTTTGGTCCCCATGAGGAAAACAGCTTGTAAATCATACTAAATTATGTTTTTGTATGTTTAAATGTATAAATGCAGAAAGTAGGTTAGGGGATAGAATATAAAGTTTGTACAGTATAAAAATAATTATGTCTATGTAAAGTCCCGTAAAACATGAGAAAACAACGTGTGTGTCTCTGTGTGTGTGTGCGCATGCGCATTTATACAAATATATACATTTAAATAAATAAATGTGTGAGAATATCCACTCACCTCATGTTTTCCCTTCATTCTACAGATTCTGATGTCATTTTTGTTGGATTCCCATGTCCTCTTCTGTAACAGAGGGAACGTCAGTAATGAGAGACTGTTCATTTCCAGCACAAAGTATGTTTATATGTGTGTGTGCGTTTCTGTTCTCACCTTGCTGTAAAACATCTCTTCTCCCACCACGTTGTCCAGCTCCACTCGGAAAAGGTCATCTCTGACACAAGCACAGTGAGAGAGAAAGAGCGAGAGACCGTGAACCACCACATAGTAGTGACACAACACAGCAAAACAATCCTTTTCTTAATCAGAAATGTCAAAATTAAGATCAAACAATTTTTTTTGCAGTGAACAAATATCTGAAATCCAAAGTCGTCGACCTCACACACTGAGGCATAATGTGTATTCTTCAAATGTTTAACAAATTGATATTACATTCTTGTTCCTACATAAATTCCCCCAGATCCGCCGTCTCAGTGCAAACACTCAGTTAAACGATTCACCACAGCCCGTCCTACATAATCACGATTCTTTGCATTATGATATGCCTGATTTCCCCTCCATAATTCATAACCCACCCCCACACTACATGCATGTTGCATGCAGCTTCTCATCTTGAACACAGCATCCAGTGCTTTAGAACTTCCTGCAACCACTTTAATCATATTTCTATAACCTTGTGGCGTCTATTAAAGTTTCCATGAATCTGATGTCTTTTAATCATGGCGTGTTTGGTGTTATAGAGTATCCTGGTTTGTGCCTGAATATTGATCAAGGACTAAGAGCTGCTGTGCGGCCCGATGAGAGAGCACTGGAGAATTTTTAAATCGTGAGAATCCCTCTCTTTTTTTCCTTCTGAAATGTTGTAATCTGTGAATTTGCCAAGCTCACAGACCAGCCCATGTTCTTGCAGTAGTATTGATCTTATCTTTCACAGACTTCCATCTGCATCACTGCTCTGTGGACACATCAACAAAAATGGAGTATGTATGTGTGTGTTTGTGTGTTCTTGAAGAGAGTCTGATGAGATGGTCTATAAATTATTCAATCCCTTGGTGTGGTTTGTTAAAATGAATCCCCCTTGGCCATTCCCTCTCTGAGCAGGGCGGCCCCTAAGTGCCCTGGTTAAAATTATCATACACTTACACAATGCTTGCCTTATTTAGAGAGCACAAACTTTAAGCAGACACAATAATAATTCAAGCAGTAAAGCAAAGCTGGAGGTCTGTTTGGAGTTCAACAGTCTTGTCACATTTACATGAACATAAAAACAGGCTTTATAGTTACACAAGGTTACCAAAAACACAGATGGTTTGGTCAAGACATGCAGACCATTGGCAAGAATAGGACACATTTGTACCTTTTCTGTTCTCTGTCTCTTTCTTTATCTTGTATACAAACTTTACTTTTTATCTTCTTTCAAAATGTCATCATGTAACAACTTGCATAGTGTGCAATGGAGATAAATAACAGGGTCTCCATCTAAATATTGTAATGTGAACTTAAAAATGCTAGAGCAGGCAGCAAACAGGGTACATAATTGTAATTGGAAGGAAGTAGAATTAAAATTCAAAACTAGCAATGTATGTCCAGACAAACTTTGATTGTTGGCTTAAAGCCTTGGTTTAATGGTTTTGAAAAGGTTTTGGATGGATGGATTCCAATTCATTTTAAATTTACACTTATGAATTGGGAAGGGAGACAATTCTTCAATTCTGAATTTTGCACAACCCTAGCAATAAACTTATTAACAACTCAGAACTTTCCAAGTTTTTACTTTTAAAGAGATCAGAACTGCAATTTTTACCTGGCAGATCTAGTTCCTTTTCTTACCCTCTATCTCTTTTTAGCTTTCCATATGTGATTTTCTCTCACTCTATCTATCTTTCTCTTTCTGGTAGATTGTCTGAATGATGGAGTGCATTTATCCACCTTTACTGTATTATTACACTACATTACATTTATGCATTTGGCAGACACTTATCCAAAGCGACTTACATTGCATTCATTGTATATTTAATCAGTTCATGCAGGACTGCTTGAGAGATGTATTATGCAGTACTGTTGGGGTACAATATGCCCTCCCTCATTCAGTGCTTCAAATTAATGACCATACTGACGGGCAGAAAGGGGCCTGAGAGATGCAGGATGTCTCATGGGGGGGCTGACTATATTTAACATATAGGAGACAGCTAAAAAGTAAGTGTATCTGTAAATTTGCAGTGCTTCGGGAGAAGCGGGAGGTCTCACACCGTTCGTCCCATGCCCTACGGCATCTGTGAGGCAGCCCGGATGGCAGCTGAGTCCTTGATTTCTCTGCACCAGTAGAGGCTGTACGTCAGTCAGGCTGTTTCCATGACCTCAGAGGTCAGCCGGAACCTGTCCCGCACCGTTAATGACAGGTTCGAGGGTAGAATGTGTTGAGTTTCACTCCTGAGCTTAATTGAAAGACTTGACCTCTCGATGAGGTCAAACACAACGAGGTGGCTGAGGCTTGATTTAATGTGACTTAACCAGGTCGCCGCTGGCAATATTAGTCACCCTCCTCTAGTTACTCGGCACATTAATTATGTATACAGATCACAAAAAAAAACACCTCATTTGTCTTATAGGTGTATTTATTTATGGCTTGGTCTGAATTTTTCCCCCAAGTCTGAGGCTAGATTGCAGTCGCTTGCGTTGAAGTCGAGAAATTTCTGGCGGAAACCAAGTGTATTTAAAAAAATACTTCAGTCCTCTCATCCCTGACCAGGTGTTGCAAGGTAATACTGTGAAGAGGCTGAGAGGCTGGTCGCTTTCTTGGGGCACGTTCTTGAGCGGTTATGCTAATGCTAACAGGATTTAACCCATCTGCACCCCTTATCACACTTGAGCACACCGTTTCAGACTTTATTAAGTCAATCCAGGCTGTCTATATCCTTGACTTGAAACTTCACTGACTCTCTCTCCCTCTCCTCTATACAGTATTGCCTCCTTTTTATTTCACTCGATGTTGCCGTTGTTATTGAATGCTCCCTCTTGAGTCATCGGCTAAATAAATCTTCTTTTCCACAGAGGTCATTTTCTGTTGGCTACGGCAAACACCTCCATTTACTTCAGACACTGATAGGTACATACGGTTTGCTGACTGCACACAGCGGGGCTTGAATTTCATCGAATTACGCCGGCCACAGTGGCACCACATCGGAAAGCGTATACGAAACAGTTGTTGAGCTTCTATAGGCCAAAGACTTCTGGCCTTTTTTATGAGAGCTTCTAGTCTGGGCATCTTAAGTCATATGGCGCTTTGTGATATATTTATTTTTGAGGTTTAATTTTTGACACGGTCGAGCGGGCAGGTCATTTCCTGACACGGTATGAGAGACTTTATTAGAGTACGACGCCTCCCCCGCCGGACCCCTACAAATTTCGGTAACTATCACCATATGTTTGAACTCTCCCAATGAACGTGCCAGCCATTTTTGGGAAGCATGCTGCAAAAATTCACAAAAACAGCTTATTTTTCTAAAGCACCAAACCTAATGAAGTTTTATTTTTGTTTATCCATTCCAGTCCCCCGGCTCTTGTGAGGTAGGCAAAAAAAATGCAAGAAAGCAAAAACATAATTGACCCCGTGACCTCTTTAAAGCCCAACACTGGCCTAAAATCCTAAAAACACTACAAGTGTCCAAAATTTACTTTTATAAGTTATAACCCAATACCACCACAACAAGAAACACAGCATGCTTCTTAAAGGGACAGTTCAGTCATTCCAAACCTGTATGATTTTTTTTCTGAGGCTCACACAAGCTATTTTGAAATAGATATGATAAGTTAAATTATTACTTGAAATGTTCAAACAACTATGATTTTATAATATAAAACAAAACCATATAGAATTAATTAATATGTGAATTAAAAATTAAACAAAAATGGACATTATCACAAAAAACTAAGATATTTTATCCATACATTGAAAGTCAATGGAGTAAAAAAAAAAAAAAAAAAAAAAGTTCTTTTGTGTTCTACAGAAGAAATAAAGCCATAAAGGTTTGAAACTACACAAAGTAAATGCTGGCAGAATGTAAATTTTTGAGTAAATTATCCCTTTAAATAGCTTTTAAAACGGTTTAATTGCTATCTACAAGAAGCAGCAATTCAGACTCTTGATCTCAAAAGAGACTGTTTTTGTATGTCACATAATTTACTTAAACACACATCTCCATGCAGATAATTACAGATGCCGTTGTAACAATAATTACAGGGTACGCCCATGCTAATCAGCATTATTTCACACCCTTACCTGGCTCCGATGTAAAGGGTACGGTTGACCTGCAGAATCCTCTGAATGTGTAAGGGCTCCTGTCTGAGAGATGAGCGATGGGGTCGTCCAAGAAACACAGGATGCCTTCTTACCACTAAAGGAAAACAAGGTGGAAGAGACAGTGAATGATAAAGAGAAAGGGTTGACAGAGGGTTGTATCATCTTTTCATTGCACTTATGGGTGTGGGAGAGGTGATCCGTTAAGCCGAGAGGCGTTCCATCACTTGCGAGTCACTCTTGAGATAAAAATGTTGACAGCTGCTTGTGATTGCTCTCTATTCTTTACAGATAAACTCTGTCCTCATATGTTTGGCTTAGTCAAGTAGTGTTGTTACCAGTGGTGTAACATGTAGAAAAAAAAAGAACTACTTATCCAGAAACCTGTTAACTGAAATATTTAAACAAATTAATCAAACAATGATTAATATCTGGTTTTATATTTGAAAGAATGAGTATTCCTTGAATAAGGAAAGCATCAAGGCAAGATTAGGGATAAAAAAGAAAAGTAAAATAATGAAAAAATATAAACAAACTAACATAAAATTGGCATTATTAGCATGTCATTATTCTTTACATGAAAATATATTGCTGCCTTTATCTTTCAGAAATTATCCTGAAACCTTAAATTGTTACTTGAAATGTTTAAACTTTAAATTCATCAAAAAACTATATGATTTTATAGTTGTTTGATACTTTAATGCAGTTGTATCCGGAAGAAGGAAAGCATCAAGGCAAGATCAGGGATAAAATAAAACGAAATAAATCTAATATTTAATGAAAAAGTACTTAATTGTAATGAAAAATAATAAAACAACAAACCCTTAACTGTTAATTGTTTCTTTACATGAAAAGATATATAGCTAAATTTATCTTTTAGGACTTTTAGAAAGAGGGTACATCAAGTTCTCGATCATAAAGGTGCGGCCACATTTATCATTGCTTGCTGAAATTCACAGGCGAAATCCAGAATTTCCCAAAATAATACATCATAGTAATGAAGTACAATTACTTTAGTACTTTACACCCCTGTTTGTTTCTCTTGTCCTGTATCTTTTCCTCTCTCATGTGATAAGACCCTCCCTGGAGCTACTCGCAGCTCCTTGACTCTTTCTTCTTTCTTCATCATTACAACCCCCCTTGCTTTTCTCATCTTTCACCTTAGACAGACCTGAATGAGTTAAGCTGGGATGCATGGAATCAATATTATCGATCTGTGATCAATCACATGCCTGCTCTGCATAAGAAAGTGAAAGCTGAGAGCCTGACAGCACAGACGGGGTCCAACCCTGATCCTGACTGACTGCATGTGAAATGGAGACATCGTTACCTTCAGTAGGGATGAAGTTCAGAGGTCCCGGTTCCTCTGGGAAGACCGCACACACCAACCGAAGGAGCCAGAAGAGCCCGATGAAAGGTTTGGCCACAGTCGTCATGGTAGTGCTCCGGCACTATGAAAAGAACATGCAGAAAAGAGTCAGGTGAGGTGGCAATCTAGCAAGATTTCTAGTTACATTCACTTTGTGAACAAAACTACCACTCTAATAGACTCTAAAGCATCTCTATCATCACCCCAGAGATTAAGATCAGCAATTAAGTCATCCACCAATAGAATTCGTGTCAGTCAGCCCTAATGGTCCATTCGATGTGGTGTGTCACAGAACTGTCATCAAAGACACGGGACCCAGGACTGAACTGCCTGGACGTCTAACAAAAGGGCTTCACACTGAGCCAGAAATGGGGAGGGGGTCAAAGCATGTGTGAGTGAGTGGCTCTGTTTAAAAACCTAGAGCTGCCCCGCTGTCTACTGCCTACATAGGCAGAATCTTAACCGAAATGGACATTGAAATGAATGATTTGCAATGCTCTACATAGGAAGTATCCTGTAGGGATTTTGTTGTGAAAGAGTTATAAGCCTTGAACCAAATCAACCAGCTACGAGGTGAATCAACACATTACTAACTTTGATTTGAAGAAAAAAAGTATTTGAAAATGTAATAAAAAAAAAGGTAAAACACTGGGCACTTAACAACTTTAAAAAGGGACAGAACTAGAATGCCATGAAACAGTGCGAATGACAATCTAATTAAAAATGATAAAACTATAAATGCTAAAGTGTTCTTTTAGCATGAATTGCTTGTCAAGATTATTTGATTGGTGGAGAAGAATCATGGGTAATGTAGTTTTTCACCAAGAATTCCGCTGTTAAACATGATTTTTGGAAAAAAACTTTCAATAAAGCTGACTGATGGGTTCCAAAAAACAAAAAAAACATTGATAAACAACCTTGTAGCTCACAGTAGTTTTGTTTTTAAATGTTTATAAATTATTGTTCAAAATCAGTTCTCATATTGAGGCAATGAATGGGATTTTTACTTCTGGAACCCGACTGTTGCACACTATTAAGTTTGGTGTTACCACATGTTGTTAAGCTAACAATGACATACCGTCATCTAATAATCATAAAAATATACAATAGACACAAATAATTAATTTAACTATAATCCTATTTTTCATTCAGCGCTGAGAAGTGTCAATAAAAACAATCTACATTACTTCACTGTGACCATCATCTTGAATGTTTCTTCACCTGCCAAAGTGCATTCTGGGATTGTGATGCCACATTTACATTTATGCATTTGGCAGACGCTTTTATCTACTGCATTGAAAGCACATATTTTTTAAATCAGTTCAACTTAGATTTTGGCCAGAACAAACTTATTATTTTAAGGCTCACATATAACATACTGTAGTCACTACGTTTTTTTTCTCTATTACAAAGCTTGTGTGTGCCTGCATATGTGCGCACTTGAAAATATAACCACAAGTAGAGATGGACTTTTAAATTGGATCCCTTAAAACAAAATATTTTATCAGATCTTCTGCCCTCTTGAAAAAAGGTGGCAGAAATAGAGAAGATGTGATGGAAACACAAATGTCACTCAAATTAAAGTGCAATACAATATATGTGGAAAATTACCTCTGCACTTCAGAGAGGCACAGAGAAGCTCTAGAGAACTCTCTCAATAGTATTTTCTGTAATAGTCTAACATAAAGGTACTGTCTGAAAAGGGGATTTCAGTGGACAGATGATACATGCATGATTGTGTGTATATCGTTTACTGGTTTGAAAGAAACCAACGGTAGTTTAATAGCTAAAAAAACATACGTAAGATTGATGTATCTAGTCAATATACACTTCAATTGTCCACCAAGAAAAATGGCGTCAAATTCTCATGTTGTTCCAATGCCTTTCCTTCTTCTGTGAAACACAAGAGAGGGTATTATAAAGAATGTCTTCATTGTTTTTGTCCACACAAAAAAATAAGTCTCAAATGATGTCCACCTCATCACTGGAAACCATTGACTTTCACTGTTTGGTGGTGGTGGGGGTCTTCTTTTGTGTTTCAATGAAGAAAGAGTTTCATTGACTGAAACGACATGAGGCTGAACAAATAATGAGAGAATTGTAATTTTTTGGGTAAAATAGCCCCTTCAAATTTCAATAATTATCTTTTTGGCTTGATTAAGTCAGAAGGAGCAGATTAAAATGGAAGAGTTCAAGAAAACTGAACAACTTCACAGAAAATAACAGAAAGCCATGATAAAGAGAACATAAAGGGCCAATAATGGGGGAAAAAAATGAATTTATGAAAAGACACAGCATGCTTTTCATACCTAATGAATGTACTGTTCAATGAACTGTTGTATTTGAACAAAAGAATGTCTGGAAAACCTGGGAAATTACAACTCCAATTGTCTGCACAACACATTTCTGATATATTTTCCACAGTGGTCAGTGGTTTCAATAGCATGAAACTCAATATAAGAATGAATAAGTGCTCAGCTATCCCTCGCCTTGAGTGTTAACAAGCTGACAACATTTGCTTTGAAACTTTAGTGGAAATGCTGTTTGTTACAGTCACAGTGCAAACATAAACAAATCAGTGTCAGTTGAGCTTTTCGCCACCGCAGCGCTAAGACGACACGCACATGTATTAATATCTGACAGCCTCAATTTCTTTATTCAAAAAAACCCTTCTCATTTTCCTGTGGCTAAGCACCAATTGAGTTACACAATGCAAAACTGCCAGCTCTCATTTGTCAAAGTGTGGCCTTGCTGTCCAAAACGCACACATGTACATGTACACACACAACTACATCCATTGTGGGTCTATTTCTATAGTGAAGCGACTTGTGACGTTTTATCAGGGCTAACTATCTTTCCAGGACATTTCTAGAATTCCTCCTATTGAAGTCTGAACAAGGCCGCCCCACACACTAATAGTTCAACACCCAATGCAGCAAATTATGCTCAACAATAGGCTTACATGAAGGAGAAGAAAAAGAGAAAATGAAAAGAGGCCAATTGGGAAATGAAGGCAGACAGAACAGGATAGCTAAAACTAGAAGACGCTGCCATAAGTTGGTATCAGTGATTCTATTGTCTTGCTACAATTAATCATTTACGAGTATGCGCCAGGCCTCACGCATTTAATTAGCATAATTCGAGCTATAGAGTTTCAGGGGACAGCAAACTAAACAGATGCGGAGGGGGTGAAGTAAATACAAGCTTGGATATAACTTACACCATCCTACTTTTAATTATGGCAAATGTTTTGTGGCAGAGTTCATTTCAATTTCAGTAGCAATCCTTACAATTAGGAATGTGAAGGTGAATTATTTCCCCATACTGATTTTGCCATTTTACCACAGGTTCAAGTCGGTCATGCAAATTCACAGTGCTGAACAACAGAAAGATGCTTGGTTTAAAAATGACTTTTGTGTGAACTATACTTCACACAATCACACCTTTGACAGTCATAGACAAAGGACCCTTTTTGCCCATTAAATTTATTCTTTCAAGGACTTGTGAAACACTGATTGTGCTTCTAAAAAGAACTGACTCATAAGAATCATTAGTTCAGGAATCAGACTGCACTGGCTGCGCTGTATGTGTTTGATTCACTAAAAAGAATTGACTCATAAGATCCATTAGTTCAGGAATCAGACTGCACTGGCTGTGCTGTGTGTTTGATTCACTAAAAAGAATTGACTCATAAGAGTCATTAGTTCGGGAATGGGATCCGGTCGCAATGTATGTGCTTGATTCACAAAAAATAATTGATTCATAAGATCCATTAGTTTAGGAATCAGACTGCACTGGCTGTGCTGTATGTGTTTGATTCATTAAAAAGAATTGACTCATAAGAGTCATTAGTTCAGGAATGAGATCCGGTCGCAATGTATGTGTTTGATTCACTAAAAAGGAATGACTCGTAAGAGTCATTAGTTCAGGAATGAGATAAACCGGTCACACGGTATGTATGTGTTTGATTCACTAAAAAGAACCAGCTCGAAATAGTCTTTTGTTAATGAATCAGACTACAATGATTGTGTATGTTTTGCGCAAAAATCGTTATCAGAACCAAATGGCCTGGGAAGATTGCCATTGTTAAGCCAGCAAGTAGTCCAGATCCAAACACATGCCATTAGCTGAGCCAGTTGACACTTCAGAGAGCTCAATCAAACATAGCAATGTTTAAAAACCCACAGCACCAGTGTTTACTTTCTTAGGAAAACCGACATACAAAAAAACCCTAACTTTTAGTAATTAGAAAGACTAACACTGAAAAAAAATATACACATCACTTATAATTAATATTTGGCTCAACCAACAACAATAGGATTCACATGCCTCTGAGCTTCCCGTCAATGTAATTACTAACGTTTGAGAAGGTAATTATTTGAATGGGGTCATTAAGATACCTTGAGAGGAGCACGAATGGGGCGGCATTATCTCTGACCGACCATTGAGAAGCTGTTACTCAAGATAACAAAATCACTTAGCTAATCAATAATAGCACGGTAGCATAGGCTGCTTAATGAACTCTGATCTACTGCCAATAGTCTGAGGAATGATTGGTCAATTGAGACCAGAGAACGAAAAAAACAGTGGACGTGACAACTCAAAGCTGGAGATCATGAGTAGAATGAATAACTGCCTACTGGAAAGCAGGTCTCCATGCTAATGTCAAGCTGCATCCTGGGAATTTCAAGGACGTTAAACCTGGTTAAAATTCAAATATATTGTGTGTGAATAAGATTATTATGAGCCCTATCCTCTGCCTTTAGAAGGCATAATGTTCTGATGATATGTATTCTGGGTAAAAGAAGAAAGGCACTGATTTCATTAAGGACCCCTGAGGGATTTGAACACGATAAATCATCTAAGGATTTCATAGCAAACTTCATTTATGTGTGTCCCAGATAAAATACTGATAATGAGTGTAGAGAATGGCATTAATGAGAAAAGTGATCAGTAATAAAGGGCTGAATTAACGCATACATTATCAGACCAACACGATCAGAGAGAACAGAAATTAAACCACTATCTGACAATTGCTTCTAATTTGTGAATTTGAAGGTAAAGAATGTCTTGATACATTTAAACAGCTACAGCAGATCATAATCTATAATGAATCGATTCACTTACACAAGGCCTCTACAGAGAGCATATTTTCATGCAACAGCAACAGAACATTTGTTATGGGAGACTGCTTCACGGCCTGGCATTGACCTTTCATAAAACTCACAGTGTGACCTCATGTTATCAGATTTGCCTTAAAGGCTCCAGGATGCAAACCATGTTGATCCACCAAAGTCAACAAAAAATGTTGGGATCGCAATAAAGTTTTCTATAATAATCAGCCATTTTGCTATCATTTTGCTGCCAGTTTATCACAAATTATTTATGATGTGCAAAGCCAAGCAAAGCAGGTTTATTTATATAGCACATTTCATTCAAAATTGTAATTCAAAGTGCTTTAAATAAAAATGATTTAAAAAAAATCTAAATACTCATAACAGATAAAAAAAAAAGGTGGGGAAAAAGCAATTTGGAAATAGTATCGGAAGATGAAAGCTGAATATGCAAAGAGGCCAAAAAAATGTCTGGAATGCTTTCAAAGCAGTGAAACCGGAAGAACCCGGAGCCAAGATGAGGCTGATTCCTTTCCTGAACATACCCTAAAATCCTGCTCTAGTGACCCGAGACTGCTAACCTCCGTCTCTGACCCCTGGGGGAATGGGCCAAGCCAACCAAAACCATATCAGAGCCCGGCAGCCTCGGTCTGGATTGCCATTTATTATTTACTGCCCTCTGTTTCTGGATAGCATGACGTCTAATTCACTCTCCCATTCTGCCACAACCGTTTTAATAGGTTGTTTTCCAGACACAGTCAAAGCCCCGAAGCCATTTATCAGGGCAGTTTAAAGCAGCCCAGTGACTCCAGCACTGATTTTTTTGCATGGAGGAAGAAACATGAAATTAAAGATCTACTTAATGGTCTGTGCACGTCAAAGAGCTAGTCTCACATTATAAAGATGCACGGCATCATTCCATAAGTCCTGACAGGGAAGAGAGATGCTCCAGCTCCACATGGATTTTACCATGGAGCAGTAATCCTGATTCTGAATTGATGAAGTGTGGCGTCAGGTTGAACCAGCGGAGCACCACCTTCTCATGCAGAGACACCCTGAGCTATTTTTCACTCGCTGCAGACACGAAAAACAGCCAGACAAATACAGCAATCTACAAAAAAGGGATGAATCAGGCTGTTGCTTCACTTTTGCACACACACACACACACACACACACACACACACACACACACACACACACATCAGGAAAAGGGGAGAACCATAGACAGATGCTGCTTAACAGCTTTGGCGAAAATATATGAGAGCTAAATGAACAAACTGTGCGTAAGCTAACAGCAGGGGAAATTGGCTTTTCTCTCAGGCAGCATTCCAAGAAGGTGGAATCGTCTTTCACCATTAAAACCACAGGTTTCATCTGAGCTCTATTCACTTATACAGACTATTGGTTAATCAGTACTAACAAGTGATGCAAAATACAGCATACCGTTGTGGTTAACCCCAGGTTAGTTCTCGATACCCCAACAGTATCACACTACACCACTTTATGGTATTTTTATGGGGTGTATCATGTGAAAGTCAGATTTTTTAATGTTTTTGAAAGAAGTCTCTCTTGCTCAGCAAAACTGCATTTATTTAATAAAAAAAAAACTGTAAAAATAAAATAAAAAAGAATGAAATTTACAATAAGTTTTATATTTTCATTTATTTCATTTTCATATTTTTCATAGCAAAAGTTTCTTCATTTTTTCTTCTCTCTTTCTAATTTATGTGTTATGGTGTTTTTGTGATGAGTTATTTTGTTATTATTTGTTTTTTTTGTGACGCAGTGGCTATATTTTTGATCCCAAGACAAATTTCCCTCTGGGACAATAAAGTATAACCTTAACTACAATGAAGAGACACTGATGCATTCTAGATTTCAAAAAGGATGCAAAAAGCATGATAAAAGGGGTCCATATGACTTGTGAACCATATTCCTTGCATTTTCTTTTAATTTGATTCTTTAGAAATCTAATTCTAATATGCTGATTTGTTGCTCAAACATTTCTCATTATTATCAAATTTGTAATCAATGTCTTTGCTGCTTAATATGTTTGTAGAAAGCATGATTCAATTATTTAAAGAATCCCGAAAAAATTAAAGTTAAAAAGACTTTTGTAACATTAAAAATGTCTTTACTGTCACTTTTGATAAATTCAATGCATCCTTGCTGAATAAAAGTATTAATTCATTAAAAAAGAAATCTTACTGACCATAAACTTTAAAATCAAACACTGATATTGCTATATGAATTGATGAAAGATGAACGATCTGAAACGAGGGACAAACTATTGAATGTGTGTTCTTACATATCTTACAAAGTATTGTGACTCTATTCAAGAACATTTCAGTCTAGATACTGAATAAAGGGAGTCGACGGGTCCTGTGTTTTAAGTCACCTAAAGGACAGTCCAACAAGACTTTAAAATAGAGCTTTTAATGGGCAAATATCATCATAAACACATCAGAGGCAGTAGAGCAGACTGTGGCGAGGTTGACCCCCTCACCCGGCTGAAGGCTTCATGCGCTGTAAATCAACTAACGGACAAAATGAAAACAACTCTACGTCGTTAAAAGAAGGAAAAAAGACTGCTGAAAGATTAAAGCTACCCCATCCATCATATACATCGCCGTAAAAACGAGCGAAGCACAAACAGGGAGGCGATAATCCACTGCACAGTCATAAATAAAATGAAAAAGTTCAGGCTAATGACTAAAAAGACTTGCAAGGATCACAAAGGTTTCCCGGGTTGACAAGCTTTAGAGACTCCCACGAGGCTATGTATTACCTAACAAAAATACCCTGCAGAATCTTAATATCTCAACTGTGCTCATCACAAGCTTTTTTTTTTTACTGATTATAATTATTTTGAAGGAGTCGAAAGAGGAGGAGAATCAGGGATGAAAGAGAGGCGGGAAGATTACTTGGAGGAATAGGAACGGAGAAGGAGAGATAGGCAGAAGTGTGCATGAGTGTATGTGTGTCACGCTCGTCATGCAAAATTAACGTCTTTAGGGATGATGCACACTGCAGTAGAGCGGAACTACGGAGCTCATACGAATAGAAATACATAGAAAAACAATAAACACCTCCCTTCATGGCATATGGTTCAGCAGAGCATCTTATAAATAACACTCCTTTGGGAATTAAGTTTCAGTTTGTTGCCTGTCATTAACTTTACTACACAGATACATGCATTGCTCTTAGAAACCTCACTAAAACTGCCAGGAAACGTCATATTTCACCTCAAAATAAAATGGAAAAAGAGATCATATTTTAGATAAATAAAATTAATTCACTATTGACAATTACACACATTGTACCCTGTCTTTCGTAAGTCAGTAGCTCCTGTAATGCACAAAAACAATACTGTGCATAAAATTATGACATAATTTGAATTGTAAAATGTGTATACATTGTAGTAGCATTTGTTGTAATGAATTTAATTCAGATTTTTAAAGAAGTTTTCAATACTTTCCTACTACATAGCAAGCGAAAATCAATGCGCAGTTTTCTTGAAACACTGGGTGAACAATGTCCGGATGTTCTATTCTACTGCAATTATGTAGTGTATAATTTGCTATCCCATAATGCAACGGTAGCTGAGGATCTGCCAGATTCGAAAACTGAAAAGTAAAAATGGTGGAGTACAATGAGCTGAGAAACCCTTCGAGTGATATACGAGTCCCAAGAAAGTACTTCAATGGGTCAAGAAGTTCTCCATCACATTCAGTACATAATCTGAAAGTATTCTGGATGCAGACAGTGTGTCTAGACACAAAGATTTTTGTTACTTGTGCATTAAAGCAATAAGAACTGGAAGAAAAAGTGCTTAAATGTCATGGAAAAACTCACAAATCAATAACATTGTAATGGTCTTAAAACTGACTTCATTTTCTTTAGGCAAAAACTCTTTTTTTCTTCTAATTTGGGGGTGAAATATGACATGGAGGTTTCAACCTCAGACTCACTCATAAAGCAGCAGTCAGTCAGTGAGTTAGTGTGTGAAGAGCTTGTTTAAATTCCAGATGCAGAATATTGATGAGTATGAAAGCGCACATATCTCTCCGTTTCTCAGTACTAACACTGCTTCAGGCAGTCTTTACAGCCAACACACCGATCTGTGGACACATATTTATTCAGTTCATCATGCGTCCATCTGCTCTTCCTCTCTCTCTCTCTCTCTTTCCCTCGCGGCTTGTTTGTCGGTACCCACTCCTTCCCCCCCCATCTCAATCTCCTCCTTCCCTCCAGTCTCCCCCATTGCCCAAATTCTTTCCACAAAATGAGCCACCTGCTCACCCACTTTAGTGAGATAAATTTCTGACCCAAACCAAAGAGCCATACAGGTGTGCGTGCATAGGTACGTGGGAGGGGGGGCTCTCTCGTTTTCAGGAAGAATTTATGTCAGTTCTCCATCAATGCACAATGATACATGGCATAGCATGGAAAACATTCACAATGCATGCCAATCAAACCCATTCTGAGCCTGCTAATTGTTGAGTATACAAGGTGGCAGCACACACAGAGACACACATGCACATGTTGCGACTATCTGCATGTTGCAGGCTGTGCTCCAAGCAGGGGCTGAGGAGAGAGAGAGAGAGAGAGAGAGAGAGAGAGAGAGAGAGAGAGAGAGAGAGAGAGAGAGAGAGAGGACTTATTATAATGCTTGCCAGCCAGGGTTGAGAATCAGACCTGAGCATTACCAAACAGTCCAACAATACATCTCATTCTCTTACTTTCTTTCATCTTGTCTCATTTTCTCACATGTCAGGTTGGTTTTCTCTTCAATTTTCATCCATGCAATACTGACAAGACCAGCTTAAGTTGTGCTTGGATGTTGGTCCCTGCTTTGCAATGCTGATGCTTTCCAGCAGGCTTCTTAAAGTTTAAAATGAAAATCCTGTCATTCCCTCACCATCATGTTGTTCGGTTCCAAACCTGTGTGATTATTTTTTTCCCTGGAGATAAATAAATAAATAAATACACTGGTCCATGCAACTACAACGAAGAGAGACTGATGCATTCTAGATTTAAAAAAGGATGCAAAAAGCATGATAAAAGGGGTCCATATGACTTGTGAACTATATTGCTTCCTTATGCTTTTAATTCCTTGTAATTCCGTTTAATGTATTTCTGTGAGGAACAGATATTTAAGTCAAAAATAGGGATTCTGGACAGTATAGTTAATTCTAGTGTTTGTCTAAATAAAGGATTTAGCAAAAATTAGGGGTGTAACAATATATTTTGTTACAATATATCGCAATACAAAAATGCAACAATACGTATCGTGGATAGTGACAATATGTATTGTGTATAGTTCACCCAAAATAAAAATGTGTGAGGAAAAAATTCAAGTTTACAGAGTTTTAGCATCAGTACTACATTAAACTACTATATATAATGTTGAATATAATGTATAATAATGCAATGGGGGAATATTTGTGGGTCCTGATAATGCCAAATGTCTTACGTTACCAGTAAAAAGTCAGAGTGAAAGCATGTTAGTCTAAAATAATTCAGTATTTTCAGCTTCAGAATCATGAATATTTTTATTCTGGTGTTTATATTTTTATTAACAGGTGAACTACTAACCCTTCAACAAGGTGAACCAGCAAGAACACCATTAACCAGCAAAAAAATCAGGCTGTAGCAACATGGAAAATCATGCTGGTCTTTCCGCAGAGTATGCATTCGTTGCAAACGCCTCTACATCACTGTGTCTTTCTCTCTGCCATCTCAACGTGGCTTATTTATGACAGGGTGGAGGCTGCACATTGTCGTTTTAGCTGAACATGGAAAAACTTCCTCCTCTCTTTCTCTCCCCATCAGTGTCCTCTCTCACGACTCCTTATCAGACCTCAGACAGCCTGTCTGTGCGGCGCTCTGTTTATGGAAACACTGTAGAGAGGGATTTCTGCGGAGGGTGAGTGTGCAGCATCCTGAAAGCATATCAAATGTAAAGGGTGTATGTGCATGTGTTCTCATGCGTATAAGCACTTTGAGAACACACGTTTGTGAGTTGTTTTGGATTGATCCGTACCGGCCTTTCTTTTGAATCAGATCTACCAGGGAGGGGGCTGTAAATGAAAAGAAGGAAAGATGGATGGAATAAGATTTGATGTTTACTGAGTCCGTTGCCAAGGAGATGAGAAACGAGGGACAGATTTAGTCATAACAGAGGCAGAGACTGATGGAGTAACCAAAGCCATTCAGATAGAGAAAAATAACACTCAGACGAAAAGAAGCGGAAATAGAGGGTAGATGGGACGGAGAAAGACAGAAGTGATGGCAAGAAGAAAACATCACAGGGTGGTGAGTAAATAGGGTGAAAGCTTCCTGCATTCGTGGAAATATAAAGTGCAGAAGGACAAAGAAGGAGAGAATAGGCAAAGAAAAAGAGAAGAGAGGGATTAACAGAGTGTGAAACCATTATGTTGAAAGAGTGAAAGCATAGAGCCCATTAAAGAGCCTTATAGCCGACAACACGGATGTGTGTGTGTGTGTGTTTGTCTTGAGGCTTGAAATGCAGCACTTGCACACAAATAAATATAGCTATCGAGTGCCGTTTGAGATGGAGAGAGATGTAGCCTTGGACCCTGCTGACCTTTTCTTTTGGTTCACAATACCTGGTGTTAACTTCCTCCCAGCTGAACCACTCCACACACCCATCAAACCCCAGACAGCATCTGAAAAGCAGAGACTGTTTTGTTTCTCCATCATTCATGCGTCGGCCTTGAGCGTCCACGTCGAACACCGCGCAACGCGGGCCTGCTTTAGTTCACATGCTCCACTTGTACGAGAGTGGTTTACAATCAATAAAGCTTTTTACATCGGAGTGTGTCACAGCTAGCATTCCCCCCGACTGACTCTTTTGTGGTCTTGCTCAAGAATATTGTGGAAAAACGTTGTCAATAGCCTTGAAGTGTGTGAGGTCACTGAAGGGAAACATAACATCCTTATGTGTCAAGCCAAGCGTGTCCAACATGATATGCTCTGAGAGAGGAATGGAAGGGAAGGGGGAGGTGGGTTGGATAAAGCAGACTTCCTTGGAAAGCACTGGTAAGGCTGGTAAAGCTACATTAGATTGTTTCCTACCCGTATGTGACGGGTGCGTAGCCCACCCAGTGGCGTAGCGGACGGGTCGTGGCAGGTTTGCCGAAAGACTATGATCAGCTGACAGGCCCAAAAATAAATAAATCTCCCCTGTTAACAAAGTAACAACAAAACAAAAACACTAAGATCGCCAGGTCATGATTTTACTGTGGCTGGACAACTCTGACAAACCTCTGCTCTTCCCAACACTGCTATAAATACCCATTTAGCCTCTACCAAACCAAAATATAGATAATTATCAAATAAAACTTTATATATTTAAACACCAAACAATAATAATATTTACAACAAAAACATACCCTTTATTGTAATTAAAGCTGGGTGCACACTGTGCGATTTTGGCCACAATTTGGCTGTCTGAGACAAATTTTGCAAACCCTCAAAGAATCCTCTGATCCTAGGCTAAAATCTTTGATCATTAGTTTGACATGTACACCGACAGCCGATTGATGACATTGCGAGCAAATTTTACCTCAGACGAAGAGTCCACGTCATAGACTGTTAGTTTCAGTTGGTTTTGAAATTATCTTTGTTACATCTGCCCCTGTATACATATTTTTTTGTTGGAAGATAATAAACCTTCTTTTCATCTGTCCACTACCTGTCCTGCCTGTTCTTGGCCACGACTACCACACCGTATATAATGAAGTCGACATGTTTTTTACTGTAAAAGGATATGTGTCATCAATGTGTGTGGGAACTCACCCAGGGCTATTGAATAGTATTGAATTACATGTTGTTTAAAAAGGCACATTGGAATTCCTCTCATATCACTGACGAATGGATGGATGGATCCACTTCTAAACCTACTGCACAAAACATTCAGCGGCCAGTGATGTCTGATTCCTCTTATGAGTCAGTTTGTTTTAGTGAATCAAAAAACATATGGTACAACTAGTCTGATTCCCAAATGAATGATTCTCATGAACTAGTTTTTAATTTACCAAAACCATGCAGCGTTCCCAGAGTAGTTCAATTCCCAGACAATAACACTTATAAATCGGGCTTATTTTAAGTGAATCAAAACCATACAACAACGAGGGTCACCTGATTCCAAAATGAAAGACTGTCATGAACTGGTTCTTTTTGGTGGATCAAAACCATAGAGCATGATTAGTGTAGAATGAATCCTGTACAAAAGACTGTCATAAACTGGTACTTTTAAGGGAATCAAAAACATCCAGCATGCACAGTGTAGAGTAGTTCAACTGATTCTTGAGTAAATTACTTTTATGAGCCATTTTTTACTAAATATAAAAAAGAAAAACAATGGTAGTCTAATTACCAAATGAATGATTCTCATGAACTGTTTTTTTTTTTTTGTGTGTGTGTGAATCAAACCCATTCAGCATGGCTAACTCTTATGAACTGATTCTTTTTAGTGAATCTGAAACATACAGTGTGACGGGTGTTCTACGATTCCTGAACAATTGACTCTTATGAACTGGTTCTTTTTAGTGAATCAAAATCATCCAGCATGACCAGTGTAGTTCAATTGACACTTGAATAAATTACTCAATTTAACCTGCTCTTTTTGGTGAATCAAACCATACAAGAAGACCAGTGTTGCTGTTGTCTAACTGATTTTATCATCCTTTGGCAATGGAATTGCTCCCTCCCCCTTACAATTCCTTAAAATTACTAAAAGTACCAGAGTCACAACCAGAATCTTTAAATTCCTTTCAAATCCCTTTAACAGTCACAGTACTGTACACACAGTACTCCAACAAGACTGCACTCGTCCAACTGTTAGAAAAAAAAAAAAAAACTAGAGTCGCTCAATAAACAAAGGAACAGAGTGATCGAGAGTGCTTCATGGCTGTATTCCTTAATGGCACCGGTGACACCGGTTTAAATTCACATTCATGCCAATTAAACCAAAGCTTTGCGCAAGGCCAAGTAAGCACAATCGATCAAACAAGCTCACACACTTGTATATTGACATTTTGGAGATGTCCTTCCCTGTGTCCATGTGCTACGAGGAAAACACAACCATAGCCACAGAAATGAATCAATGTGGGGGATAAAAAGCCCAGTCTAATAAAATATGTGAATATCTCTCCCATTTGTTTATATCCCATGTCATCCTCTCTGAAACGTACGCTGGTAATTGGCCGAGGTAGAGCCGGGCAGATCCAGCCGTGTTTGTGTGGGGTTTAAGAGCGCCGTTACTCAATTGCCCGCTATCTGAAGGCCTCTGCCGTGGACTACAGGGAACAAATAATGGACTCTTTTTAAACCCAGACAGCTTTAACATGAGAGGAAGACACAAGACCCTTTAGAGAGAGAAAGAGTTGAGCAGGTCATAAATGAATTTTTGGAGATAGAATAAGAAGACAGGGAGATAAAGAGCAGAGAATAGAAGAGATGAGGGAACATGAAAGATAAATGGAGGACCCGATGGACTGGACAATGTGTTGTAATGATGCCTCTCTCACCCTCTCGCGCAGAAACAATTTTGCTCGTGAGAAGATAAGGACAGGCTTCTCCAAACCTTCATTAGCCTCAAGTAAATCTTTCCCTCTCGCTCTCTTCCCCTGTCTGTACAAACTCAAAAAGCAGGAGCATAGAAGAGACATGCTACTGTAAATGCAATTTAATGCCCTTTGTTTTATGGCTAATGGAAAGCATAAATTTGCATTTATATACATTAATTAATTTTAGTCCTAATAAACTATAATTTTTTCTTTAAATTTAATTCATATGGTCAGGAAAAGGATCAAATAAAAAAAAAGGTAAAATTGACACCATGAAATATTTCGTGTTGATGCATTTCCTATGGGACATGTCAAAGCACTTGCCCCTTTTTAAAAAACAAATAGGCTTTAGTTTATAAACAGAGTGCAAAGCACTAAGTGCAAATAGCCTGTCTTGTTGGCAGAGGCTATTTACATTAACTCCGCCCACTGACGTCTGGTTGGGTCAGTAAGAATTACGGAAGACGCTAAATTGTCAACAGTAGCAGTAGCGAATAGGGGTAAGATGCGTGGTAGAAAGTTGACGCAAACCAACGCGAGTTCGAATCCGCCTTCCGCCGAACTCGCTCTACTCCCTTTTTCCCCAACACATATCAGATCGGAAAGGCTTTTATTTTCAATTAAAAAGAACATATTCGAAAAGTGGAAATAAAGTCTCTAACGTGTGTTTAATAATAAAATATTTATCGGTTACTGTTAGGGGAAAGTGTAGGGAGGGCTTTATTGTCCCAATAAGGCGCCATCGATTTAATAATTGTAATAAATGTAATAATTTACACTGTTATTATTGCATACCATTTAAATGTACAACAGTTGCAGTATAAATAGCATATAAATAACAGTTGAAGCATAAATAGCATCCAACTATTACACTTATTACAAAGAAAATACTTCTATTTGTACAGTGTAAATAGAATCTATCGCTATTTTCACTGTGTAAATAGCATATATCGCTTTTTGCAAATATCTGCTGCCTTAAGTTAAAGCTCAATAACTATTATTTTTATTGAAAAGCATACAGAATCAAAATCTTAAAACTTATAGAATCACAAATGAATTGTATTTAATTAATTGAATATCAACACCCAGTTTCTGTTACTAAAAAAGTTTGAAAGCATGCAGCGTTGTCATAATTACAGCAGAAACCCCAGAGGATATATTTTAGACAATATGGGGGTCCTCCAAATATTGTGTTTGACAATGGAGGGCCTTTGTGTCAAAAAAGGTTGAGAATTACGGTTCAAGAGCATCTAATTGGACAAAAATCAGCATTTTCCATCATTATTTTTACTCAATTTACCTGCAATTTTAAATGCATATATCTACTAATTGTACATTTAGTCAACATTTAAGAGTATACTAGCATTTAGAAGGTCTTACTGCAAACAGAAATGAACAACAACGAAAAAAGCAAAAAAAAATTGACATCAACGTGATTTAGCAAAGTTGGACAGGTTCCTAGATCAACATCCTTTGTTGGCCCTTGAACAACCTTTGCCAAGCCCTAATTACAGCCATTGTTGCAAACCCCTAAAATCAGAAGGAAATAACATGTTGATGAAAATGCTGTTCAAGCCACAATTTCAGCTCTTGCTAGGCTGATCCCAGCACATGTCCAACCTGGCTAAATCACGCTGATCCATTTTTCAAACCAGCAGATAAGACTGAAACTCCAAGAGTCCAGTAAATAACCAGTAAATAACTCCCTCAGTGTCACTGCCTCTGCTGACAGATAAAAGTTCAGACACAAAGGCACCATAACTGTGTTACTAACTGTGCAACTGAGTTTTTCCATCTCTCTCTGTCTTTACGTCAAGCTTAAGGCATCCACACAGCTACTGGGCGCTATGGCAACAGGAGATCCCCCACCATTTTTATCAGTGTATTTACGACAAGATTTTCCTGCTGAATCTTGTTGAAGACAATGAACAATAACCATCCAGTCTGTTCCAAAACACATGGACTCATTTGCCACCATCTGAGCCAAAGCAAGCAAATATTACTATCCCATCAAGATGAGCCAGTTCTTTGAGGTCTCAGAGGTTTAATCACGTGGGGCTAAATATAGTTTAGTCTAGACTAGTCTAAAAGATGTCCAGGCTCACAAATAGGCTGTACTTCTTGATGCACATTAGTTAATTGAGCCATTTATTGTTGGCTCATTGATGAAAAACTCAATCTGGCTGGATGAAAGCTATCAATGAGGCAGGAGACGCTTTTGATAAAGTTAGCTGCAGCAAACACACGGCATAAATGCTAATTAGGATGTGTTAGCTTCAAGTGTTTGTTTTTCTGTTTTTTCTTGCAGAACAGAGCAGTAACTACATCATAGGATATAATTTAACACTGTTGAGAGAGGCATGAAATGTATGCTGATGCTCAATGATTACAGGTCATAAAACAACTGAAGTGTGCTTAAAATTATAATATTAATAATAACTGTCAAACAATAATAATTGGTATGTAAACAAAGCATGCCAGATTGTTCTCACCCCTTTCGAAACTTCGTTTTGGAGTAAATCCTACAAAATGTACTGAGGTTTATGGTAAAAACAAAACAAAAAAAATTAATTAAAGAAAGAAAAAAATGTATCTATGAAAACGCTCTTACATTTTTACTTTTCAATTAAATTTAGCCACATTTTCCTACGTTTTCAGAAAAACAGAAATGTTATGACCTTTAAGCATAAATATTACACAAATTAGTGAGGTTCTGCTTAAAAAAATAAAAAAAAGTCAAAAAAGAAGGGTAAACTTAATTCAACCCTGGTATACAAGTCTCCTTGTACATATACCTTGTACATACATATATCTTTGCAATATATGACTATCAAGTTTCAAACCAAAACTTCACCCTTGGTGAGATCTGAAAGCTGTCAGTAGACAGTCCTCTTAAGTGCTTACTCACATAAACCAGTTCTCTCCATAACTTCTCTAAGGCTGCTCCCCCTTTTATTGCTCCTCAGATACTCAGAAAAATGGGACTTGGTCCAAAAAAAAATCATGTCAGCCCCTGATCAGCTCAGCTGGAAACCCCAGAGATTCATAAGGCTCTCCACATTCTTCACAGAGTGCCAGCCTCTCCATCTCTGCTGCTAAATATGACAAATCATTTGTCCTGACTCAACACTTTCTCACACCGTCCTCCTCAGCAACACTGTGAGATGATGTAAGAGATGAAGACCAGCTACAGCAGAGTGTAAGGAAGATTCCTCGCTCTGAGAAGAGGTTCACGCTAATGAAGGCTGTGTGGGATGATTTGGCCTTATGATTATAATCAGGTCTTCATGTCAGCTGAAATGATGAGGGCAAAGAGATCATAGAATTCTGGTTAATGGAAAAACTAGAGTTCACAGAATGTAGAGCATGGTTCCCTTAGAAAAAAGTACCATACAACGGGAATCGTATGTTTTATTTACAATTCTTTTAGTACTTATGAGGAAGAAACATTGCCAATGCCATTGTCAAAATGATGAGATAATTTCAATAATCACTTATTATAAAATATAATTCTGTCATCATTTACTCACCCTCATGTTGTTTCTTCTGTTTTTTGATCCAATAAAAATAACTGAATCATAAGAGTAATTCGGTCAGGAAATGGATGACACCAGTCATTGTATGGTTTTGATTCATCCACCTCATAAGACTACATTTATTGGACTACATTGATTGTGTTGTCCGTTTTTGATGTACAAAAACAATAAAAAGAGTGATTTGTATGGGGAATCAGACTACACTGATTGTGCTTTGTTTTGACTAACAAAAATGAACAGTTCATAAGAGTGATTAAGTTTGAGGAATTGGACAACACCAATTGTGCTGTGTGTTTTTGTGCTTTCACAAAAAAAGGAACCATTTCATAAGAGTCATTTGTTTGGGAATTGGACTGCACTCATCACCTGATTCGCACTAGATTCAGAAGCAGGGCTGTTAAAGGGTTAGTTCACCCAAAAAGTATTTATAACTTCATAAACTATAATCACTGGCTTCCGGTTATGGCCGTACACAAGTCTAGTTCCGGCAAAAGACTGACCTATGACATAGGAGTAGCCTAAGCTTAGGTGAGTAGACGCCGCTCATGGTTCAAACAAATGGGGCTGGGCAACAAACTCAAGCTCCTCCGACATTTCTCTTTAAAAATGTTCATTTTAGACCTCTAATTCGTGACCAATGTTTTGTTTTGCTCTATCCTTCCGCGTTCATCAATTCGTCATGCGTTGGGTCAGAGGTCACTCTTCCGCTGGAATTAGACGCCGTACGACCTTTACCGGAAGCCAGTGATTATATTTTCTAAAGTTATAAATATGGATATTTTTCTTACCAAAATGCATCGCTTCACTTCAGAATGCCTTTATTAACCCCCTGGAGTATATGGATTACTTTTATGATGGATGGATGCGCTTTTTGGAGCTTCAAAAACTATAGTAAAAAACAGTATTGAACTAAAAGATACCGCAGGAGAGTATTTTACTATAGTGTTCCATTCACATCAGCCGTTAACTGAATCAAACATGATCCAGTATAAATAACAAAAATAAATTATTAAAATTATTGGTATTGAAATATCAAAGTGCCATGGTAATACCATCTTTACTGCTCTCTTTTTTATCTTATACTCACTAAGTCCTAAGATTTATATTCTCTGTAACAAAGCAAATCACTAAAGTACATGGAAATGTGGTCTGTGGATCTTAGGTACTTGAGGGCACATTCTGCTGTGCTTGGCTAATTGTAAGTGCTTTTCTCCCTTTATTATCTCATTCTTCACAGACGCGCGCACACACACACACACACACACACACACACACACACACACACACACACACACACGTCTCAGTGTACTTATCTTACCCCTCCTTTTCACTCTTTTCCCCTCGTCTCCTCTATAATCCATAAGAATAATCCCACCTGCAGCCAAACTCCAAAGCCTGGAGTCTAGCTCCATCCTGGTCTCAGAGACATAATTTACAAGTCTAATCAGAGATCATGATAATTACAAATGGCATTTGAATAAATCTGATTAATGTTTAACACGAGTTCTGTGCTTGCCGTGCCCGGAATGTTTAAACACAGGCAAAGAGGAGTAAATATTCTCCCGTCTGTCAGCGAGTTGCCAGGATTTGCAAATCAAACAGAGCTGAGCTTATATCTCAAGGCGTCAAGGACTGTGGCTTGGCTTTAAGGAGGTATATCTGGAGGCCCTTTTTCAGCCTGACGGAGTTAGTTAGCATTATTTAGTAGGGTTAGCGTGACTGACATCACCTCTGGGGGACAGGGTTAAAGATAGTCACTGAAGAAGGCACTCACTAGAAAACCTGTCCACATGTTCTAGTTAGTCTTTCTCCACTGACGTTCAAAAGTTTTTTGCCATTCAAAAGCTAAGGTACAGGCAATGAGATAAATGGGAATGCTAACGGATCGCTTTTATACCTCCTTGGATGACAGCTGACCTCTGACCCAAAGAACTCCCATAGTGCCAATAAAGTCATCTGCGAAACTCAAACCCTAACCAACAAAATGCTTTGCAAAATGCAAACGCTTCTGAACTGCTCTTTTCATCTTATTTAAAAAGTTTTCTATTGGTCATTATATTTCCGCTTTATCTTTAATCAAAAGGCTTCAGAAACTCTGATGTTTAATTAATTAGGCACTGAACACAAGGCCCACTCACTGGCTCAGAGAACCAGCTTTAATTATATATTCATAAGCCGTCGACTGCTAATTATCATTCTGGTAATGTTCCTACGATGGCTCAATAAGGAGTGGGAATTCATGAGGAAGAGGATGGTAATGATGACTGTGAAGATGATGATGATGATGATAATAATGAAGGCTAGTAACTTTCACAACACAATCCAAACAATCCATCTGGAAAGCATCTGTGGCGGAGGCTCACTAAAGCTCTGCTCAAAGTTTCATTCGATGAGGGAGTACTGGAAGAGCACGAGTAAAATTAAAGGGAATAAAACATCAGGGATGGTGTACAGCTCCGCAACACACACACCCGTGAGTTTCAGGCATGTGAGAAGCTCAAAGGCAACCCCTTCCACCTCTAAATGACAGATGGAGATGAGGCCGGTGACTCTGTGGAACGTGGAGATAAATGGGCCGCTCTGTTTCTTTCTTTCTCTGTCTTGCTCTGAGTGAATAGATTAATGTGAGGTGCCGGTATGAGTCTCTCTCAGATACAGACGTGATGCGTGACAGTGTGAGCGCTGTAGTCGTGCCGCAGCTGAGATGTGAATATGAGATGTGTGTGTAGGTAAAACTAAGACTCAGAGATTCCTGCCCACTGGCACAGAAAACAATCCAACCACAACCAAGCTGCAAAAAAAACAACAAAAAAAACATGTACATTGCATTTAACATCGAAATTAAACCATGAAATATATTTTCATTTTGAGCAACTTTTAAAGAAAACTTTTTTAATTAAATTAAATATCATTATTTCTAGAAAATATGAAATTATAAAGATAAACATTGATCAATAATAATAGTATCGAACAAAAACTAAAATATAAATAATACAATATAATATAAACATTTACAAATGTAAATGTTTGCAGGAGCAAGTAAAAATCTGAACTGTCTGAAAAATCCCAAAAAAAATTAGACATGAATTTGCATAGTTTTTCTCAACTTTCTGACGCTTTCCACTCCGCTGTCAATCAACAGTTTCACACACTACTCGCCACCCATAGAGAGTGAATTGAAAATGCCTGCTCAGCTCCGCTCACTCCACACCAGTGGACTGTTACAGAAACAACCAGATCGACTGATATCCGTGAAAAATGTAACAATGCACGAAAGAAAAACAGTGAAGTTCATGGATAAGCATTTATCTCTGCTTTCATTCTCGTCTCGCTCTAATATAGACAGATTTGAAACTCTATTACCTCAGCGTATCTCTTTGTCAACACTCTAGGTAGTTTGTACACAGTGGGAAGCTAATTTGTACCGATACTTGAGTGCACTTCAGATTTCTTTTCTGAACGTGCATACCATCATGCCTCAGAGGGGAATTTAAGGGCTTTCGAACCAATCACTTAAAAAGTCTGGGAGTTTTAAACAAATCCTGAGCGATTTGTAATGCTTGACAGAGGTTCAGGCTGTTAAAAGGCCCACTTATCATAATCATGCAGTGTGAAGTTAAAGAAATCAGCTGTGATTTCTATCCACTCACCAGGATTCTTTTCTATTCTTGACTCGTGCGACATCCCTCTCTTGTGGCGGGTGAGTCAAGGAGCATCTATCTTAGATTAAATTGGCCTGTGATTCAGCCCGACTGGCCTACGTGCCAAATGCTGACTTCTCCCATCTCTCATCACATCCTGAGATAATAACCCTTCCAAACTTTCCCTCTCTCCCTTCTTTCCTCTGCCGCTGACCTCCTCCTCTCCTTTAGCGCTCTCCATCCACGATATGCGCAATCTCCACCTTCAATCTCCTCATTTCTCCGCCTGAAGCTCCTTGTCACCCCTATCATATGCACACACACACACAGGCCCCAATGGGCCCCTTCCCATCATGCACCAGCAATCCCCCTCTTCCCCGTCCCCTCGCTACGAATCTGACCTTGGCTCCATGGCTGAAATGGAGCCTCCGATAAAAATCACTAAACCTCCGGTCCACCTCATAATCTCAAATTACACACTAATGCCTCATATGGTGGCTTCCCAGAGGGACCTGTTTGGGTTTGATTGAATGGGAGTCCGTGTGCGCATGACTATTTGTAAGGAGGTGAAGAGGTCTTTAAAATCAACCACCGGAATGACAATATGTTTTTTGCTTGAGGATGTACGTTAAAGTGATAGTTCATCAAAAAAAATTAAATTCTGTCACAATTGCCTCATGTCATTCCAAACCTGTATGATTCCCTTTCTACATATGGAACACTATTGGGCAGAAAATTGACGCAGCTCCCAAAAACACAAAGCAAATAGTGGTGGATGTAACGGACGTAGGCCAGTAAGAGCTGTGCTTGTAAACCTCGCTCCCCTGGCCTCAAGAGGCGATCTAGCGACTGATGCTAGAGGCTGTGGTCTTTAGTGTCCTTGTTAGCGCGCCCGCCTCCCATGCCGAAGACCTGGGTTTGAATCCTGCTCAGAGCGGGGTGAGTAGAACCAGTTACATGGACACTGACGTTAGAGCACACCAGTTCCCATGTTTTCTAAACCACCTTGGTTCCATAGCTATTTTACCCATTCATTTCTTAAACAGGGATTTTAAGAAAAAGACCAGAAACAAGCCAACCAACTCTCTGGTATATCACCACATTAAAAATTAAGTTTACAGACATTTTCTTCAAAATACAATACAAAACACCTTTGAAAAATGAATACAAAAAACTTTTCTTAGAGAATATGGAAAAACAAAGTTCAAAACTCAAGGTAGGTCTGTCTTTGATGGTTTATAAGCTATATAAGTTAAAAATCAATTCCCCTATGGAAAAAATGAACATGCTCTTTACTTTGCGCAACCTGACTGCTGAGTTCTACTAATGTCAAATCAGTCTTCGCTGAAATTCTTCATCCACGGCTCTCAAAGAGGTTTATATTGGTTTAAGCTTGAGTGAATGGGATTTGACAGATACTTCAATTTCTCTTAATGAAAAAAGGTGCACAAACATTGTGATCCACAGAAAAAAAAAAGGCTATTATTGAACTGAATTTAGATTATTTTTGGTGAGCTATCTCTTTAACTCCCTGCCTTCACCTAGCAAAAACAAATGTCCCATTGCTACAAACCGTGATGAATTTGCTTTCTAACATAGTTGTGCAGGTTGTATTTTGACTGTGCCATTAGTCACCCAGTGATCTTTGCCAGCACAGCAGGGATCCACGCAAGAATTATGAACTGAATGCCGCAAAATTGAAAAACTATGGCCTTTTCTATATGAAATCCAAACAGCGTTTCCAGAAGCCTTTTAAAAGCATCTGAAAGCCGATTTTAGCGACGTGCTTTATTACAAGGCCAAACGTGTCAGGGTAATCAGGACATATCTGCTTTCTCGACACACAGGCATCGAAGCGGAGAGTGGGCCTCTCGCATGGTCAGTCACACACACACACGCGCACACACACACACACACACACACACACACACACACGCACTGGCAGGCCGCCGGTTAGTGGCGGTGAGGTCGCTGTCACTATGACGACCTGGTGACAAGCTGTCTGTTCCACTCTTAAACAACCAGACCTGCAGTGAAAGGCACAGCCTATAGTTAGTGTCACTCACAGCTTTCAAAAGCACAGGCGAGCTAATGCCCATAATGCTGAAAGCACAAGTATGTGTGTGTGTGTGGATAAAGGAAGGGCCAGGGAAAGGGATGCAGATTTGTTTTGAGGTTCTGATAATTGAGGGACAGGTTCTTTATGTATAGCTTTCTCTCTCTCACGCTCCCACTCTCGTTCTTTCTATTATCTATTATATATTACCCTTTTCTGTAAGCACACTGTACAACAACCAGGCCACAGCAGGCCCAGGAGAATACAAACAAATAGAAAAGGTTGTTTGATTTGGTAGGCTACAAATTCTAACTATGAGAAGAGGCGCACACACATTTGCATTCATATTAAATGAGGGAAAAGCGTAAAGTTGTTTTCAAAGTTGGCATACACATATATACATATACATACATGCATATATATATATATATATATATACACACACACGGTTTATTCCTGTCAACTAGAGCTCTTTTCTGTGTCCGCAGGGGCTTTCTATTCTTCCATAATGGCAGGTCTGCACCTGTCTCCCTGCCCACCACCCTGTGTTCACGGGCACCCAGGTCAGCTAAATATAGCCCCTCCATCCCCCTCAACCCCGATCTCCCATAAGTAGTACGCTGTGTGGATAGAATTACACACACATACACTACGAGATACTATGTCACTGTATTGGAAAGAAATACCAGACTGCTGTGCTGTTAAAAGTTGGTGTGTGACATGCTGTTTGTTGTTTATAAATGTCCTCGTTCACAGTCAGTTCAAGCGTGGAGGGGTGGAACGGTAAGAAATTAGGCTTTTGATTGAGACTTTTGGCAGTAATCTGTGCAGGATCAACGGGGGAAGTTGACTGATATAAAATCTCATATGTTGGTGAAATGGACCGTGCGGTCGAGGCATCGCGGTGGAAATGACAGTCCTAGATAATAAAATATTCCATTGAGTGATTACAGAAATGTCACAGAATTCCTCTCCACCGTTTCCACCTCTCGTTACACTGCACCGATCAAAGTCTCTTGGGTGATGGATGATCGTTATTACCGGTGGAAATAATAATGAGATTGGTCATCAGTGTCAGACATTTCACTCTCAGTGTTGGGTCAGGTGAATCGTGATGACAAACATCCATCATGGACGCAATGAATTCACAGATGCATGCTGTTGCCGAGCTGCGTCACGACCTGTGCTGCCTCATTTCACGTGTGTGTCTGTCTGCACTATCACTGCTGATACAAAACATAAGATGAATACTTTCTATGGCTCTGCAGCTTTTCATAAAGCAGCCCCCCCCACCTACCCCCTCCCAGCTGTTGCCGTGGAAACTGTTTGCAGAGCAGGAGAGAAATATTCTATTACTGTTATGGGGAACAATTCCTAGCACCTTTCTTCAGCAGAAAAACCAAAACATGACCAAGCAGAGAGAGAGAGAAAGTGAGACAGGAAGACAGAGAAAGTGCACTTTAAGGTCGCTTAGACACTACAGTTTACATTATGACAGAGAACGCTGCAAATGGAGATGGTGTGTCACATGGAGGTAGAGGCAAGGGTGTACAGTGAAATTACACTCGTCACGTAACCAAAAGTTAATAAAAAAAAAAAACGCTTTCTGCAACGCTCTCTGACGTATTCATTGACCAATGGCAATTTAGAGGAACACGCCGACTTTTTGAGACTTTAGCTTATTCACCGTATCCCTCAGAGTTAAATAAGTCCATACATACCCTTTTCATCTCCGTGCGTGCCGTAACTCTGACTGACGCACCCACCGCTTGCCTAGCTTAGCACAATGACTGGAGGTAAACGGCTCCAGCTAGCACACTGCTCCAAATAAGTGACAAAATAACACCAACATTTTCCTATTTACATGTTGTGATTTGTATAGTCACAGCGTGTACAAATAACAAGTTCACATGAGACACAGACATCTTATAACTGTAGACATACTGGGAACTATATTCTGGACTTATCTAACTCTGGGGGATACGGTGAATAAGATAAAGTCCCAAAAAGTCGCCGTGTTCCTTTAAGACAGTAGTGTGCAGTTGCGTTTTTCGTCAATCTAATTCACTGTTATCACTGCTTGAATTTCGAACTGACCTCAAGAAGTAGCCATTTGTAATGCCTTTATAAAAACGTAACACATTATATCACAACATTTTCTTCTCAAAATATCCTTTTCAGTAATGACATGGTGGCTAAAAAAATTTTACTTTTAATTTAGGAAAAGTCTCATGCTGCATTTGATAAAAAAAAAAAAAATGTAATGTTGTGAAATACAACTTAAAATAACCATTTTAATATTTTAACCATTTTAAATGAACTTAAAATTGAATTTTCAGCATCACTATTCAGTGTAACATGATCCTTCAGAAATCATTTTAATATGATGCTCAAGAATCATTTCTTATTAGTATCAATGTTAATAGCAGGTGCAGCTTAAAAAAATTTGTGGAAACTGTGATACCTTTTTCAGATTTCAGAAAATTCAAAAGAAAAACATTTAATATATATTTTTTTTATCTTTACTGTCACTTTTGATCAATTTAATGTGTAATTGCTAAATAAAAATATAAATTACTTTCAAAAAAAGAAATCAAATCTTATGGACCACAAACTTTTTTTGTACATGGAAGAACTTATATCGCTTGTGACTTTATCATGTCACACTTGGTTAGGAGGACACGGTGTCGAATCCGTTCACACAGTCAAAGAAACACCATTAGTGATCAGTATATGTACTCATATGACAGCAGTGATCCCCTGTTGACAGCCTCAGGCTGAGAGACCAGCAACTCCAACCAGTGCTGGCGGAGCATTTTAACAAACATAATTCTCTTCCCTCCTCCACCCATTCCTCCTCCTCTCACTACATCTTTCACAGCCATCCCCCTGCTGACATCAGTATTGGATTTATCAGCTCACTCCTCTCATCCCTGAGCCAAGATCATCCATCTGCCCTTATCATCCCTCCCAGAATTCCTTAGTTCTTATTTCTGTTATTCCCAAAGGGCACAAGGTACAGTATGTGTTCAAGAAATACCAAGGTGTCCATGGAGAAGAGCAATGACAAGGCTAGAAATCTTAATAAGATTGGACAGAGTTGTGTGTGTGTGTGTGTGTGTGTGTGTGTGTGTGTGTGTGTGTGTGTGTGTGTGTGTGTGTGTGTGTGTGTGTGTGTGTGTGTGTGTGTGTGTGTGTGTGTGTGTGTGTGTGTGTGTGTGTGTGTGCTTCAGTTGTCATCACAGGAGTAAATTACATTGTAAAATATATTATAACAGAAACTTATTTTACATTTTAATAATTTTTTACAATATTATTGTTTTTAAAATCTTAATGACTGATATAATATAATAATATAACAATTAATATAATATAATATAATGTATAATATAATACAATACAACACAATACATTCTAATATAATAAAAAGTCTACCAAGAGCTACCAAAAGGCAGTTCCTTTGTTTTTGCTTTTTCATTATTTCCAAACCATTAGTATATTCTGACACTAGGCGGACCAGTAATCAATCTGGGCGGACTGGTACCACCCGGGCTCTTATGTGGCCTCACCCCTGGAGGAGCAGAGAGTAAGAGGGTCAATGCAGGCAGACAGACAGGTCTTGAGGGTTGGATTAGAGCCTAGGGAACAGTGAAGATGAAAGCAAAAAGGATCAAATGTTAATCAATATGCAGCACATGCTTTCTGAAGGTTCTTTAGTGTCGCCCTTTTGCATATGTGTCGGGCGCCACATTTGGATAATCCGTTTTGTTTCATGCATTTGTGTGTAATGGGAGACTGGGAGAATAGTACAGATAAAGCTGTCTCTGATGTCTGAATTAGACAGTTTTTCAAAGCTTTTATAAAGTAGTGTGTTTTCAGCAAATTTGCTCTAATCTGCCACAATGTGTGTGTGCGGGTATATCTGGCTATATTTAATCGACAAATTTGTCCAAAAAGCTTGCTAAATCAGACAAAACATCCCTTCGGAGACATTCTGGGATCGACTCATTTAAAAAAAAGATTAATAAATAAAGTAAAAAATGACATTTAAATAAAGTAAATGATAAAAATTAGTACATTTAATAAAATATTAGTTTTTTTTTCTGTCCTCGTTTTTCTCAATGACAACTACTGTTTTCCTGGCGTCAAGTTGAGCTGAAGTCATTATTGTGACGATCAATGTAGATATCCTGGATATTGATGACACTGTCTGAACAAAAACAGATTTGATTTCTTGCAAACTGGCAGTACAGACTGTCAGTCCTAATGATCTGATATGAAAAATAAATCAGTTTTATCTGCTGTGTAAACAAAGCCTACAGGTAAATTTGTGTGTTTTGGAAGGGAATTGAGAGCAAAGGAAAGAGAAAAGAAGAAATGTGAAGAGGAAAGAACAGAAGGTAAATTACACACTGAGGTCATCTGTGTGAAATAATATACAGACAAAGAAAACAAGAGAAAAATAACATAATGAGCCTAATTTGAGAGAATAGATAAGGTGAATTGAGACAGTGGTGACACTCAGGTTACTTTTTCCTCCGGAGGATCTTTCCTTCTTTTAACCTCTTCTCCATTAGCTTCACTTAGACTTTTCCTGTGTGTGTGTGTGTGTGTGTGTAGCGGTGGAGTCATTTCATTATGTGGATGCAAGTGAAATCCATCCAGAAACTGGATGAAACCTAAGTCAAAGAGGAAATTAATGGAAAATGGCTTTAGAATTGTTAATGCCATATTCAATTAAGTTAAAGTTACTATAATTCCAAATAATATTATTTAACAATGTCACAACTACGTACTAGCGGTTCTTTGGGGTGGTTAAGGTGCTATATGGCACCTCTTATGGTTCTACATAGCACCATTTGACAAAGGTAGGTGCTATATGGCACTTAAAGTGGTTCCCCTATGATTACAAGCCAATGAACCACTTTTAGTGCTATTTAGCACCATTTTTGTTTAGAGTGTAGAGCGGGACGTGCTTGATGTTAAAAAGAGTTATAAGCGCAATATATCCTAAAAAGGAACTCCAAACTTGCCAAAGTGCGCACACAGAAATCTGTCTCTCTCGTAAGGTGATCGCGAATTTGGGATGTCCTCGATGTTAAAAAGCACATTAAGCAGCAATAAGCAGTGAAAAAGAAGTCAATGCGGTGCACGCGCTGACTGACACACAGCCAAAGCTCGTACACAGAAAGCTGCGTCTCTCAGCATGCGATCAGTTCTCTTTCACATTTTATTGCGCTTGAATGGTCAGATACACACGCAATTATGTCAAAATGTCCATCGTGTGGATTATTCATGTAAACACAGCCGATTATGTCTCAAGTGAAAGTAAACAGCTGGGTGTAAACCAGATGTGTATCGGTATAATGGATCTGTGCGTTTGGTCTTAAAGTGACAGCAGCCTAATATACCTGCCTGCTACTCTGTCATTAATGTGAATCAAACAAGAGAGAAAATAACTTCCTGAATTATTCCTGATTGAGTAACTTTTTTTTAGTTTTAATAATACATTTATATTTAATTCATAATTTATATGCAATATTTTATTTTACATTTGATTACATTTATGTACTAATTCTAACCACATGTTAAATATACCTACCTGAAAAACTTAATTTGTATAATTCATATTTTTGTTATATTGTATTTGTCCTATTGTTTGAAAATGTGCTTTTTTTCTTCTTCTTTTTAATAATATAAATGAGATAAAATAACACAAAATAACTATATCGCGATATATATCATTATCGTGATTTTTTTTTATCATACTGTGAAATTAGGTCATATCGCCAACCCCTACAGACTGATCAATATTTACATTTTTAAAATACGTTATCAAAAAAACAAAAATGATTATCATGCTATGGCCAAAATTTGATAAATAACTGATACAAAATTATATAATTTTAAAATGAATACATTTTATTTGTTTATTTATAAATTAATAGTTTAGGGATATATTTTGACAATATTTAACATTAATATTGCATAATATATCAAGACTAAAACAATTAGTTATTGGATAAATAAAAATAAATGTAAAAAAAAATTGTTTTTTAAATACAATTGTATTAAAGGCTACAAGTGAATTTAGGCATCACAAATGTATTATGTACGTTTTAAAAATATTAATTTTAAAATGAAAAGTTATTCATAGTTAAAAATGAGATTCACTAAAGATTACGTTATTAAATTAGTGTTTTTAAAGATTAGTTTAAAGTGAATGTAAGACAACAGCAAAATCGAAACGTAAAAACAAGGGAAAAGAACATGCACAATGAAGTCCATTATCTGCTGATGATGACAATACAAAAACGAATAAAAGAAACTCCAATACTAGCCGACAACCGTTATGGCACACTGTGCGTTTCGAGTGTCCACCGACTGTGCTGAGAGCAGATGAACCGAAAAGATTTGTGTTGGCAGTCTGGCTTCCTGTGCCTGTACGTTTGAACCAGGTCTCTAAATCTGATATGTGGATGTAAGTGTAAGTGAAACCTCAATGCTGTTCCTCACTCTTCCTGCACCCTAGATACTGACACATACACAGACACATCAGATTCCCCAGGCACAGCCTTGGCTATCACCATCTCCACCAGCCTGTCCCTCCCCACCCCGTTGATCACATCCACCACCCTGGAGAAACACGGAGGTTTCAACCTCACACTGAGATGGACTGAATCGACTCTCCTCTGGGGCCTGTCACAGATTTTAAGCAATCTTATACCACCAAAGGGGAACACAAACCCACACAGACACACAACCCCATCATCACACACTCCACAGGAATCCACAGCATCTCAGTAGTGAGCATAAAGTTGTACCAGTATAAAGCACGCAAATCCACCTCTAGGCAAGGATGATAAACGGGCAGTATGGGAGTGAGCATGAACTGAATACAAATGACCGTTTATGTCCAGTAACCTCCATCTCTTTATGTTTCTTTCAGTCTCAGCATCATTCGGCGTCGTTCAGATTGAGCAGCAGGTAGCTATACACGTACTAACATTTCATTTAACAATCCTTCACTAAAAAGAACAGCTAAACTTTAGTTCTCAGTTTGTTACAGAAAAAACATTTGTACTTGTCATTGGCAAGTTCATGGCAGCAGCTTTATAAAGGAACAACCTCTTGAGTGTTTTAGTGGCTTTTAATGCCACAAAACAAGACTATATCGAAAGTGTCTGTGATTCAGATCTAAGTAAACCTAGAGTGGATCAATACTCTAATTAAGGGACATTAAAGGTTTGGAAACAACAGAAGAGCAATTTGTGAGGTTTAGGACAAAAGCACTGATATCCAAACAATCCTGTTTAGTCCAGGAAAATCTCAGAATTGTTTTCAGATGACTTTAACCTGCAAACAGATCATAAATTTGTTATAAATGGACCTCTTGTATTGATGAAATACTAATTAAAAATGTCATAAAATTATATATGATGATGATCCATCTATCTGCCTATCCATTCATCAACCCATCATTATCTATCTATTCATCTATACACCCATCCATCTATCTATCCATCTATACACCCATCCATCCATCTATCCATAATAGCATGGAACTTTTAATATCGGACTCTTTTTTTTAACAAAACATGAAAATAATTGCTGACTTACTGGACGGAATTTTATTCTATTTCTTCTAATATTAGTGCATTTCTACTAGTAATATTGTTTAGAGAAATAAATTGAAAATTGTAAAATATAGCTGTAACTTAATTAATAAATATAGAATTAACAACTGATGAAAATTAACACCTTTTCAGTTTTGGTCAGAATTTTAAAAGATGATTTTACTTACGATTTTCTAAACATTAGGTCAAGTAAAGTCAAGTCAAGTCACCTTCATTTACATAGCGCTTTTAACAATATAGATTGTTTCAGGTAAAATCAAAACGAATTGTGGTTGGTCACTTTGCATGTCAGTCAAAAGCTTTTTCCCAGTTGATTCCCAAATCAGCAAACCCCGCCCTGCAGCTGATTTCATTGGTCAACTCAAGCCCGCAGTAACCTGTCAAGAAACAATTAGACTTCATGGATTCAGTTCAGACTTTAGAAAATTCATGGATTCATCACCTACAAACATCACTGCATCTGGTATAATGTATGAAAGAGCAAAAAAGCTAAAGAAACTAGAGTAGAAAAACAAGAGGGAATCTAAGACTGATTAATTTCACAGTAGCCATTCCTCAAAAAAAATAACACTGAAACCACAGACCACAGTAAAGAATTACCACAGCCGTCTGTCTCTCTCGCTCTGTGCGTTGTTGTAATGGAGTGTGGTGAAGAAACCATGAGGTCAGAATCATCAAGCAGAAGATCAAAGTTTTCTCTGAATACTCATTGCCTGGGGCCCTGCCAGTTAACCAGAGCTCTTTTTCTCTCGCCTCTTCTTTCCTTCTCTCAGGTCAGCTTAAAGATTGAATAAAAAAAGCCTCTGGCATAAGAATAATCCCATTCCCTTTCATCTCTCAATATTATTGACTAGGGATTGTCAGGATGGTCAGCTAGTCGGCTAGTTGGTCAACAACCGATGAGTCGATTAGTGAGATTTCATTCATCCCTTTTGGGGAAAAAAGTGAGATGCTGTGTTTTAGCATGATAGCAGGCTAAGAAGAAAGAACTATGACGAAAGCCGACTGTTTTATTGCCTTGCATCACCTGCGTCTGGGCCAAAAGTTGCACTTTAACACACTGCAAAGACTACAGCCAATGACCAACTAGCATGCATGTTCTGTGCCTGTGTGAGAGGAAATAACTGTCTATTACATGGAACAGGAACAATGCACGTACACAATGAAAGTTAATGGGGTCCATTGTTGTTCTGGCAAAAACAGTTTTCAAAATTCTCTTGTATTCTGCAGAAAAAATAAAGTCATACATGATGGGAACAACATAAAGGTGAGAAATTGATGATAGAATTTACATTATTGGGTGAACTGTCCCTTTAAGTCAATGTGTGACATTCAAAATAGTTTTTGATTGTCCTAAACCTGTAATCATACAGGGCTTAATTCCTTTAGACCTAGTCATTCAGAAAACCAACCGACAAGACGATTTTGAGAATATGTAGTTTTGCACATCCCAAACGTCAACACAGTATCACAGAATGTCACTCACTCACTGTCATTCGTTCATTTGCACACTCTCTCCTTCACATTCTTACTGTCTTGCAGATGTGACAGCTTTTCTGTGAAAAAGTGCAAACATAAATGATGAATAGTCACAGTCTGTCATGAAGGGGTGAGATCATTTCTCAAATTCTAAAACAACATTCCTCTTATCCTTTAGATCATTTCAGCATTAAACTTCTGCACGAACATGTGAAGATGCGTTTTGATCTGTTTGGAAAAGGGACACTCTCACACTTTTAAAGATTGTGAGGCAATTCAAAACACATCCCAAATGTTTTCAAAGTGGAACTCCAGCCCAAACATCTGAATGTGCCAAAATGTTCCTGTCTGGGATTTTACACTGCCAGCAGGAGCCAAAGGTGTGACTAGCAATAAAGCAAATGGAAAGGACAAAGTGTGTCTGGTCTTAAAATCAAACGCGCACACACATTCACATTAAAATGAACCTGGACAGCTAGTTATCTTTTCCAGAAAAGCAGCTTTAAAAGTAATCTCTTTCTCTCTCGCTGCCTTTCTGATCCTTAAAGTGGCCAAAAAGTAGGAACAAGGCTTTTTTTATGTATCCATATGCATTTTTCAATTGTTCGGCCATTTAAATGCTAATGCTCCCATTCAGGGCCTTAAAGGGCCTAAAAATGAATTTCCTTAAAGACGTTGCCGGTTATCAAGTGGCAGGAGGAGGAAATTTGTGTTTGGTGGTCCATGACCCCTGTCTTTTATCTGTAGAGAGGGGGAAAAAAACAGTTTAAAAAGAAAGCTGACACCTTATCCTCTTCACCCTCTGAAACCGTCCATCTCTCTGATGATGAGGCATGAGCGCAAAGGTGGATCAGCAGTATAAACATGACCTCCGACCTGTTTATGTTATCTAGGCCTAACGAGGAGACCACCAGGCCACTCCAGAGACCACTCAGGACCACCAGGGGGAAAAATTCATATGATGGAGCCATTCCAGACACTTCAGACAGCAAAAAAAAAAAAAACACTTTAAAGATGTCTAATAATTTAAATGATGACTCAAGTTCAAAAATACTTGTTTCTTTATGCATTATACTGAAGACCCTCAAATATAATGATGTCCTTGTGCGGGAACCCCTTTCTAAAAAAACTTTGGCGGCTATATAAAACGTGATAGTGTTAAAACGCTGTGTTGTTTGCTAACAAATTGGCTTTAATTTTGTTACTGTACAACAAAATACAACAAAATTAAACACAAATCAAGTTAAATTCAAATTCTGACTTTGCATTAAGTGAATCTTTTTTTCTACCCATTATTAGAGTGATGTTAAATGCATACATTTCAAAATATTTATGTGTACTTCACAATAAATATGGTACCAGAGCAGTTTACAATTAATTTTGCCAGTCCTATAAATACAAGTCCTGATAAATACAATTAAAACAATTAGATCCCCTAGAACCCTCTTGCGCCCCCTGGAGGTTCCTGGATGCTAGTTTTAAAAAAACGATTTCCTAAAGCTCAAATTAAAAGTCTTTTTTTCTTCCGTGATTAGGTTGACTGTTTGACTGATTAAAAAAATGCATATACTAAAAGGTTTCTCAAAAATGAAGATTAAAACATGTCTATAACTTTGTCTTCAGGAATTAGATTTTGATAGCTTTGTCAAAATCAACATGTAAAATTTAGGCATTTAGCCTCATTCATGAAACGCGAGCAGTTTATACTGAGAATAGTTCATAAACCCATTTGTATGTAAATTGCCACACTCCTTTTTAAATGGGACAATTTACATACAAATATTTTTACGATTTACTAATGATTTTACAAAATTTGTTCTGCTCACACAGTTCATGAATAAGGCTCATGGATTGGTTAAATACCAAATCTCTCATCAGAAATTAAAGTCACGTATTACCCTAAAATAGCCTGACACTATGCTGAGTCACTCCTGGACTCACATCCCTTCATTAATGGGGGGGGGGGGTCAAAATCGCCAGGTAGAGCCACAGGAAAGGTGGCGCTTCCTAAAAACTCTACTGCTCATTGTGCTAAGCCACTTAAAGACTCAGTTCTCTTTCCTTATTCAGCGTTCCTGCAGTACTGATAGAGAGAGCAAATAGAAACAGTATTATTCCACCTCACTGTGCCAATATCAACAGAGTATTAATAGAAGAAATCCAGCCAAGTCATGGAGGACTGCAAAACCACACACACATAAAGCAAAGCGGTCCAACGCCAAAGACCCCTGGGCTTCATGCCCCATCAGAGAAACTCTTTCCAGCTAGCGCATGCATGTGGAACCAAAGCTTTTCCCCCTTCTTATACTGACCTGACCAGAACATGTAACGTGCAAGAGCCTTAGAAGGATAAAGAGAAAGATACAAAAGAAACAGATAAGATTTAGAGATATAGAATGATGTCTGCTCTAACAGTGTGGTAAGTCACTGGTAACAATTGGTCTTTGTATTTGCACCTGGACACATCTGTGTCATATTGGTCGGCTGAGGAACATATTGGGTTTCTGGGAGTGACTCCAGGAGGATAAGAAAGAGAAAAACAACGAGATGAGGAGATAAGGATGAGGCCGCTGGGAAACCGAGAGAAGGGCTGTGAAAAGCTGATGTTCTCCGTTCTCTCATGCATTAGAATTCATTACCCTGCTCCTTATCGCATTTTACCTCCTCTCTCCTCTAAATTGCTGTCTTTCTCTCTTGTCTTCTCCATATCTCTATCATCTTTTTCTCTCAACCCAGCTCTCCCTGTGAGTAGTGCTACACGATACAGGACCTTAAGTGAGCCCCTCCCATCACAGGGCCAAGGACAACACTCCTTCCGGTTTTCCCAGTTGTATTTTTATATCTCAGGAATTCTCAGTTATGTCTATGTCTCAGATGTTTCTCTTAAAATGCCTTATAAGTAAAACTAGATTAAATAACTGCTGACATAAAGTATGAGTATAAAAAAATATATTAATAATATTGCAAGATATATCGGGACCATAACTGTTATCTGATGATAAAAAAAAAAAACTCTTTCATCTGTTTCGGGCTCCCTTCATGTTTCTCCCAACATCTTTTTATTATCAATCCTCAGAGGCTGCCCTTGTGTCAGGTTTAAGAACGACATCTGCAATTTGTGTACAATTTACAGCTCTTGGTAAATAACAGCATACACTTGTGAATAATAATGCCGTTTGCATAGCCAGCGAGCTGTTTTGCCGACTGTGCCCCGCTGAATTACAGACACCATGGGACCTTACTGAGTAATCTTCAGTTCAGGAGTGCTTCTCTAAGTCCAGGTGAAATATGGCCTCTTTCCGTGGCCGAGGCGATCAGTGTTGCTCACTTAAGGGAGGGCCTGCTCAGCCATGTCCGTTCAGAGTTGAATCAAACGCTGTTAACCATACCCTTCTCTCAATGACCGTCTGAAGAACTCTTCAAACGCCCAACTCATTTCCAGCCTGGGCATAGACAGATGCTACTCTCCACTTCCGAGAGTACAAGATCCCACTGGAGGAGAGCCACATAGACCACGAGGCCAGATCTGAAGTGTGTGTGTGATCTGTTTTTAAGTATAGAGATTTCTTGGTGCCGCTCTGAATCGAGAACTGATTCTTGTGTGGTTGGACAGGCTGAGTTCTTATGCCGTACACTTCTGTGACTTCTTGAAGAAACACAGGACATCACAGACATACACACACTTAAATTAATCTCCAATATGAAAAAGTCTGTTTTGTATTTTTGGTCTTTTCTAATGATAAAAACAATAGACAGAAAAAAATAGTGCGAAAAAAGAGAACAGGATCACCCAAAATCAACTCACAGTTCCCGAATGAACACCACTGCTCTTTGTCACGGCTCTGACAAAAATGAAGCTATTTAAAAACTATGACTCAAAGATATCGCTATGAAACTATTCTCTCTGAGGCCACACCATGACCTTTGAGTTTGGTACAAGTTTATTCGGATTCCAGTGGTCTCGTGGTGTCCAAGTCTGGTGCTATTCCACAACTGCAGATTAAAATTCACCAATACACACGCACAAAGAAACCATTCTGCATATTATTCACACACAAAAATCTCTTTTTCTCTCTCTCTCTTGAATAAAAGATTTTGGCACTGTTTTACTGTGTCTATTCCAACTAATTGAAGCGTGTGTGAACACTAATTAAAGCTCAGGGGGAGAGAAATCTCTTGATGCATGCTGGGAAAGTGTGTGAGGAAAACAATGGCAACAATGCAGTGATGGAACGAGGCCCACAGCCTAGATGCATTATCAATGGGAGTTCAATCAAACCGATCACACGCATACGAAACCACACATGACTCTAATAACATTTAGAGGACTTAACTTCCCCTCATACTTAAGCTCTAAATGTCTATATTTGCATATGCAGTTCTTGAAAGAAGTGAATTTGGTTTGCTCCTTGCTGCTTGTGTGTTTGTGCATACTAATCAATCTCATGTTTATTAAAAGCACAAGTACAGAATAGAGTTTTAATGACTTTAGCCAGTTTCCCAAGTTTAGCAAGTCCCCAGAAAAGTGTCAAACAAATCGCACATTCACACAAGCAAATATGCTGCCACTCCTTTTCTGAATACTTAATTATATTGACAACCATATTCTAAAACCAAATTCACTAACCAATAAAGTGATAATAAAATGTATTTGCATTAAATTAAAACAGTTAGTTATAGAAATGAACTGAGAAACTGAAAAAAGGTGTTGACTGTTTGTGCATTGCTAGAAAAAAATGATAATAATACACAGAAAATAAGGTATGTGGCAGGGGTTCCCCCATACATTGTTTGAGTCCATACTGTTTAAAAGCAGCCACTTAAAGAACAAAAACATGTTTAGTAGACCGTAACATGTTATGGTCACTAATTTTTCTCAACAAACAAAAAAAAATTGCCAAAGCCAATACGTTAAACAGTTGGCATCAATGTTTCTTGTTCACAGTCACAAGATTATCACAATTTCAAACGCAATTTTGGGAAGTGACTTTTGTATTTAATATAGAAAAAGAATGCTAATAAAGGTAATTTCCTTATTTAAATGCGACTGTCATTCCTTAATCTATGCAGCGTGTACACGGCCAGAAGGAATGTTATTGCGGTTAAGAGCTACACATGATTTTGCACTGAAATTACAGCAGGAATGTGAGCAGCAGACATTACTTTTGAGTGGTAATGTCCACATCTTAATAAACTGAGGCTTTAATGATCTGCGAAGGCCACTAACTGTCCCTTTAAGGATTAATAAAGCAACAATCTGTATAAATAATGTTGAATACAGCACAAATAAGGAGTCTGTGGTGGAGACAACAGTACTGGGCTGCCGTTTAACTTCCTCTAGACAGCCAGAGTCACTGTGCACCAGGGAAAGCTGTGTTAATGGTCAATGTTAACTGATCTGAAAGCATCAGATGGAACCAATGTTCAAAATTCAGCCTAATAGACTATTAGTCAGGGTAGAGCCATGTTTAATTTTTGACAGGAATGAAAACAAAGCTGTGAGGGACAGAAGTACATTGTGTTTTTTACTGTTTTTTGGGGGTTTTTTTAACCACATGCTAGTTGTTCAGCAGACAAAACCTTCCAAAGATTGTTCAGTAGACTCAATTTGCCTAAAACAATTGGAGGGATCATGACTTAGTTACAGTTGGCCAACTATATATAGATAATACTTTTGCATCCTTTATTCAACTTCAGGAGAAATTTCACTTACCAAGCTCTCACTTATTTAGATACTTTACAATATGGATTTTATTCATAAGCAGTTTCCTAATTTCCCCTTGCCCAGGAATATTCTTGCAGACATTTTAGGACATCACCTATCCATAAAAGGGGCGATCTCTGAGATCTATACTATAATTAATACAAAACAATTCCCCTCAATGGCTCCGTTGAGGATACTTTGGGTGGAGGAGCTAAACCTGGTGCTTGAGGAAAATGTTTGGGACTCAATGCTGAATACATTCATCATCAGTTAATGCTAGGCACGCTCTCATTAAATTCAAAGTAGTGCATATAACTCACTGGTCCAGAAATAAACTTCCTGATTTGACCCAACTTGCCTTCGTTGCGCAACTGAACCAGCAACTTTACAGCACTCTTTTTGGTTGTGTCCCAAATTGTCTGACTTCTTGGGGAGAGTGTGTCTCCATCCTGTAGATTTTGTCATTGTTAATATTTGAATGTCACATGATGACTCCTTGGAAAACAGTTTTGAAAGTTTAAGAATTACATATGATCTAGGACTTTGTACCGTGCATGCCATTGTAGAGATTAAGCATATCCTTTACAGCCTGTTTTCATTCATTTAATATTCAATATGGCATTACCCATATCGATCAACCAATAATCTGAATATTAACATCACAGCATGATAGAAAGCAAACGACCAAAAAAATTAATAAATTTATGACATAAACCCTAGCACTCAGAACCAACCCAGAAGATCAGGATCATCACATAGTGCAATTTTTGCATTCAACACAGATTTGGTTGTTTTAGTGGAGTTTTTTTTATCATTTATTTAGTGAGAGATGCGAAAACAATGCAGACAGAGTTACAAAATGGCATTATTTCTTAGTAAATTCTCCCCTTGGCCTTAGACTCAGCATTTCACAATACTCAGTTTACTTTATTATAGTTTACTAATCCACAAGGGTTACGCAGTTCAAACTGGTTAAAGGAAGCCCAGCTATGACTAAAAACAGAGTTCATTTCTAATATATACAGTTTAGACACTTAAAATAATCCCATATTCCTTTGTCATTCCTGTTAATGAAGCCGTAGTATAATCAGAGCTATTTACTGCAATCATAAGAGGCTTCACACACAAAAAAGACTTTAGACTTCAAAGCTGCAATATTGTTTTAACACCAACAGCGTAATTGTGCCTGGGCTAAAGCACATTTCTCTCTGTAGACAGATCAGCAAATAGCCTGAAACTCAGTCAGAGATCTTGTCTCTGGTGGGGGGAAGAGGAAGAAAAAAAAAAATAACAGGGAGAGAGAGGGGGGAGCTTCTTTCTATTCTGTTTATCATTCATCTAATTTTGTGGTTAATTAAGTAACGAGTGTCTCTGGGGCTTCCTCGGTTCCGGAGTCTGAGCTAAAAAATCTATCAAACCCATCCAAGTGTCTGCGCTCTTGTTTCACTCCACACAAATGAACCTTCTTATTGCAATAAATATACACACACGCCATGTCATTCGGTTACACAGTGTCACACCCCCACGCTTTGTCTCACATTTTCAAACACTCCTTCCAACGGTTGATTGGAAATGATGATGATTCTCAGTAATGATCTGACTAAGAGCCATCGGCTTCTTTTCCTCCCACTCAGGAACAACGGCTTCCAGGATGTGTGTGCTTGTGTAAGTGCGTATCCCCCTTAGTCCCAGACTCGAACTCTCTTCCAACCTCACTTTCCCTCACCCTTCATCATAACCCTCACCAGAGGCTTATTCATTTCATCTCCGTCTACATTTCCTGGCCAATAGCACACTATGTCCTTCCAAAACAGACCTCTGAATGTTGTAGCGGAAACTATGCAGCTCCTGCAGGAGACTTCAACAACTCTCACACAATCACACACACATGTCTCTCGCTCTATAAGTTAGAAGAAAACTATTAATTTGAAAATACTGTAACCTGCACTAACCTGGAATGAAATAATTAGTGCAAAACAAATGAAAAACTAAAACAAAACTGAAAAATAAACAACAAAATAAACTGTTTTAGTAGTCAGAGCTCTCATCACATTGAGGTATAGTCTGACTTGAGAGTCTGTGTGGGTGAAGACATCCCACAGGCGATATGGCTTGAGATGCCTGTGATACGGATAACAAAAACGGACACAAATGAAATCGTAACGACTGGCCGGATATTGCAGATCACTCTTCATTCTGATGTGAGCAACTTCCATGCAATGATTTGGTCATCCGTAGGATTCACATTTTAGATCATGTCATATGTCAGTGCACAGGCAGAAAAATTTTTTTTTGAAAACCAAATTTATCTCTCTTGCCATTGTACTGAATAAAAAAAAGCCATTAAAAAATATTAACAATATAATAATAATATATTATATGCAATCTTGTCTTAGTGTGGGTTTTATCCCAAAATCTACGATTACAACAGTTTACAGATACAGCAACTGCTTGCTTTAGTTCAAAACACATAAATGTGACCTAGGAAATGTCATTTTGATATGTGTTTTTCACTTATCAGTTTATACTCATACAGAAAACTTATACCCTCACAAAAACAGGATTGCATACGGTATTTTTGAATTATAAACAAGGGGCTTTGGTCCTGCAAAAATAAATTGCCTTAAATTCACCCAAAAATTACAACTTTTTCCATAAAATGAAAATCAGTGAGTCACTGGCTTTGGACCCTATTGACTTCCACTATAAGGGAACAGTTCTTCAAAATCATATTTTGTGTTCCATAGAAGAAAGAGGCTTGGAACGACATGAGGGTGAGTAAATGATGACAGAATTTAAATTTTTGGGAACAATCCCTTTAAGCCGCATAAGAGAGTAATCTGAAAACAGCATTAAATAAAACTGCAAATGCAAAACCTTGCTCTGTAGGCCTGAAGTAGAACTGCAATGAGTTGCGCTTTCCTATTCAAGACTCAAGGTCTAATAGAGGCACTCAACACAACTGAAAAACCTTGACGAAGAGGACACACACACACATCAAGGGACTTAAATGGCCTCCTGGCCTTGTCCTCCATCCACAGAAGACAGCTCCAGAGTTCTCCAACCAGTGTCTTTCTAAATCAGCACACGCAGCACTTTTAGACATCCTACCCGGGGTCCTCTCTGGGCACCCCGGATGGCTGCGCTGATGCAATGTACTTAATTGGCGGTAATCAGGTCACTGGTTAGATGCAGAGCTACTCTGGGACTTTTCTAGAAGCTAGACCGCTGTTAACCTGGTCATCAGCCCCATGTGCCCTGCCTCCTAAGAGCGCCTAAAATCAGGCTGCCATACAGTTACAGAACTGTATCATGTACTGACAGCATAATGTCATCCTGGGCTGTTTCAGCAGGACAATCTGGCTATATTAAGTCGGTTCAGTAATGGCCAGCGGATAATGTTGTCCTCTATATAAAGCAGTGTCATTACTGTCAAAATACTCTTTTAAAAACACGTGATTGGCCCAATTGGGCCCAGAGCGATTTTCCTTATGCTATTATAGGCACACACAAAAAAAGGACGATGCTTCTTGAAATAACGTGGCTATTTGTGTGTGTTCTGGTTGAAATGAAATACACAACCCAATTTCCTGCAGCCAGCGCATGGCATATGTCTCTTTTCCTCCTGCGTTCTAATGATCACTTTTCATATCTGCATTTTTGAGCACGGCTGCTGCTCCGTGCAGTAATTATCATAAAACTGTTTACCTAAAACGGCATGTTTATGTTTTTGCATTCGCTACATCTCCAAGCCTCTTTAAAGTCGCATATTGAGCAGAGAGAAAGCAGGTGGGTTATTATTCAAACCGTTTGTCGGGAGTCTTCGTGTCCTCACCGTCATCTGATATTAAGGCCGCTACACCTGCTGCTTTTGGATGTATAATACAAGATAGCCATTATTAACATTTTCCGAAGTGCAGTACATCAGCATGACTCCACTAGCAAATGCCGCTTAATTGTTGGGATCAATCTCCATTTTTAGTGGCACCAGATCTCATTTCTTAAACATATTTAAACACTTTAGCACGTAGATGTGCTGGAAGTGTTTTCATGACCTAGTTTAAGACAACGGCAATAATATAGTTATCAAGTTAACAGCAGACGCAGAAGGTATATCTGTTGACTTTTTACAGCCAATTTTGGAGGGAAATTCTGCAGAATGGATGCTGAGAATACTGAACTGAACTCTTATTGGTCACTGAAAACATAATCAAATTAGCCAAATGATTCAATAAATGAGCACAAAAGGAGCAGTGGATGTGTAGCCTTTTTTGCAAGAAGGCTGGTTCAATTCTGTGAAAATCTATAGCTTTTCATGCAGATTCTGTGTGGGCCTGGTTACCAGACATGCCTAATATCAGACACGGTTATCGAACACGGCTAGTATCAGATAGAGCGTGACTAAGGAAATTACAGTCCTGTTCCAGTCTCTGATTGCTAGTGTCAAGATTTAGCCGCTGTTCATGGTCCTAATCACTATCATTAATGAGCATGGTAATGCTATGCAGAGAAATGGCTTCAGGTCAGCTCAGCTGGAGCCCGAGGGATCCCTGGAGAGCTGGGTCCTCATCAAGAAACAAGATCTTTTTTCTGCGAAGCCTGACAAACATAAAGAAAGAAGAAACATACTCTAGTCTACACAATTGTGCAAATGCTTAGACAATGCATTTTGTCCGTTCTTCAATAACAAACCAACTTCCAACTGTTGCACAGGTGTGACAGCAGTTAACAGCAACCTATAAAAGATTTAGATTTTTTTTTTCTTTTAGACTGATAATTGATCGGGGATCCTTGCTTATTTCGTTACATTTTAAGTACTGTAGCATACACTATCATTGAAAAGTTTGGGGTCAGTAAGATTTTTTTTTTTTTGGAGAGAAATTAATACTTTTAGTCAGCAAGGATGCATTAAATTATTTAAAAGTGAGAGTAAAGACTTTGATACACTGATAAAAAAAGAACTGTTCTTTTGAACTTTCTATTCATCAAAGAATCCTGAATTTTTAGTTCCGTTCCGGTTTCCACAAAAATTTTAAGCAGCAAAATGTTTTCAAAAATGATAACGACTAAAGCAAAAAATTCTTGAACATCAAATCAGCATATAAGAATGATTTCTGAAGGATCACGTGACACTGAAGACTGGCGTAATGATGCTGAAAATTCAGTTTGCCATCACAGGAATAAATTATATTTTAAAATATATTAAAATACAAACCGTTATTTTAATTTGAGCTTTTTTATTTAAAACAATCTGACCCACCCCAAACTTTTAAATGGTATTGTGTTTGTTTTGCATTATCAAATATATTCTGACACATTTCATAGCTAGAACCATCAAGAATTCCCACACATGCATAGAATATGCTTAATTTTACTTTGGCAAACTGTAATTATTGGTGACACTTCAGTTTTGCTCAGCCAAGATGGCAAAAGGCAAAAAGGCAGTTTTTATAAACTTGCACCATTTAAGAGAGAGAGGAAAAACGAAAGTGTGTGATTAAGGAGATAGGTGACTCTCTCAGGATTTGGCTTGGAAAGAATTAATCAGGAAAGTATAGCAGGGGAACAGACCTGAATACACAACAGACTCACATCTCCATTCACATGTCTACACAGCCAGTCTGAGATACAAGACCCCTCCCAGTAATCACAGCAATATTTCAACTCTAAGCATGGTTAGGTCTACTAATAAAACATCCTTCTCTTCTTGCAGGCGCCATCACTGCTGTCCACTTTATTCTGCAAAAGCACTCTAGATTCAAACGATATCACCACCCTACTCAGTCGTACTTACTGCAAGTTGTCTAAGTGGGTCAAGGGGGTCTCCGCAGGGATCTCATAAGCCACACGGGCTGTCAAGAAGCAGCTAGGTACCGCTGATAAGACTCTCGCAGCGACAGGAGAGAACCCTACTGCTTCATTACTGAGCCAGACATCCAGGCCAGGATAAACACTGAGCTCCAGTGCCCAGAATTACACCAAAGCAAGTTCTGCATCCATCATTCCACCGTGAGTACTAGGACTGCACAATTAATCGAGAAAAAAATCACGTTCATTGTGCATACAAATGCAATGGCAATTCAGAGGTGTAAACTAGAATTTTAGCCAGTAGACTAAACTTTGTTCTAAACTCCAGGTGAAACTGTATAAACCTGCAGTGACCGCTTCAGCGACTGTAATGGGATTGTTCTGATATTGTCACGTTGCTCACTTTCTGTGTATAATTTATTCAAAATGTGAACAGTTTCGTTTTTCCTTGTGCTAAGTGGGCCAACGTGAAGTCGGCCATTTAGGCACATTCAATTTTCAATTCTTGATTTACTGATGTACTGAGGAACACAGTACTCAGCATGTTTTTGATGCATAGCCTACTTATAGAATATGGCATGCAGTTGCCCTACATTAAAACATTTTTTAATTGGTAGTCGAAAATAAAAATGTACACAAAATTGCTGTAAAAATGCTAATAATTTTAAAAGACCATAGAAATGCTATGGTAAAAACTAGTTTAACACTTAATTGTTTAACACTATATACAGTATATAATAAGTTCCTTTATGGTGAAAAACTGCAATACGTCTAATGGACATTTCATGTAATTTTACAGTAAAATGCTGTTAAATGTACTGCTTCTTGGAAGTGAAAAACTTCCAAATACTTTACAAATAATTACATTTAATTTACAGTAACAAATTTTATAATCTACAGCGAAATATAATCTACACATCACATTTGAAAGTTTTTCATTTAAATAAAAAAAATTCTTCGTTTTTTGCTGTTAAATTAGTGTCATCATGACAGTGTTTAATACTTGTGTCATTGACACCACACACTTTTAATATATAATATATTATTATACGGCTCTGCGCAATACTTGATTCTGATTGGTCGATCGCGTCATTCAGTGGTAAGTTATTCCCTAATAACAACCGTTAAAAACAGATAACACGGGCTCATCCAGGTCAATCCCTGAAGTCGGCGCTTTAAGCTTGCTAGGGGGCAATTCCACGCAAAACTGTCACATCCATAACGCCAACTAAATACCATGGCATTGTGTTGGCGTTATGGATGTGACAGTTTTGCGTGGAATTGCCCGAGGAACAGTTTTTCTTTGTGGAAGTTTTTTGTTTGGTGAGCTAATAAAATATTTAAACTCAGTAAAATCAATATTTTGTGTACAGTTATTCATGTCCTCCAGTATCGTGGACTCACTCTCGTTTTATACAAACGCAGCTGCTGCCATTTTGATAAGATTGTTATGTACACTGTAATGGATTATAAGATAACAAACAGGTACGATTTTAAAATAGTTTCTTCTCAGATCAATATCTCTTATCCCCATAATTGGTGAATAATACCATGTAATAAGTGGTATGGCTGTACCGTATCCCTTAAATGTCCAGCTAGTTTGAACTTGCCGCTTGTTAGCAACTACTCTCTCCGCAGTAGCTTTGTGTTTAAAGTGCTTCGCGTCGGGGTCCTGATCACTCTGTCGGGGGTTTATTGTGCGATAAAAACCAGCTGGATATACATTAATATAATATATTACATTAATAAAATATATTAATTACATTAATATTACATTAATAAACCCTTACATAAATACACTGTAAAAAATTTCTAACCCTCCCAAATCAAAAATTTCAAGTGACCTTTAACATCTAAATTTTTCAATTAGTCCCAAGTGAAATTCTTGTTGCAATAGTCTGTTAACATTGGCTGTTATATAACATAACATAACATACTATAGATGAACAAAGCTGATTAGAACATTTTTGGAACTGAAACTCATGCTGATAATATCCAATAAATGACTAAATATCATTCGATTAATCTGCCTGGATGATATATCTGTCAAACTAACTATATTGGAGTTCTTTTAAAGCACATTCTATTAATCAAAATTAATAACCACAATTATAATATCAACAGAAATAATCCACAATTATAATTTGTCATAACCATGCTGCCCTACTGGGTACAAACGCAGAGGGGCATGTCTAATCAAAACCACGAATCATTAACACATATCCTCTAATTAACCTGTTAAAGTGTGAGACCGGCCTGCAAATGTGGCTCACAGTGACTCCAGAGGCCAGCGCGGTTTGTGCACACACACAGCTACAGGGTCGTAGGAGTTTAAGCTTTGTAAGTGGCGCTTTGTTCTTGTGGTACAAAGGGAGAAAGCAAAATAGGAAAGGCAAGAGAAAGACAGAAGCTCATTTAATGCAAAAACAGCAACAAAAAAACTATATTATCTCTGCAACATGAAACAAGTAGCACAGAAGAATGAGTCTAAAGAGAGGGAGAGATCAAGAATGAAAGAACGAAAAAGCTCAGATGTTGACTTTGGGTATAAACATAAAAGACAAGTGACATACTGAGTGAAACTCCTCCAGGTTTGGGTCTGAACTCTCATCAGCTTCACACGGCTCCACCAGCGGTGAACTCTCACAGAAGGGTGAGAAAGAGAGAGAGGCTGAAGAGAAATACAGAGCTAAGTTATTATATTAATGAATGCTCCAAGCAGCAGATGCCTGCAGAGATGCTGAGGCCGTGCTCAGCCGTTCCCTTTTTCAGAGGCTGCCGGTTTCAATCTGACAGGCAAATGGGGCAGTGCCACAACATCCGCAGCTGCTGCTGATGCAGAACACTCATCTCCAAAGAGAGTCAAACATACACTTTCCCCTTCTCTCATCTCTTGCTCTTTCTCAATAACCTCAGCTCCAAGATAAGCAGTAATGCAAAGTGGAGGTGAGAGCAAAACAGTGATTTTCCTTTCAGTTTTTATTTCGCCATACTGTATATGACAAAGACATAATAAATGCCACACTTCTCACACATCTCCAGTGTTTACTAATAGTGTCATTCTAAAAGACACAGGAGTTATCATTTGAATCGGTTTGCTGAGTCCTTCACTAACTGAGTAAACAAAACAATTTGGACCTGGCTATTTTAAAGAGGTTCTATTATGCCCTTTTACGAAGTCTTGATTTTGTTTTTGGAGTGTACTAGAATATGCTTTCATGCTTGAATGTTCAAAAAACACAATATTTTTTACATTATTACAGCTCCTCTTTCCCCAGTCTGTCCCGGTTTCGATATAGTCCCTCCTTCCGAAATGTCCTGTGATTGGTTAGCTGGCCCAGTGTGTTGTGATTGACATGCTTAGCGTGTGTTCGGGAAATGTCTCGGCCCTCCATAACCGCGAGTTCTGCTCTAGTGTAAATATAAAGGATGGCAGTAATTTCAAACCCGATTCGGACCCTGACAATGTTAACAAACAAGAGGAGCATCCAGAACAGATTTCATGCACAGACAATTATTCTTGTACATTATAGGTACGATGTTATCCACAATTTAATCATAATATTTGTCGGAAAACTATGGTTATACAAGCAGTAAATCGAACACAAAATCATGGTTAATTTTCCTAAGGGGCGGTGAACAGCCTTACAGAAGCAAAAGCTTACAAAAACTATAGTAAACAACACTATATCAACACTAATGTTGGCTAGCAGGCGAGCGTAGCAACAACATAAAACGTATAAATGGAACTGTTAATAGAAAACGCAACTACAAATAATAAGACATATTGTACTTTACAAGTTGTCATCCACAAACAACAGATTGTCCCGACAAAGTGGAAACTGCCCCATTTCAGGAGAAGTTTTTGTGTGTAGCCTGCATCGTGGTTCTGAAAGCTGTTCATCGTAAAATGTGCAGCGCAGAGATAAATGTCGGGCTTGTAATGTTCAGAAACAGTCTTTAAAATAAATTTGACCCATACCAAGTTCATCAGCCTTAGGAAGGTCAAACAACTGACATAGCAACAGCTCAGCCAGGCCTCGTCCACTTTTCTGAGTATTATGGAGGAATAGTATGACTTCATAAAGCCCGGAAAAATCTTGTTATAGTCCAAACGAGACATTTGTTGTAGTTCTTGGAAAGTGGATTCTGTTAAATAAAATATCTCCCTTTGGAGTGGACTTTGAGCTTTGTAACCTTGCAGATTTTTTTTATGCTCAAACATTAACATTACACACTAATTAAAGTTGAAAAAGTGAAAAAGCATAATATGACCCCTTTAAATTAATATTAATACAATCATAACGTAATACTGAAGGTTCCTTGTATAGCAACAGCTGACAGAGAATTTCCATCATATGTAAGCAAAATTTAAATGGTAAAGGACATCCAATTCAGCCATTCACTTTTTAAATACAATGTCTCCTCATGGTCTTAATGAAGAATTTGATATAAAACCATTCTTATAATAACATAAAAAAGACATATATTTTTGTAAGAAATTGTTTGTTTATATGCTGACTATATTTCAGTGGGTCTAATGAATATGTGGAGTATTGTCCTCTAATTATTTGGGGTTGACTAGTATGGATATTTTTTTTATATATGTATATTGTACATTGTGTGTGTGTGTGTGTGTGTGTGTGTGTGTGTGTGTGTGTGTGTGTGTGTGTGTATATATGTGTGTATGTATGTATATATATATGTGTGTGTGTGTGTGTGTGTGTGTGTGTGTGTGTGTGTGTGTATGTCTATATATATATGTGTGTGTGTGTGTGTGTGTATGTCTATATATATATGTGTGTGTGTGTGTGTGTGTGTGTGTGTGTGTGTGTGTGTGTGTGTGTGTGTGTGTGTGTGTGTGTGTGTGTGTGTGTGTGTGTATATATATATATACACGTGTATGTGTATATATATATGTGTGTATGTTTTTTTTTGTGGATAGTTGTTATGTACTCTTTTGGGGATATTGAGATTTGAATGGCCCCTTTTTTGAAATGTGTGGGTTTGTGGAGAATGTGTATGTTAGTGTTCTCTTAATTGAGTAATGTGTGGGGCTATTAGCTAAATAAACTAATTGATATCACAGGGTGGGTCAGTTGATTGAAAGACCTATATATATCCCTTCATCAAATGTGTCCACCATTTGCCTGAAGAAGACCCAGCAGGGTCGAAACATTGCAATTTTTATTAAATATGGGAGCAAAGAGCAGTGTTGCGGACATCACATTTTTTTCACTTTGTTAGTTCCTTTTGTCCTGCACCTGCCAGAAGGTGGGATGTGCACACAATTACTTTTTTAAGGACATCCAATACCATTGAAAAGGTTGGGGTCAGTAAGAACTTTTATTCAGCAAGGTTCCATTCAATTAATCAAAGGTCAAAGTCAAGACATTTATTCAGTGTTCAAAAGGTTTCAAATAAATACTGATCTTTTGAACTTTCTATTCATCAAAATATTCTGAAAACATGCAGGATCACATGAAGAATCATGTAACTTCTTTCAAAAACATAACAAATACAACATTAAAAAAAATGCAAGTACTACCATTGAACGGTAGTGTATACCCAAATGATTTGAATCCAACTGAAAGCTTGTGAATCGGAATAAAATAAAATGGATACCATACCAGCACTCTCTCAAGCCACTCAGCCATTCTCTCACTTTCATAGCAATTTTAGGCTCAATTAATTTTCACAGTTGGGAATTCTGATGTTTTTCATTGACGCCACATGGTAATTACTCTTTCATCTAATGTATGTGTGCTTTTTGAGTTTAGTAGCAAGGGTTTATTATGCCTGTGTGTCGCATGTTTGACGTCCGCTGACAAATCTGACTTTCAAGCATTTGTTAGGTTTAGCTTACAGTCTGTTTATATAGCTAAACATTGCAGCGCAGAGACTGTTTACCTTCAGTGGACCCGTGTGAAACGCTAAGAGGGGACATGAGAGAAAGAACGAGAGTGCGGTTAGTCTTATCTCATAAAAGAGAGGAGAAATCTGACCCAAGGAGCCCCAAGCTGTTCGTCCATAACTAGCTTGAACACCAGGCTGCTCTTCTGCTGCGCTCCTTCAAAGGAACTCTGTTGTCATCACTTATGGTACTGACGACAGTCATTAGAAACAAGGCAGGTGAAATCGCCTGCGTAAAGAAAGAAAAGCAATGGCCTTAAAAGCCTGAGTGCCATCTTTAACATTTGGCAGAGCCAACACTCTCCCATGTCGGAGAGGTTGTTCAGTCGAGCCTGCGGCTATGCAATTAAACTCCCTCATACTGAGATTCATCAATAAACCAAGCATTAAAAAAATACTTGAGATTGTTTACCACAACATATTTCTAGCGTGATCTGGAGAGGTTTAAATATCCCAGCCAATTTGCTCAGTATTTCCACACCAGCCGTTGCGGCTCCCTCGGCGCAGAGAGGAGCCGCATTTCGACCACCACTAATGTGGCGACCCGATGCCACGCAGTGTTGTGCTTCATGCAACCCCTTGCAGATCCCGAGGTCATGACAGACAGGGGGCAGGAGGACAGACCGGAGAGTTCTCAGGGACGATGGTCTCTGCCTGATCACTTCTAGAGTTTACACTGACGGTATCAAGTTTCCTTGACGACAGTGGCGGCGGCGGCGGCGCTGGGTAGGCTGAAATAAAGCAGGGGTGACTTGCTATGCTATTTATACTGAGCAAGTAGATAATTGTTTAAAGGTTAGGCTGCGAGCAAAGCATAAACAAGCATTCTGTGATTGTGTGTGTGTGTTGGTGTGTGTGTGTGTGTGTGATGTCCCTGCGGCACAAAGAGGAAGAGGGTGTCACATGATCGCCAGGCTGCTTGCCCGGGATACAAGGCTCTCTTATGCCAAAGGTCTGTGTGTGCTGAGAAGGGGGCGGAGGGACTAATTCTGCTCTTTAAGATAACAGACTGAAATATGAGCAACAAGTATTTATAGATCACGCAAACAAAACGCTTTTTAAAGGGAAAGTTCAGCCAAAAATTACAATTCTGTCATCATTTACTCACCCTCTTGTCATTCCAAACATTTATGATGTTGTATTTATTGTGTCAGGCTATAAACATAACAATCCATTTAACTTGAAACTATTATTCACCTCCAATGAGTTGAACTCAGTTTGATTTGTAAACTGAAACAGTTGAACAGTTGTTTTAAACCAACTCAAAAGAATGATTTTCACAAATTGGACAAATTGGGTTCTCAAATCACTGACTGATTCACTGATTAAATATAATTAAATTTAAGTTACTTGATGATAATCTTGTAAAATCCAAATCATTGAGTTCAAGTTTTATGTTTTGTAGTAATATATAAATATTAGGCACATGAATAGAAAACTGCATGCCAAATTAAGACTTGCTTTCAGAAAAAATGCATCTTCTTACCTCATTGGAAAATCATCAGTGTCTTTATACATCCTTTGGAAGTCAATGGTAACAAAACTGTTTGGTTACCAACATTCTGCAACAGGGTTTCTCAAACTCGGTCCTGGAGGGCCACTGTCCTGCACAGTTTAGCTCCAACCCTGATCAAAATTTGAGAAACCCTGTTCTACAACATATATTTTGTGTTCAGCAGACGTTAGTTAAGTTATTTATATAATGTTAGTTATGCAGGTTTGGAACGACATGAAAAATTTATAATAAAAAAAAGACAGAAACATATTTTCTGTCTCTTTTAACTCTCTCTTTAAGAATGTTTAATTTTTTTACTGGATAACACACACACACACACACAAAAACATGAAGAAAAAGTTTGTTTTGCAGTGTGACCTTGTGCTCTGTAAAGGAAAAAGGACAAAACAATAGACACATTTCCAGGATTTAGAATGCTGAGGCAGGAGTAAGCTATGCTAACGGCTGAGCTAAGCTTCACAGCTCAACTCAGAAAATCTGTCTCTTTTTCTCTTTCTCTTTCTCTTTCTCTATTCGGTCTGACAGAAATGCCAGCAGCCTCTGATGCTTGCTGACCACAAAAACAAGTTATTAAAAGGCTTGAAAGGGGGTATGAATATTCACATGGGGGATTTGAGAGGAGAGGAAACGCAGAAGCCTGACAGCAGGGTGAGCAGTCAGGCTCCTGTCTCACTAAACGATTCCAACACAAATCCATTCAGGTCCTCATGAGCACACCGGGGTTAAAAACATTTACATACAAATACAAATATGCCACCACACACACACACACAAACGTGCACAAATACAGAGGGCTACAGCATCTGATTAGCATAATTCCTCTTCACTAGAGCAAAATCCATCACTGTGAATGTGCTGCAATTGATTCGAAATACATTAGCAAATTGTCATGTGAAACCAAGAATTGTAATCCCTAATCAAACGGATAAGAGCTCTCTCTTTCCATTTTCCCTCTCTTCTGTTTACGTGCGCAAGTCCAAAATTGCTGTGTTTTCCCCACACAGAGAAGTGCTCTTAATAAGCGAGGATGCTTAACATCAAAGATTTTTGGCTTTTTGTCTGGGCTTTTCAGCTGAACGCCAGATTGATTCGTATGGTGTGTGTGTGTGTGTGTGTGTGTGTGTGTGTGTGTGTGTGTGTGTGTGTGTGTGTGTGTGTGTGTGTGTGTGTGTGTCTGACATCATCCCAAGGGAGCACCAGACTGTGTTACAGCAACTGCCCGCTGACACTAGACCTGTTGCCTCCAGATGGCCTCCACCACACACACACACACACACACTCTCTCTCTCTCTCTCTCAAAACATTCTCAGCACAAGAGTGATATCTTTTCATCTCTGATTCAATATTAAGAGGTCTCTTTCATCCTCCATAAGCTCCAATCACTATGAATCTATGATTTGCTGGTTCATTATTATGCATGTAGTTACAGTCATGAATATCTCTACATTGTACTGTATGACAGTAGTTGTGTCAATAAAGCTGTAGAGACAGTCAGAGAGAGAGAGAGAGAGAGAGAGAGAGAGAGAGAGAGAGAGAGAGAGAGAGAGAAAGGGATTAATCTACAAAAGACATTGCATTACAGGTATATACCATAATACAAAAATAAATAAATCAAATAAAAGTCATTATTGTAATGTGAAATAAATTATATATTATTTGAAGGGTATATACATACAGTATATAAACTACAGTAATACAATAATAATCTAATGAGAATAATAATTGCGATTAAGGAGAATTTAGAGGGAAAATGTGCTTAAATGTAATGAAAATAATGTCAAAGTGTGATGGCATAAAAATATGCCTAATTTTCCTTAGGAATTTTTTTTTTCTTGTTTTCTTACTGTTATTTTGGGGTAAAATATGACTGGGACATGTTTTCATGAGATTTACCCAAAGAGAGAGAGAGGGAGAGAGGTAGTCACCGGAGTTGACTGTGAGCTGATTTGTGCAGGAACTCAGGTTTTCTATACATTAATTGGTTCCTCTGAGTTCTTGATTTAAATGTTTTTAAGCCGCCAGCATCCTGCCCATCCATTAAACACCCACATTCCCTCTCCAGAGCCCCATCTCTTCCTCATTTTTCTCATCCGCTCTCAGGATTACCTCACTGCCTGGCATCTCTTCTTCTGCCCTCTGTCCTTTGCCCTCTCCCTCTTTCCCATCTTGAGCCCCACATTCATTTCAGGGCTACTTTGTTCAGTCTCTCTCCCTCGCTTATGCATGATTGCATCCTGCGGGTCACAGAATGCAGTTCGCTGTTAATGTTAATTACCTTGAGGCTGAGAACGAGCCGCTCGGACAGAGACAGAAACGAGAGAATTAGAGGAAAAGGAAAGTCCATAAACAAAGAGATGGTTAAACATTTAACAGTGGCGCTGCACTGTGCAAACAACCCCGTTCCTAGAGAGGAAAGACAGAATTGTGTTCTAGGTAAAAAGCACCTCTGAGGGGACAAAGAAAGGCTGTAAAACGCACATCCTCAGGTGTTTTAAACCACCAAAAAGCAGGAATGTGTCCTCTGAGGCTCAGTGAGTCATCGATGGCTTCATCCTCCTCATAAACACCACACACGCTTCCTGTCTACCTGAGAGACTGTGTTCTCACACCAGCTGCAGAGCAGCACCAGCCAAAAACAGCAAGCAACAATGTGAGAATTTTTGTGTTGGGGAGTGTGTACAGTATGTGTGTAGGTGAAAGCAAAGGTGATAGACAGATGCAGCCTGAGGTGAGATAAAGAGAAAAAAAAACAGATGTAGTGTGTGTAAAACTGTTTAATGTGACACCTGGTATTATCATTCGGTGAATAGTCAAAAACACAAGGCCATATCGACAATATTGAAGGTTTTGTCAAACAAACCTTCAATTCACCTGTCAATTTGACAGTCAGTCAATCATTGGACAACAACTTGGGTTAGTTGGAGAACTGCAGGGGGATGTATGATTAATTACATCATAAAAATGTACCATTAAATAAATACAAATAAATAATATATTATTTTAAAATCTCCTAATCTTCCCCCCGTTACGGAGTCCCTGATCATTTGGATTCACAGAACTTCTCCAGTTTGCTTCACATCAACATGCAGCAACAAAAGCATTATCTGAAATTCAGACTAATATATTTGCATTCAAAAGCAATAGTTTTTATCAGCATGCAGCAATAGACATGACAAAAGTCACAAAATTAGAGACCCTCCCTTGAAATCTGATCACAAGTGGTTTAAAGGAGACACATTTGAGATGCAAATAAAAACCAGGTGTAAACAGTGATGTCTCATTTGACCACTTGTGATCGGATCACCTGAGATGGATGTTAATATCAGTTGTGAACAGGTCCTATGCGAGTATGTGGCTGAGAGTAGCATCTCGTCTTTCTACTGTGACTGGCATAGTTTTACCAGGTCCTCATTGTTAGCATCTCCCATCATTAACAAATCTTCCTGCTGCCACTGCGTGAGAAAGATGTGACTGGGCCTCAGAGAACGAGCAAAGGCGCAGTGAAACATTCGCACACATTCAGTCTAGTTTTTTCTATTTCTCTCTTCCTTACTCTCACACATCCGCTGTCTGTCTCTTTCGATCTCTCTCTCTCACACACACACAGAGACAGAGACACACACACACGTTCTGTTTATTCACGCCCATGCAGCCTAACAATCTCGCCCACCATCTTTTCTCATCACCTCGTTCTCTCAGCCGAAGGCCTGGAATTGCATTCAGCATCTCCTTTCACAGCCCTCTCTGTGTTCTGAAAGAGTCATACACAGCCCTCCGCGCACAAAACTCTTTCTTTCTCTGATATCCTGCCTGCTGTTTACGCATTGAGGTGGCATTTATGTAGCTCATGCAGTGACTGTAAAGACTTTATCAGCTTGGATGAAAGGGAAGGGTGGAACAAAAAGGTAAGGGGAAGGCAAAAGCAAGAAAGCAAAAGAAAAGAAATTACATAAAAAAAAGAAGGAAATCGAAATGATAGAAAGATATGATGGAACTAATGGAAAAGTAAAAAGGATTAGATGGAAAGCAAAAGAAGAGTTAAGAAAGTGTAAGGAAACGGAAGTATCAAACTAATTGATAGAAAAAGTCAAACGAAACATAGAAAGCAAAAGAAAAGGAAAGGGAAAAGGAAAGGAAATGAGGTAGAAGGAAAAGGAAAATGAAGTAAAAGAAAGCAAAGGAAAAGAGAAAAGAGAAAAGGAAAGGAAAGTAGAAGTAAAAGAAAGTAAAAAAGGCCAGAAAGCAAAAGGAAAGGAAAGGAAATAGGGAGAAAAAGAAAGGGAAAAGGGATGGAAGGGTGTGAAAAAGGAAATCAAAAAACAAAGGATAAAGAGAGGAGAGAATGGAAAGAATGGAGAGCAGGAAAGAAAAGAAACAATAGAAAATGAAAAGAAATGAAAGGGAAATAACCCTGTTAAGCATTGGACCAAGGAACGATGCCCACACTCCTCTAATTATGGGCTTTTCCAGGGGTAAATTCTGAATTCACTTATTCTGCTCGACGTGAAATATGTGGCAGATCAGTTGAAAAGAAAAAGATGAAAGATAGATGGATGTGGAATTAAACTTCAAGGAGAAAGGGTCTTCACTGAGAGGGAATGGAAGAGAAGCTCTATTACATTTTAATGGGTGGAGCCGTGACCTCCAGCACCACCTTATGGCAGGTCAGGAGAGGGGTTAACCCTCCAGGGGCAGGAGGATCATGGGAAATGAGGTTTTTGAGGTCACTGGTTAATGCGTTTACTGCTCCCTCACTCCAACTCCTATACTAACCTTCAACAGACATAAATGCATGATGGGAAAACAGGGAATTGCGGGACCAGGCCGGTGAAAGACCGGGTGGGCATCTCAACTTGCGGGCCCCAGCGTGCTTCTCACCTTCTCTTTCAGCAAGCTCAACATGCTAAGTGAGAACATTGTTCCGGTCAATTTGTTCCTTTCAGAGTCCCAGTGGGCAGTGTCCTTTAGCCTGACAGCACACTGAGAGAAAGCACTCTGTCTGGAAGGGTCTGACATCAAGACAAGAGTGAGGGAGAGACAGAGAGATGTAGGGAGAGAAAGAAAGAGCGAGCGCTGTGCCAAAAAGGGAGGGACGGTTTGAGATATGGAGAAATCGAAGGCTGACAAAAGAAAAAAAAGAAAAGGGAAGGAAACCGGATGACAGTAAAAGACCAATAAAATGTACAGAAATGACAGGGAGGGAGTTAGGGGGCCCTGTATTGGGGAGTGCCAGTGAATGGCGCCCCTCCGGTCATGGATCCCCTCGAAAAGGGTCCATGGGGGTGGAGGGGTGGGGGGATGGGGGTGTTAAGCAGCCGCAGGTGACGCAAAACCCCAAGGGCAACTGTAAGCGTGCATGTGTGTGTGTCCGCGCGTGTGCCCCCTGTGCCCGCAGCACCTGTTCCCTCGGCACACTGGCCTCAACACTTGCACTGAGGGGTGAAGTGCGGCTGTTGGGGGGAAAAGGGCGCACTTGAACAGGGCACCTATTCAAGAAAACTTGGAACACTCTCCATTTCCCTCCTCCACATTTCAGAATATCCTCCGAACTACATCCCAGTAAAATCAGCAGGAAGTTTGCTCAGGCTCGGTGCATGTTGGGAAAGTTGCACATCTCCACTTTAAGTAAGGCTGATAATAAAACAGCTCTGTGTTTGTTGGGGATTAGAACGGCTCTGCTGAACAGTCTGTTAAGATGCAAAGTGCATTAAAGAAGTACAAAAAACAGCGGAATTGACATTGTTGAGAATGACCCAGTTATGTTTCTGTTCTCAATGATGTGACTAACTTTTTGTCCTATAAATTAATTCAAAAATACATTAGAAATGCTATTCTACATAGCGACTTGAATACACCTCTTTTAAAAAAAGCAATAAAAAAATTCCAAGTATTCAATAATTACTTCCTAGAAAAAAAAGAAAAAAAAAAGTAATGTGGTCCAACCAACTTGCATAAAGAAAAAAGAAAACATTTAACATGAAATTTTCATAAAATATCTGGCAAGGTAAAGAGGTCTCTTAAAATATCTGATTATTTATTGTCATTGTAAAAAAAATATATATATTTTTTGTGTACACTAATGTACTGTAAGGAGAACATTCAAAAAAAATGTATATGCGGATTACACCTCATGACATTAAGCATCATTAAATTGAAACTTTTCTTGAAAATAGTATAAAAGTATTTTGAAAGCAATGAATACAAAGAGCATATTATATGGCCTGCGTTTAAACTATATTTTTCAAAGATCATATACACTCTTATATACATCATTGACCCAACTACAGAGTAAAAACTTCATTTTTGTTCATGAAAACAACCAGTGCAGTGCAACAAATAGAATAAAAAAAAAACTGAAACCGATCTATTCTGAGTCGTGCACTTCTTGTGCACTTTACACATTGTGTGCTGTGGTGCTATTGATAATTCAGTGTGTAATGAGTGGTTTTGTATGTGCGTTTGAAGAGGTCAGTGGAACGCTCATACAAATGCCACCCTCAGTCATGAATCATGGGCCTTAGGGACTGTCGAAATGAAAAAATGTGAACGCTTAAGCTGGACTGAAACCAAACAAAGAAGATGGATGATAATAACCCAATTCACAATTTAAAAAATGAACAGTCCTAATGACTGCTTTTGAGCTTGAGACCTTTAATCATGTAGACAGTGAGACAATTTTGGTTTTGCGTCAAAGAACAATTCTTGTTCAGTAAGCTTGAGTTGTTGAAGAAAGTAGGCTGCAATCCTATCCACATCTTACTTTTCTTTAACTAAAGAACATCGTCTCCACTGGCAAATCCTCTTTTCACCTCCTTTCTCATCTGCTCTCTCTCCTGGGTTCTTTTAAAATGCTCTCAACCTTAGGGACTTCACTCTCTTCTTTCTCTTTTTCCAGTCCACAAACCTTGAAGGATAACAAAAGAGCGCAATGGCTATTTGAATTTGAAACAGGGGCACTACGACAAAAAAAAAAAAAAAAGTGTCTCACACCAAGGCAGCAGAGGGACTGTGCTGAAGAGCCAGCCATTCATGAAAGTTCACCCTCACGTTGAGAAAGCAGAAAGAAAAATACTATTCTGAAACAATGCAACCCACTTAGTGTGGTGGAATATGAACAGCTGCTGAATGGGTGTACGTTCAAACACCTGGGTGATACGGCACGGTAAAACAAACATGTAAACACCCACCAACTACACATACCCTCTCTACTCATAGAGAGTCTTCAATGGTTCTTTGCATTCCTTTATATTCAAAGTATCTATCAAGAAATGTATTGAGATGTATGAACTATATGTGGGGGACTAAAAAACTAAAAGAGCTCTTGATGTGTTCTTCAGATCACTGTACTAGGGTCTGGGTTATTAACGCACTGGAACATATAGGTTTCCTAAAAAACTATAAAAAGCTCTTTGTGGAAATTAAATTGGTTTTGAAATCTGCCTGTAAAGAGCTTCTGGTTGTAATTGTTGTAATTTATTTTTAATAGTGCAGCACTAAATGTCAAGAAACAGGGTGAATGAGAAAAGAACAATGACACCTAGATTTACGTGCTTTCCATTTAACTGCTACTGTTCACAGTTTTATGTACACAATTGGTTTTGGTCAAAAGTGCATTTCTCAATACCTATAGGCTAGTTGACTTTTCAAAAGTCTCCAGACAGTCATACAAGTGCATATAGATTAACTACTGGTCAGCATCTTTCAAAACTCACAAATTCTTTTCTCACTCACAGACAACTATTTGCAAAACTATTTGCAAAACTTGATGTATCATAACTTTTAAATCATGCATGTTCATGTCAGCAATGTACATCAATCCGCAATGTATTTGTACAGAAATTCCATACTGACGAACTTTAAATATCCAAAAAAAAAAACAATATAAGAAAAACAACTACCATAATTAATGCCCTAGCTGACAACAATTTTGCCATGCCAGTTTCATTATAATCAATTCAAAAGAGCCCATCTTTGAAATATCATGTAAACATGTCTGACTGAGATGGATCAGGCATGCCAAGAGATTTTTCTAGGTGTATCAACAGAGAAGAATGTTGATTAGCATTGTTGTTACATTGGTGTCAATCTGTTTGTTTAAAGGTGGATGTTTTGCACGGATATGTACAGACACATGTTTTTGTTTTACAGTATCAGAGCTGCATTGTATGGTGGAATTACCATATGCCAAATGTAAGGCATGCTGAAGCATAACATTTTCACATTTTCCCCTTGTACTGTAATACATACGCTATAACAATTAAAGAACATGTCGTTCTTGTAATACTAAGGACTTCTGGTTTCTTAACAAATTCTTGCTCAAAGTGTTTTGATGGGTGTAAATGTTAACTAGGTTATGGCAGAATGAATTCATTTGTTTTGGAGATTTAAGTGAATTTGAGATTAATTGCTGTGTCAAGTTGGTAAATGTAGCTGTAAATAGTTTGGAGAAAGAAGTCTCAGGTTTGAGAAAGGCACTAAATTGTAAAAGAGTGTACAAACGCAGGAGACATGAGAGCAAAAAGCTAGTAATAAAATAATAAATAGAGGCAAACGAGAGAAATAAAATGAAGACACTTTTGTAAGAGCTGCATTTGATTAAAATAATGCCATAACTTCAAACTAAATGTAATAATGACGAAAAGGCTGCAAGTATAGTGAAATTGCGGTCAATGCGTAAATATTTTCAAGAAATGAACAGTGTTAATTATTTAATTTTGTTGTTCCACCATCCGAACAGCTAGCCTTCAACACAACCAGAATGTCATGGGCAAAATCAAGTCATGACCAACAACTCTCTAAATCATGTCTAAATAAAAAGTACATTTCTTTAATTATATTAGCGGAATCCCTCATTTGACAACACATCTACAATTAAAAATATTATAAGACTTATATACTTGAGTAGAAACAGCACAATTCAGGGGCGCGTGCAGAACCAAACCCATCGTCACACTGAGATGGAGAGGGGGAATCCGTAACAACTAGTCCTACAATCCAGAACAGAAGCGTACCATTTGGTAAACCAGCATACTTACCGATAACAGCAGCGGGAAACGGTGAGCCCGGTTCTCTGTGAATGACTCGCCTCCTCGGGACTATAATCCAGAATGACTGAGAGGAGAAGATGAGAGGAGGGGTCCGCGTGAAATCTACTCCTCTCTATCGCACCTGTCTCTGTGCAGATCTGATCCCTGATCTGACATCCTTAAGACAACTGTGTCCAAACCCCCAACAACTAACGTACACAACGACACCTGTCCCCGGGTAAAAAACACCGCGCGACAAAGCTCGTCTATGCTGCTCGTGAACAAATGGCATTCCCGACTTGGTCCCGCAGCCGCTGTATTCCCCTTCGGACAGCCTTCCAGAAGCAAAGAAGTCGCTTGGAATAAGCAGGGATAAACTGACTTCTGTTTAACAAATGATGGCAAAAAAAAAAAAAACAGTCCACGAAAGCGCAACCAGCTGTGCCTTACGAGAACGTGTCTGTCTGGGCTGCAAACACTTGCCTTATCAATCACCTACCGCTACAATACTTATTCAGTGCTGCGCCAGTAGAATGTACGCTTCTGAGCGCGTGGACAAAAAGGCACGTTCGTTTGTTTGGTGCGCGCGCGCCGCTGCCTCCAATTTGAGTCCAGCCTTTGCACTCCGCCACAAGAAACTCTTATTGTCCGGGAGAAATTTAATATTTCCTGCAATCCCCGGGATGTAGCTCGCGGCGTTTGGTATGAGAGAGAAAGATCACGCGTTTGCTATCTCAGCGCTGTTGTAAGTCTGTCACCCACAGCTATTGAAACGCAAGTCAATGCCAAAACCTGACGCAGAATAGAGCTGCAGACTGGAGCGGAATTAATTTGTTGTTAATCATTTGGGGTCAGAAAATACATCAGCGATACTTGGTTGAGTGGATTAGTCCTCGTATTAGACGTGCAAGTGGCAAAGTAAGATAATTTAATTTGGAGATCGAAAGAGCGAGCATAGGCATTAAAATAAAGTCATCTTTTCACTGCAAAGGCAGTTTAAAATTTAAGTTTTTATTCTTAATATAGAAACGTGAAATTATAAATAAAAATACCAATAAATTATAAATGGCAATATATATGCACACACTGTCGTGATTTTAAGGCTAAATCAAATAAGATTTTATGTAAATTTTATACTAAATATTTAAAGTCCCCATGAAATCAAAATGGAAGTTTTTTGGCTTTTAGTATGAATGTTAGTCTTACTGTAGCTAGTGAGCAATCAAAACAATGACAAAATTTGTATTTAGAATATATAAGCTTTCAAAACTTAGTCTCTCACTTCTGCCAATATGGATCAATGATTTTGATGACATCACACTGCACTTCAGCTTCTCATTAGATTTTCTGTCCAATCAAATGCTCTAGAATCTACAGCGTTCCGCCCCCAAATGGACGCTGAAGCTGCAAATTGGTCACTTGTTCACACATTTACTATTTTCAATATGTTGAATGCATTATATGGGATAGGAAACGATTCAGACAGTGTAAAGTGCTAGTTTCGAGTTAGTGCCAGTTATCATTCCTAGTGTGAATTTAAAAGATTTAAAGATTTTAAAAATGTAAAAAATTGCATTCAAGATTTTCAAGACAGGTAGGGTAATAATAACAATCCTCTCTTCTTGTCCCTTCTTCTTTTCCTCATACCTCTATCTGTGATCACACTCTTGCAAGTTATTGTGAGGACTCCAGACAACAATAGATGAGTCGCTCAGTGCAAACAACAGTGTTCATTCAGCAGTTGGTGACTTCATTAGTTAAGCTGAAGATGCCTTGGGCAGGTACATCCCTGACTAATAGACTGACGTTATCAGACGGATAATAAACACACCTGAAAAAGTCCCTTTCAATGAACTGAGCATTTCCTCACGATGACTTAAAAACTAATTATGTTTATACATCGAAAAAACAAATCTAGGTGTGTGGTGTATGTATCATAATAGAAGTTCATTTAAAGTAATTAGACAGCATTGTGACAATTCAGGCCCTTCCACACAAAGTCAATTTGATTAGATGCCGTCGCAATTGGGGTAATTGAGTTGGCTAAGCCCCAATGGTTCACAATTATTACCCAGTACGATTCTCCTTATTGTGATCTTTAAAAAAAGGTATCAAATTAGGCCAAAGAAACTTTGAGGGAAACATCACGCTTTGTTCGCCTCTCCATATTTGATCTGAAGTAAAGCTCTCGCAAGAGAGCGATGTGGAACTGACAACAAATAAATAAACAAAAGAGAAGCTCAGTTTTGTTCTTCCTGGCTTTCATCCCACACTGCCTCTCTGAAATGGAGCATTTGCTTCAAACCCGGGCCACAAAACCGTGTTGGGAACACGAAACAAGGCAGTTTATCAGAGACAAAGAACTTTGAAGAGCAACATTTTTTAGCTTTCACTCCTGCTAGAGAAGCAACCAAAGATCACTCTGAATCAGTGCAGTGCTAACTCTGAAACAGTCATCATTCTTAGTCGTGATGCAAAAATAATGTTCCTATCTTCCGCTCCAGGCTAACGCTGGTTGCCAGGTGTATATATATATAGGTGATTGGGCGAGATAAGAACAGTGAGGTCACCATTACGCCGCAAAATGAGGTGCAATGTGATATCTCTGGGTAATGACATATATCTTAGCTCTAGGGCTGCATTGCATGTGATCAAGCACAATCGAATTACTTGCAGTCACAAGCCAACCATCATGTCTCCATTTCCTTGTGATTTGATTGCAGGTCCCGATAGCAGCCGGCGAATAGACGAGCAGTTTATTCCATGTTGATATCCATTATTAGAGATATCTAGGTTTTAATGGGATGGGATACTTCAGTTTCGGCCCATTGCTTCAAGTACACAGTGGCTTTACAGTAGCATTGCTTTTGTACTTGCAGTAACAAGATTTCACTCCATAATTCCATATCGTAAAGCACCATATAGATCATTGTGCTGGCTGGAAACCAAACAACCTAATAGCCTACACATTCTCAATCATATAGCTGTCTAAAAGCTCCAAAGCCTTATTTGTTTATGAGCAGAAATCCATGCAACAAGTGCCAAGCGCAACAATAAGCTGAGCCCTAGGTGACTTTTGTCAACAACCCAAATCCGAACCTCTTTCTTTACTGTTTTTGCTATAATCACAAGCACATGTACAAATCGGATCAACAGCCATTATTACTTGCGTCTCAATAAACATACTCTCCATGGAGTCTTGACTCAACGTTTGTGAATGCAAATGCAATTACAGGTCATTTGAACTTGGTAGATGTCCAGTGCTGATAAAAAACAGAGCTGGTTTAGACCAGTCTGAAAATCTATTGTGCAACTAGAGTTTGGTAGCTTGGTTAATGACATTGTGCTATTTATTAATTAATTTAGTCTTATTTATTAATTTATTCAAAAATACATCATAAATACAATTCATACATACAACAACTTGAATACACCTCTTCTATAAGTAATGTAAAGTTGAAAAATATCAGGGTAATAGTGATATCATAATGAATAGGGTTACAGCGATATCATAATGAAGAAAAAGAAGAAATAGGAAAGAAAAAGGCATTAAAACTATTATTAAAAGAATTAAATTCTTGAAAGAAAACATTATAAAGAAGTTTGGCATACCAGAACTGCTTCACTTCTTAATAAAATCTGAAAAAACTTTTGTTTGCCACAAATTAAAGTCATGTGGTCCAATGAACGTGCATAAACATGCATGGGGGAAACATAAAACAGTAAATGATATCATAGAGAAGACTCCTGCAAACCATCGTGACTATGCGTCAAGGATAATAAGTCTCTTAAAATATTAGATGATTTATTATGACAAAGCAGGATTAATTATATATATACCAGTTATTGTGTCACAGAATGTCGTTTTAAGAGTTTTTTATGCGAGAATAGTTGTTTAAACCTCAAATGCTATTTATATATAAACATAGCTCCTATTTGAACATTTGTTTAGACGTTTTCAGAGATGTGAGCTCCAGGTCGTCAGCGGCCGTTCAGTGCTCATGTACCCATTGAGAACAGCTTTATCTCGCCCAGTCCTTCGTGAATTTGCCTATGGCCTATTCACAGCCGTGCTGATATAGAGCCATATCACACTCCTACTTGTGTGATATTGATATAGCTCATTAAAACTTTTTGAAAGTAGTGATAACACCACAAGGAATATATGTTAGCACAGCTAAAACTGTATGACACCACAAAAAGTTAATTTTTAGGAACTTGTATTTGCCCCGTGTTTTAAAGGTGCTCTAAGCGATGTCACACGTTTTTTAGGCTGAAACATTTTTTGTCACATACAGCAAACATCTCCTCACTATCCGCTAGCTGCCTGTCCCCTGAACACACTGTAAAAAAAAAACGGTCTCTGTAGACAGCCCAGGCTCCACAAACGGCAACAAAAACAAACTGGGCCAACCTGCACCACGAAACATAACAAACAGTGTTCCAGCCAATAACCGACAATAATGATTTGGGGGTGGGGGTTGGGGGGTTAGTGCGCGTGCACATGAAGGGGGGTGTGAGTGGAGGAGAGAGAAGCATGAAGAGGGAAGTTAGCTAGAGGAGAGATGTCCTAGACAACGACAACGACTAACGTAAGAATTATATTCTCTTGAATTTTGATATGGCCAACACACGACCAAAGAGACGACATTCCGATGAACAAATAGCAAAGAAGAGGGAAAAGGAGAAGGAACGCGCGAATTCCCGAATTCATGACTGTTTCAGGAAGCATGGAAGGGAGGGGGAGGGGAGGGGATGGGATGAGGAGGAGGGAGGGTCGAGCTAGCCTCCGTTTTGTTTGACAATACTTCGAACGTCAACAAGAAGTGACGTCACCCAACATCGCTTAGAGCACCTTTAAACTAGGTTTTTAAAAGATTCATTCTTTTTATTATCGTCAACACTCTTTTACGTCCATGACGCTACAATCAGGCTGTCTTTGTAAATTGGAGTAATACAAAATCTCCCATCTCTCGTTTCTCAGTGGTCGGTGTGCCACAGTTGAAGGCCTTGTTTGGTAAGACAGCTGTGATGAGGTGGTCACGGCGGTCTAACTGTGAAAAGATTAGAGATCTCACCTCACCCTGAGTGCTGAACACACAGCGGCCACTGACCCGCCAGCAACCCACACCTGACATGATCTCAGAGCAATAAACAGAGCCTGCGTGATTGTCAGGGACATTAAAAACCTCTAGGAAAAAAATCATACCAAAAGCTGGAGTCATTTATTTATCTTTAACAGCCTGCTGAATGACAGGCCAAACTGTTTTCTTGCCGTAATCTACTATGTCTGAAAATACACAATGGGTTCCTGTAACCGTTTAGCTTTCGTTGTGTTGCCCTGGAGACAACGGTTTTCATTTCACCTCTCTATAAATGTTCAGATGAGTTTGGTAAAACGCTTCTAAAAATGTCAGCCCGGGAGCAGAGGGGTGTATTTCTAACCATCTCGCATGCTTGCTGCCCACTCAGGGACGGCTTGATGAGTTCCCGTGATTGTGTAATGGAACCCGACTGTTAACTGCACAGGACGTTTTAGAGATTCCAGAGTTTTGTGCAACACTGGACTCGTTCCAAAAAACACAGCGAAAGCATTCCAAAGAAATTCATGGAACGACGAAGAAATGTAAACAGCAAAATCATGACAGATTTTCTGTGATGATGAATTACAAGGCTTTGTCAGAGCGATAGATTCACAGTGTTTGTGTGAAGTTATCTGATGTTTAGTTAACGTTTGTATATCTTAAATCTATGAATGTTTTAGATTAGGGATGTCAGTCTGCGTAAAGCGATTAAATGCATAAACTGACCATTTCATTTCAGCAGTCTATCTATGGGCACTACGGGAAGAAGGATATTTAAAAATTATAATATATTTATTCAATTAAAATGATAAAATGATACAATATACAGTATAATACAATTATATACAAAAAATTGTGAATTAATATATGAAAATATTATAATATTTCTAAATCTTATCTTTAGTTCAGAATATAATCTTTTGAGTGCTTGACACAAGACTGTTTTTAATTATTTCCTCTCATTATTTTTTATCTTGCCTATAATAAACATTCTTAAGTTACATGACTCATGTTACTTGTGTTCAACTCATGTTTGCAATCTGGTGCAATCTTGTGCCAAATCTCAAGTGTTTTGCCTTATCTTACTGTGAATCTGAATTTGGCTGTTTAAAAAGCTAAATTATTGATGCAGATGTGTGAGAGTGTAAGAAGACAGAATGATTAAAAAAGGACAAAGCCTCAAAAATCATATCACACAAAGAAAATCACTGAACAGGCCAGATGTGACAGGTGAATTATTTTTTACTGCTGATGCAAGGCTAAGTCTTCGAAGCTATATTAAATCCACGTGAAATATGTTTCGGTCCAATTGCTGTATCTGCCTGGCCAAGGTCACACACTAATATGTTATTAAATGATAAATGGTCTCAGGGCAGAAGTTTATGTATCATTTTTCATCTTTGTCATGATTTGTTTCTCTAACCTCTATGTTACTGATACCGAATGTAGCCGGCACATACATGATTCCAGACATGAGATATGAGAGAAAAAGATAGAGCGATGACATCTCACGCCAGAACCAGATGGCGGAGAGTTCGAGGGTTGTAGCCTACAATACAGCTCTCATGACCTTGACGTTGATATCTGGAAATAATATAATCTGCTCAACCATATAAAGATTCAAACCAGAATCACTTCTAGCATTCTCCGCACTTCATTCGCAACTAAACTGAATGTTAATGATGTCAAAGATAATGTTGATTAAAGATGAAAATAATCATAGCCAACTCGAGTCGAAAATACTAAGAACCCAATAAACAAAATTATGTTTCTAAAAACATTTTAACATTCCCATTAAGTTATAAAAATTACATTTTTGAATGTTCTCTCAACATTCAAAACGTCTAGTTTTTTTCCCTTTACATTAAGGGTACATTCCATTTTATTGTTTTGTAAACATTATGGGAAGGTTACTTTTAAATGTTCTCTTAAAGCTGCAGTCCTTAGTTTTTCCTCTTTGTCGCCATCTCTGTTCAAAATCTGCAATTGCAGTTATTCGTGGATTTATCAACTTTACGTAGGTTGTGCCTCGGCACGGCACAGCGCGGATGAATCCAATGTTTTGAGGAGAATGTGCGGCTGTCAGTCACCGCGCCGGTGTGGATACTGGCATTCGGAATCACAGATTCTACTTTTTGGAAGTATGACCAACATAAGAATTTTTAACCCAAAAAAAGTTACGGAATGTAGCTTTAACATTCTGAAACAAGTAGTAATATTAAAAAAATGTTAGATGAACATCCAACTGAATTTTTCAGAAAAAAAAACGTTGATAAACAATGTATAAATAATGTTTCTGTGCTACGGTTTTGACAACATATTTAAAGACCAGATAATTTTGAACAAACGTTCAAGAACCTTGCCAGAACCTTAACCACAGTTCTGAGAACGTTCCCTGTTTGCTGGGAATACAAATGAGAATGCTAATAAACATCATTCAGGCAATGAACTACAATGCATTAATTTTACTATTCTAAACAGAAAAGATCTTTTTAATAGGTTGTGGTTTGTACAGTATGCAAACGTGCACCAAAGCACACCATTGATCATGTGCGATCATACAGCAAGAGGATGCCGATATTGGCAACAGGGCAAGAATAACCTCATATCCTCAGGCAGAGCAACCATTTTGCCTGCTGTCCCCGAATCTTCAATTACAATATCCAGGTCAATTTGGACCACAATAAATCGACCCTACAAAGCTAAATGCGAGCAAAGCAGAACCAGATGACACCGCTGGCCTCAGGGCCGTAATAGCTGGTCTTGGGAAAAAATGCTCAAGACCACTCAAGAAAAATACACAAAACAATAACCATGACAAATGTAATGTGTAATATTCCAGCTCGGTTGGTTTCCATGAACAGATCTATCTCTGTTCATGAGCGCACTGGGTTATGTTTGTTTGTTAGTGTGGTAAACGCAGACACAAACACAGACTTTAGTGAGGACTAAACACATATTTCTGATGTTTTCCCCCTTCACAGTGAGACTGCAGTACAGATTTCTTTTATAGCAGAGAGATGTAGACCTCAGATGACAGTGAGGATATGAAACGTAGGATTTGAAGTGTAAACACATATTTTGAGGATGTGGTGAGGAAGGAAGATATTTTACCAGTGATGCTAATTACAGCATGTAGTTAAAAAACAAACAGTAAATGCACACATCACATCGCATTAATCAAATATCAAACCTGCTGCCTTGTTAGAGTGCTGAGTGTTGCATTTGGATGATAATAGCTACTCAAAAAGCTACTTCCAGCATTATTATTGCAATTAAGGCTTTTTTATGATGGATTTGTCAGGTCTGATATATAGAGGAAGCTCTTTATTTATGTCACTGACAGAGGCAGATAATGGAAATGCCCTTGTATGCCTGTTTGTCCAACTCAGTCCATTGAGAATGTAGTTTGTGCCCCCTAGTGGTCAGATCTGAACTCTGCACTGCATCTCCCCCTAGCAAGCCTCAGGCAAACTGTGATTCAAACTCAAGAGACAGCAGATGACATAGCTATGGTAAAAAAAACAATAACGTCTCCTGAAGCAAACAATGATACATGTCTTATTTTCTTCCAGTCATCTAGGTTTTGAATGGGCTGAAATAAAGACATAAAATAACAAAACATGCACTGGCAAAAATAAAGAGCTAACTTTGTGCATTTACAGATAAAACTGGAATTCTAAATGTTCTACAAAGATGTAGATATTGATTCAAACAGGACGTAATAGTATGCTAAAATGGCATAATGTTGATTAAACAAAATAGTTTCGACTTGTAAAAAAAAAAAAAGATTGCGATGACCCTTAGGCTAAACAAGTATACTAGTTCAAGTCCACTTTATCAAGCAGCCTATTGACGTTACCGTAAGTTCAAGAATATTTTTAAGTATACTTTATGTAGTAAGTATGCTAATAAAAATGTACTGGAAGTATACTTGTAAGTGTACGGTTTCAATTCTAGGGGCTAAATTGGCCCACTTTTTAGTGTAGGCCTATAAAATTATACTTTTAAGTAGGCCTATAACCTACAACAGTAAACTTTTTGAGTACAGAGTACAGTTTGCAACTATATTAGAAGAGAACGTATAGTAGGTATAGCCTACTGATAGTTTACAAATCAAATACTTGTAGCACATTTTCTAGTTTATGAAAGTAGCTACACTCTGAAATATACCCCTCAGTAAACTACTAGTTTAGTAGTTTTATATTACAAGTGTAGGCCTACTTGTAAGTTTTCTTTAAGTGAACACAATATCATTATAGTTTACAATTTATATATAATTTTTTGCACTTAAAGTATACTATTATGTTCCCATTTAGATCTACACTTTAACTTCCATTTTAAATACATTTTATTCTAACTTCAAGCATTCTTTTTAATAAACACTTGAATTTTGGTAATTTTCACAAATAAAAGCAACATTTTTAACAAAAAGCGGACAAAATCGCATTTTTTTTCGAAGACTAGCTATGTCCGAATGGGATTCAGAACTATATGCTCAAAACATAGATGGAGTAGATCGAGTCCATCAACACCCCAGACACAGACGTTAACCCTCCCTGGTTTCAACATTTCATTCAGTAACGTTTGGCAGTTTTGAACTTACATGAAATTTGATGTTTGATGATCGTGTTATTTTACATTTGCGTACACAAATATCACTTGTTCTATCACCACTTGTTTCTGCTTCTTCTTCACCAGTGCGATGTGATCCGGAGATTCTGTACTAGAAGATGCGTAATAGCGCCAAGGGAAGTTCGGATCATTTTACTGACTCCCTTGTTCGATCTCGTTCATCAAAATGAACAAATCTTTTTTCGAGTCATTTCGTTTTAAATGTTATACTTTTATCAGGAAAATTCCCCGAACACATCCACCAGAGCAATCTTTCTTGATCATATTCTGAATTAAGAAATCATTATAATGCAGTCAAAAATAATTTACAGGGAACATAAATAATTACTTAACCTTCCGAGTCTTTCGTTCATTTGTCACGTGACAGACGCAAACGCAATGAACGGATCCTTCATGAATGACTCATCACAGTGAAAACATGAATAGCCGAGAAATTCTGTGAATGGCGGGGAAAGAGTAAAGTTGATTTAAAGTAAAGTAGGCTACAATACCAGAGGACTACACAAAAATTCACATACTCAGAATTAGGAACATATCGGTTTTATTTTTATAAATTCATATTTTCAAACAATGTACGTTTATAAGATAGCATGTAAATGTAGGCCTATGTGTAAAAACTACCCAGCAAACACAGAACGTTGGCGCAACGTACCCAACCTTCTAACAACGTTTTAACAACATGGCCAAAAGGTTGCTAAACTACGTTGTGTTGTGAAGGTTGTTACAGCGTTGTCACAATGTTGGCCGGTGTCTTGACAACCACTGAACTACATATGTACTCGTCACTGCCCTGAAGCGCGAAAATCAGCCTTTTGAATTTCAGCTGACCGTTGGGCCGTCTCTCATTCTTCATCAAGCAAGGATACGTGAGAATTGCGTTTAATTTACTTCAGCTAAATAAGATACGTAATTATTCAAACACAACCTACAACGATCCTTACCTGATGTGAAATTTTTTTGAACATCATCTGGTCAGTTCTGACAAATATTTAACTTTATGCCAAAAGTATGAAGCCTAAATTACTTTAATGATGAGTAGCCTAATTGATTTCAGAACTCATTGAACAGGCAGCGACGCGTTACTTGTTGCACGTTAATGTTTTTTACTTGTTTTTTTGTTTTTTGTTTTTTTGGAAACGCACAGAGAAAAAAAAAAATTGTAACTGCTCGCACACCTGTTTATATTTTCCTTTGATTTGTCGTCTCATTCGTTTCTTTGCCAGATTTTCGCGTGTTTTCTCATGCTAGTTAGTCCACTCCCTGTATAGTATAATATTTTTAACAAATGTATGACTTTTGGAAGTGCAATTTGATTACCATGCAGTTTGAATAAAGTTGAATTAGCTAACCTTCTATGTCATTTTTACTCTTCAAAGTGTACACTTGCAGGTGTTGATTATAATGAATTTACTGTTAGGCCCATAAATAATAATAAGGATAAACAATATTTAAAAAGTATATAACATATGACTAATTAAAAATTAACCACAAAACATAACATGCTACATGGGGGATATCTATAGACCTATCTAGCATAAAAAAAAAAATGGTCAGAACGTCGTCTCTCAGTTTCTGAATGTTGCGCAATGTTGCTACAGCCCTGTCACATCTTACAATTCTGTTACAATGTTGCGAGCACGTAGACAGCGACGTTGCCATAGCAGAAATGCAACGTGCCACAGTTGCCACAACGTAAATGTGTTTGCTGGGTAATAGGCTACTCAATCAAAAGAGTTAACACAACTAGGCTACAACTGCAAGCCAAGTAGCCTATACTTAGAAAACTAGGCATGTAGGCCTATATAGGCCATACCAGAGCGTTAAAGGAACACTCCACCGTTTTTTGAAATAGGGCTTATTCACTTTCTTTCCTACATTTAGATAGGTGGGCAAATGCATTTTTGTCTCAGTGCATGCATTGTTTTAGTTTGACAGGGTCGGCGCTAGCTTAGCTTAGCACAATGAATGGAATCCTTTGTTGCCAGCTAGCATGTCCTGAGTAAAAGTGATATAAAAACATTTAAAAACCCACCTAATTACTTGTGGCCTGCGTATTCCCAACAAGTACAAATAGTGATGCAGATTAACACTAGGCGATTTCCTAGGCAGATATTGACTTGGGACTATATTAGGGGGAAGCACAGGTGAAGCACTGCTACTTGGGCGTGATATCTCTGCGCCCAAGTAGCAGTGCTTCACCTGTGCTTCCCCCTAATATAGTCCCAAGTCAATATCTGCATAGGAAATCGTCTAGTGTTAATCTGCATCGCTATTTGTACTTGTTGTGAATATGCAGGCCACAAGAAGTAATTAGGTGAGTTTAAAAAAAAATTTATATCACTTTTACTCAGGACATGCTAGCTGGCAACAAAGGATTCCATTCATTATGCTAAGCTAAGCTAGCGCCGACCCTGTCAAACTAAAACAATGCATGCACTGAGACAAAAATGCATTTGCCCACCTATCTAAATGTAGGAAAGAAGGTGAATAAGCCCTATTTCAAAAAACGGTGGAGTGTTCCTTTAAATAAGAGAGTTGCCGCCACGCGGACACGTGGTTCATGTATCTCTACATAGTTCCAAGGGTAATATTTCAGTATTTATTATAATGATTTACCTGTTCACATCATGTATATATATATATTTTTTTAAATCATATGACCTTGTAATCTTTATTCACGACTCGACGCCTGTGAAGAGACGACTCGACGCCGGCGATATCTTATGCCCTAAATTAATACATGATTAACTAACTGTATTTTTCTATGTACATTTCTGAAATGCACTTTCTGTAAAGCTGCTTTGAAACAATATGTATGTGAAAAGCGCTATACAAATAAATTTGAATTGAATTGAATTGAATTCAAAATAACTTCCCTTCTCTCTTGCTTGCAACAACTTCTCTTCTCTGACTCGTTCACTGACACAAGGCCGGGACAACCTGTCACTATACATGCAATAGCTAACCACAACAGTCCATCAATCCAAAACAAATGAGTAGCAAACACTTTTTCTTGTTCGAGAAGCCGTTCACTCGGATATTTGTCACAAGTTAAGAAAAGACTATCGCAACTTCATTGTAAATGCATCACTGTTACCAAATCAAATAATAAAAATCCAAATCAAATTTTTTGGAAGTCTCATCAACATTATGCCACACTCCCAGTAAACCCAGAATAATCCTTTTATGTTCATGCGTTTGGCATATCACATCTACAGCATGTGTTAATAGCTTAACTGATGCATTTGAATAAAAGCAAATGGGCATTGTGATATTAATCCAAGTGTGATTAGACTGTAGAAACAAGGTTTTGTGTGCATATCCACATGCATGTTCAGAGAGAGGCGTGTGTGTTTAACAGAAGGTCTTAAATCCCATCTGGCTGCATTAACGCCTCTTGACTGTGGCTGTTGCCGATAGGCTGGGTCATGCCAAAGCTCGTAGGGCAATAATTAAAATGAGACGGATAATTGGAGATTTTTTGTTACATAATAAGAGAACCCATCTGTTGCTGATCTGCTACTCTTTTCTCTATGCACACCCACACACATATACTCTTGTACTGGTTTGTTTTGCATAGGAAGATTCAAATCAAGAGTCTTGGGACCGGTTTGGCATTAACTGATGAATTGGAGGAGACGACGACATAGATGAGAAGAGAAATGCAGCTACATGATGAATAAACAAAACAGGGCCAACGGCAACAACGTTATCCGACACGCTCACATAAGAATGTTTCTCTCTGTCTGTGCCTTGAATTATAAATGCCTCATCAATGATTGTTGGGACTTAATGTCTATTCCACAGGAGTTGAGGATCACAATTTAATATGCAGGTCAGCTGCTACGATCGTTTTACGATTCTTGAGGACGTTTATAGCCCAAGGATTCTGGGAAATTCAGCTCTGCTCAGCCTGTAAAATATATCACCATATAAATGTGATGTTCCTGAGTGCAGTTACAAGAAAATAGATTTACAATAACTAATAATTCAACATTTAAAAGTCAGATAAAAAAAAAAATGAAATAATAAAAAATGCATTAAATAAATGTAAATAAATAAATATTAAATAATTGTATGCAAATGTGACTATAGTATGTTTCATGAAAATAGATTTACAATAATTATCAATTAATATTGTCAAGTTCAAGATTGAACATTAAAACATAAAATATAAATATATTCAGTTTGAATAAACATTACATTTATTTAAAAATAAATAAAGGCTTTAACATAAATCTTAATATAAAATAAATGTATAGCATGTAAATGTAATCTTCCTATTTCATTTTACAAGAAATTTGATTCACGATAATTATCAAATCATAATGTCAAGTTCAAGACTAATTATATCAAATATTAAAATCTAAAAATAAATGTATTAAAATTAGTGCTGTCAAATAGATTAAACGTGATTAATTGCATCTGGGTTTTTGTTTAAATAAAATGTGTATATTATTATATTTATATCTCTGTGTGCACATGCGTGTCTTTGTATACACACACGTATAAATATATTATAAATGTAATATATATGTAAACAAAACTTTTTATGTGATTAATCACAATTAATCAATTTGACAGCACTAGATAAAAGTAAATGTATTAAAACCAATATTAAATACATGTGTAAAACAAACATTTATATTTTGCTATATAAATGTGATATTTCTGTGTGCAGTTACAAGAAAAGAGAATTACAACAATTATCAATTCATAATTTTATTTTCTAAGATCTCTTTTATTTATTAATTCTGGAAAAAGGAAAAAGACATATTTAAACCTAAAAACAACAACATTAGAATAATGCATAAAAGGATAGAGAACAATAACACCCCAATAACTCTTACTCCCGATCCATTAAGATACAAAAAAACAGATTCTCAAACCTCAAGATTAAGCTTCTCAAACAATGTTATACAGTACATACATCTGATAGTTTTAAAAAGATATTTCTATAACTTACTTTCTTTAAACAAGAAAGAAAAAAAAAATCTTAATAAAAAGAGCTGAATCTGAATGTGTTGGGATGGAGTCTCTGGGTAACTCCAGCCCTTCCTCAAGCCAACGTCCTCCCTTCTTGTTTGAACACACACATCCAGTCTGCTGGCTTTAAGTTGGTATTGCTTCAGCCCTGCAAACACTTGTGTCTTGCAGGAGGTAAACACGCACCAACGGTCCAGTCAAAAACTTCCCCTCGGCGGCATCAACAGCAGCCTGTATTGTGTGAGAACTGGCTCTGTCTGAACAGCCCAAGTCCACCGCCTGCTCCAATCCACATCTGAGCGCTGACAAATGGCAGTGGGCGGCCAATGCAAATCCAACACCTGTCATCTTTGGTTAGAATGGAGAACGAACAAGCCCCCTTGTGTCCAACCCCAGATTACATACTTCAGTACACGATGAAACATTGAATCAGATTTGCTGGAATTAGGCTTTGGAAATTATGTACAAACCAGTGTTTTGTTTTCGGAATACATAATCACTTTGCGTTGTGCAGTAATTGGAGTGAGTTTAACCAGAACACATATGAACAAGGAGAGTGGATGGATAAAGGTAAAAAAAAAAAAAAAAAAAATATCTGGAGATGAAATCTTCTGGCACCACAAAATCAGATTATTCATCTTGCAAAAACCTACCCCAAAAAGATACTGAAGTTAATTAACAAACAAGTTATTGTGCGAAATTCAGAATGACTGTGCAGCCCACAATGTTAAAGGGATAGTTCACCCAAAAATTAAAATGTTGTCATTACTTACTCACCAGACAGTTTGGTAACCTGACAGCTGACGGCACCCATTGACATCCAGAGCAGGAAAAAATAGATACTATGGAAGTCAATGGGTGCAGTCAACTGTCTGGTTGAAAGAATATCAATTACTCACCACAACATGAGGGTGAGTAAGTAATGAGAATTTTCATTTTTGGGTGAAACTATCCCTTAAAAAAGGGCAAGAATGAATCCCGCCAGCATGGGGAAGCGATGTCTTATCTCACTGAAAAGGTTTGGTAGTCTTTGATGCATCAGAAAACAACAAAAGGTTGCAGGGTTCGGCCCTTTAATTTCATTGAGACCATTCAGTCGAGATCTGTAGCAGCAAGTTCCCTTGATAATTCACAGTTGTTTTTCAGAGCTTTTACAATCTTTCTAAACATCAGATAACCTGATAGTTGCGTCCACATCATATCAGACAAACTCCCTTTGAAGAGGAGCAGCATGACTAGAGATGACATCACAAAAATAGGTTGTTGTGGATGACCTCATTGTTGTGCCTTTATTGCTAGTTGTAATCTTTAAACCTGCCCCCAGCTGTCAGAACATTACTTAGATAGATTAAACCATGTGCCACTAACTAGCAATTTGAAGTGGGAAGAAAAAGAAAATCCTTTATATTCACAAAGAGGAGTATTTAAATTATGTGTTATGCTTTGAAATGATTTGCTTAAAAAACAAAATGATAAATCAAGAGACACCGAGTAAACATGCATGATTATAACTTCACCTCAGACTTGAATGAGGAAGAGGAATAACATTTCCATGAAAGAAACATTCGTGACGTCAGGCTAAAAACGGGAAAAACTGGTTGGGAGTTGTGTGTCATTGCCACGGGGGTTCAGAAGTGATTTCTGTTTTTATCTCTGACTGTGTTGTGTACATTATTTGTTCCTACACAAATAGACCATTTAATGGCCCATAAATCCATTTTAAAAGTTGAACTAGCTGAGAATGAATGTGGAAATGCTATGCCGAAGATCTGGCTTTAGGAAAGTCCCGACGAGAGAATAAAACCTTGATCTTTCTACTGGCCAACAGTTCAGATGCATGATGTTTGGATCTGGACGCGAATATGCTCCGTATCATGTCATTCCAAGTGCGGTGGTTTCACTGAAATATGATGATCAGCGAGCAGCCCTCCAAGTTTCTTTCACCTCAGGGTGCTATGGACACCCTCACATGCTGAGAAGAAAGGACAGAGACACCAAAGAGAAATAAAATAGATTGACAATGCTGGGAACAAAAGCCAACATCCCAGGATTCGATCTTTCACTGCCTGGAGCGGTGTACATCATCAGGTGTCATCTTATCCCAAGCTCATCTTTTACATAAAGGCAAAAACTCAATAAAAGGGAACGTCGGTGCATAGAGGTGAGCATCCCGCAGGGTATATGAAAGAGAATGGACCCACACACCTGGCCACAAGAGCCATCCAGAAAAGGCCAAATGATTAGATGAAAAAATGAAGATGCAGAGGTGGGCATCATTGCACCCGTGTAGGATGCTTCAAAACTCAGTCCTGAAATCCTCTACCAAACAACCGGTTTATTCCATCCTGCAGGGTCAGGAAGGCTAGGAAGTTTGCCAGGCGCTGAGATTGAGCTATTTTAGGTTGCCTGATGAGAAGTGGGAAGTGAAAATCTCTCAGGCTGAGGCATCATGGGAGCAGGTCGGAGAAGCAAACCACTCAACTGACAGATGAATGCTCAGATATGGAGAAAGACAGTCTGGTTGGAGGTACAGGACTCTGTCTGGCTTATTTCCTTGGACTGAATCCGGCAGAAGAATTCATCCATCCATTCTTGCCCCAGAGAAATTCCACTTCCACCCCCCAGGGTCCCCATGCACACATATACATAGACACGTGTACAAGGAGATGACAAATGGAGGGAGAAAAAACGAAAACACTTAAGAAAACAAATCTGAGCAGTGGATCATCTGTCAAGCTGCTCTGACAGTAAGGTTGTCCATTCAAAATGGCAGCCTTCAATAAGTTACTGATGCATCCATCTCACTCTCGCTCGGACTGGGAGATGGTGGGATGAAAAGGAGAAGAAGAGGGAGAGCTTAGGCGTGTTGTGCGGCCAATTCCTGCCCAATGAAACGACGCAGGCGTTCCAGGTACTGGGTGTACAGTTCGATGTCATTGTGTCCGGCTCCCTCAACCCACAGCGGCTCCACAGCTTTGGGGCAGCGCTCGTACAGGGCCAGCCCGTGGGAAAAATCGATCACCTCATCCTCCGTCCCATGGATGATCAACACTGGAGATGTGATTTTAGACACTTTCTCAATGCTGAAGCAGGAACACACAAAGGGACACAGGGTGTTAGAAGAAATACATAATCCACACAGAAAGTAAATTAAAATAACCATTAATAGCTCATTTCACACTTGATGTATATGATCAATGAAATGCCATGAATTAAATTCAACTTCCAACTCATTTTTCAGTAGCATCTAGCATGATAACAGCCCACTACTGGAAAGCAACAGTCTGAACTATTTTAGTAGTTTTATTTATGCTTTTAAATTTGATGTCACACAAATTGATATGTTAATATATAATTGAATATAACTGAATACGTAACGTTTAGTAATAATAATAATAATATATACTACCGTTCAAAATGTTTCAGGTTAGTAAAAAAATTATAATTTCCTGAAGGAAATTAATATTGTTATTCAGGAAGGATGCATGAAATTGATCAAAAGTGACATTTATAACGTTTAAAAAAAAATCACTTTCAAATTGAAACAATGCTGTTATGGGGAAAAAATACTATGGAATTCCATGGGGTACATCAACGGTTTGGTTTTGGAAATGTATCTTGGCAAGTTATATTTTCAAGTGTGGTACATGTGGTGTATACGTGTGTGTGTGTGTGTGTGTGTGTGTGTGTGTGTGTGTGTGTGTGTGTGTGTACTAAACAGCTGCCAGCCAACTACACAGCACTTGTGCGAGAACAGTGGTGGTTTTGACTGCAGCTGTATGCGACCATGTGTTCTACTACACTGGCACTGAATGACACCACCCACCGAGTGCAACCAAACTCCCTCTGACCTCCACCACACTGCTGTCACAGCCAAAATGCAATGAAAATTATTGTAATCGAACTTAAAGAATAAAAAGAATGATTCCCATTTTGTGTCAAAACAAGAAGCTCAGTATAGTCTCAGTCAGCAATCCACATCACAACACAACTCTGTTTGCTTTCGCCAAAACCAAAACCCAGGGAATAGAGCTCATAAATAGCGGCAATCTGTGCTGGCCATGACCAGGCAAATCATCAGCTCATTAACAATGATGAGCCCTGTCAGACCTCTAGTGGAAATGGGAATAAGACGCAAATAATCAAGGACAAGTTAGAACCTAATGATTTTTGGCACTCACTTGGGAAATGCGTCAAAGCAGTAAGTCTTCTTAGTGTCGGGGAAGGCCACCCTCATGCCAGAGGTGAGAGGAGAGTGAAGTATCACAGCCGCACACTCGTATCGTGATGCCAGGTCCACCGTGGGCACTGTGCCAATGCTCTGTCCATACAGGATAATATTCTCTGGGCTGATGCCATATCTGTTTGAAGGAGAGGAATCAAAAGCTAATTAAATGTCATACACCGAACAAATAACTGCCTCATGTCAATGTAATTTACAGCCTATTCACACCAAGAGCAGTACGATTTGCAGACTGCTTGCAAAAAATTGAGTGGAGTGTGAATTTTCATCAGCCTTTGAGAAAATTCTCATTCCTGAATTAAAGAATATTGGTCTCTGTTCATTTAGTTTATTGAATGGTTTCTTACGGATTTCTTTAAGGATTCTTTTAGCACTTTTAAGAAAGGTATAAACCTTTCTATAGACTATTAAAGAAAAATGCTCAACCAAAAATAATACTATTTTAGGTTCATTCATGTTTTTAATAACACTACCATTAAAAAGACTTGTTAAAGTGTATCTTTAACATCATTCCTCGTCATATGAGGAACCAGTAAATACCTACACCAATTTAAATATTACAAGCCACCAATGAACACAGTATCAGTTCTCGTTTCATGGCGAAAATAATAGCTTATGGTTTAGAGAGTCAAGCTCCAACCAATTGAGTGAGTTGTTAGTCTGATTCAAATCAACAACTCATGATGAGATGAAGACTAATATAGTCTTTATTAAAATGATTATTAAAACGAACTGAGTCATAAGAGTCATTCACGAATCAAATGTTTGTGTCTAGCCAGCGAGGACAAGACAATAGAAAGATGTGCTTTCAATTTGCCTTTGTATTATTTAAATGCATTTTGTCTCTCATCGATTCCTCAAAAGAAGGCTGAAAATGTGCATAAACACAACAGTCACCACTTTTTATGACAAAATATGCTGTACCAGAACAGAATATTAACTATGAGCAAAAGCAAAAATCTAGGATAGAAATTAATATACACTACCGCTCAAAGTTTGGGATTGTTTTTTTTTAATCGAAAGTCTCTTATGCTCACCAAAGCTACATTTATTTGATCAAGACACATTAAAAACTGTAATATTGTGAAATATTATTACACTTTAAAATAACTGTTTATTCTTGTAATGCAAAGCTGAATTTTCAGCATCATTACTCCAATCTTCAATGTCACATGATCCTTCAGAAATCATTCTAATATGCTGATTTGCTGCTTAAGAAACATTTCTTATTATTATCAATGTTGAAAAAAGTTGTGCCAATTAATATTTTTGTTGAAACGTGATGCATTTTTTCAGGATTCTTTGATGAACAGAAATTAGAAATAGACATTTCTTGTAACATTATAAGTGTATTTAATGCCACCTTTGACCAATTTAACTGGTCCTTGCTAAATAAAATTATTTATTTATTTAAAACTTTTTAAATTATTGATACATTCAGATGCAGCACTGTAAAACTTGAGCCCTACTATGCACATGCTGTTGTTTTGGTTGTGCCCTGGTATTGATTGTCTCACCTTGAGCGTAGAGCCTGCCACGCTGCATCTATGTCTGCATACAAATTCTTTTCCGAGGGCTTCCCCGTGCTGACCCCGTAGCCGGAGTAATCATAGGAGAATATGTTACAGTTGATTCGAGTGCCTAGGCCGATATAGAAGCTGCTCATCTGGCCTAGATCCACCGCATTACCATGGGAGAACAGGACAGTGAACCTGAAGAGGGAGATAGAGAAATAGGCTGATGGGACTTGTAGTACAAAGTCACTCTCTAATATGCTCATTACACTATTTCAGGGTCTGACTCAACATCTAAGTCAAGACGGATCCACAAAGAGACTTTGTAACCTATCATTTCATTCGCTGAATCACTGTGCATGTAGATACATCTGCAGTGAGCTATGAGCCCGATACGCTGCAGGGAATGGTTTCATAACTAATATGGGTGTGTTTGTGTGTAGAATTCTTTTCAAATAATCCGGGTGGCAAAAAAAACGGTTGGCTGTATATCAAACAGTGTCATTTGAATTTGAATGATATACCATTAAAGTATTTATTAATATTTTGAATGATCTTTTATATTGTCAGTTTTCATTTTCATTTTAGTCATTTGTTATCATTATTAACACTTCTATTTAGCTTTAATTTATTTTCATTTAAGTTTGTTTTAGTAATTTCAGCACTGTCATATTTTAATTTCAGCTTTATTTCAATTAAAGAACTATTTTTAATTGCTTTAGTTAATAATAACAAAACTGATATCAAATCCAGACTTTCAAAACGAAATAACACGTACTTTGTGTAGAGAAGAGAAGACATCTATTGTGAAAAGACGTCCACAATATCGAGCACAACAAAAACCTCTGTACTCATCCAATGGAAATCACTCTTAAAGAGGAAATAAAGGAACAAAGGAACAAGTAACAACAGTGGGAATAAAGTGGTGTGTGATAAAGAAAGAATGCGTCCAGGAAGGAGTGGCTTCTGGGTAAAGATAGCAGACAAACTCGGAGAGGGAAGCAGGAAATGGGACAAAGGAAAGATGAAAAAAGAATGAAGGAATGTAAATGACCCTTGGGAGGAAAAGGGGGGTCCATCAGAGGAAACGTGACACTTTGAGTTCAACATATATTATTGTGAAAACTACAAATAAGGCCCCTCCAAACATTAGTGGCTTTCGCACCGGAGGAACCTTTTCATAGTTTCTAGAACTACTTGTAGAAGTACCCGCTTTTTGGCGTGTTCGCACCATAGGGACTGGGAACAATTTTAATGGGAACTAAATTAGCTCCAACTTCAGAGTGGGGTCTAACCCAGCACAATGGGAACAACCAGTGACATAATTGTACGCTGATTGGCCGAACGCACGCAAAACACCAGCCCCCGACATTTTTTAAAAGGTCGTGTACACACACAGTTTATAACCTATATATTTACTTCACAAACTACCTCTACGAACACGGAAAACGGATATAGATGGACCTCTCAACCTTTACGCTAAGGAGAAAATCCAACGCAACTTTAGGGGACCAAGCGTAACATGATTCTGGTCAGCTAGCAACACTGGGCATCAACCACATGGCAAACGCTAACACATATACGGTTTACTTTCTTTGTATAACAGTTCCATCCAATAAAGTACAGACAAGACTGTTAAACAGATTGTAAACTAATGAAGACGGAGAATGGGAGCGCTGCGTGCTCACGCTCTACCGTTTTCAGCGCTGTCAAAATAAAAGTCACAAAAACAAGCGTGGCTTACGTAACTTCAGAGTTCCTACTGGCAGTGCGAATGCAACCAGGAAAATGGCCCTAGGGGAACATTTAGTTCTCGGGAACCGCCCTGGTGGCTAGTTCCTATAACTACCTGGTGCGAAAGCCCCTATTACTAATCCAAAAATGTGTTCAATCCTACCTGGCAGAGGGGGCACAGCGGATATACATGCAGCCCACTTTGTTTCCCCGACTAGAGCGAGTCAGGAACACTTCCGTGGCATCCAACTCCCGTTGGGAGTACTGGAATTCTGCCCGCTCTGTGAGGTGGAGCTTCCAGCGCCCCTCTCCAGTGGTATTCACACCCCCTATCGAACTCCCACCACTGCCGCCACCTCCTCCCCGGGAGCGCAAGCTTGACGTCCCCGTTGGTCCAGCCGGTACCGGCCCGGCCTCCAGATCGGGCAGGAGGGAATAGGTTGGTTCAGGGGGTAGAAAGGCAAGCTTGGCAGCGATGCGGCTGGGGCAGGGGGGGCAACAGAACAGGCAGCACAGCTCACTCACAGAAAGGCCATTCATTGTCAACTGCAACAGAGAAGACAGGAGATCATGGTCAATACATATTCAACACAAAACATTTTACGTATTTTTATACTTATTCAGTTTTAACTGGGCTCTGTTTTATGTTAATTGTGTTTGGTGTTATATTGCTAGTTTTGTTTGGATGTACTTCTATGATTATGCTTTCTACCTTGAGCACTGACTGAAAGCATAATAAATTATTAATATTATTATTATTATTATTATATGCAACCACTGATCATGTCATGTGATCTCAACATGGCGGCACCCATGGGGCACGACCCCCTCCCAGTACAATTAAACTGCATTTTCTAGAAGACTGATATGATCTCGTGTGACTATACATCAATGTACTGATATTTCTCAGAAGTGCTGCTGATTTCTTTGTTTCTTTTAATTTTTTTCACACAAATAACTAATTTAACACCCAATTTACGGAGTGATCATTTATTTAAAAATGTATAATACATTCAGGCACCTTTGCAAAAACAAAACTATGACGGAGCTTCTCTTTTATACATTTCTTGTGCTCAATTCTCTACGACGACTTAAACGGGCAAAAAGCACCAACAGTAAACAAATAGTTAATAAGTAATACCCAGGTAGAATTAACTCAGGCATCCAGTAAAGCTATCTCCCAGCTATACTGTTCTTGCCAGCTTAAAACTGATAGTCTATCTGCTATCGGATACTGTATAGACTACAAATATAAATTATACATATTGTCTGATATTGCCGGTTTAAAAGGCTCCAATATAAAATATCCACCAGTGGTCACATCAGCCCCAACAGACCCGCTTATCGCTAACACAACATTTAACGTACACCTCATTTCAGCTGCAAACGAACACTACATTGCTAACAAACGCATGAAAATGTATATATTCCACATACGTATCGTTCTCTTGTCCACAGCCTGCCAAAGCCGGATTTCTTTATATATTCACACCTCTGTCGCTAAGTAGCTAGCTCGTAGTGAGGGGGCAGGGAGGAGTTAGCCAGCTAGCCAGTCAGCTACGACTCCTCTCAGATAATAAATAAAGGCCTGGACGCCGCCGAGGACATGTCTCATCCGCAAATAAAAAGCAGAGCCCTCCAGGAATGAAACTCAATTTCTGGTTTGTCGTTCCGAGTTGATTCCCGGCTACCGTCCAGACATGTAATAATAATCTGCTGGTATATGCTAATAGAGCTGTGTTTTTTCCACTCCAGTCAAAGATGTTAGTTAGCCTTCCCACTCTTCATTGCGTCTCGCAGTGATACTGCTGGAAGTGAGAGGCGCTAGTGGTGGGAAATAGTAAGTAAACATTGATTAAAAACCTTTTGGGTTGAAGGATAAAATTATTAATAACTGGTATTTTCAAACATGATATTGTATAATAACTTAACGTTAATATACTTTAAAAAGACAAAATAAAACAAATGTAATAAATAAAAATGTTCTCATTCTTGATTCATTTAATTAAGAGATCGTGCTTGCTACAAAAGCAAGCCGTAAAATGGAATAGGCTATATTTGTACATAGATTCTATGTTCGTGAATATATAAATAATTAACCAATCAGAATTATTATTTTTGCATTTACAAAAACAATCATATTCACATTAACACGTGCAATCTTTCCAGAATTTGTGTACACTTTTACAATCATAAAAACATAATACAGAACCTTTGTAGCTTTTCTGCATTTTTTTAAATTATTTTTTTGTATGGGCAGTAATATATATATATATATATATATATATATATATATTTATATAATCAGTTTATCAATTGCATTAACATTTTCCCTTCGGAGTAACTTTCTTTCAGCATCAATCCCAGATTGTCTGATAACTTTTTTAATACACATATGGGCAAACATATTTTTGCCTCAAAAAGAAATTACAGTCCTTTGCGCTATATTAAAATAATAAAATAGAAGAAAACTGTCAGAAGGCATGTAACCAATCAGAAGGTCCGCTGAGTAGCACGAGACTCGACGCTACTTTAGTGTGGAAAACATGCAGAGTGGACGATGTGCCTCCTGTTAAAATGTCTTTGCTCTTTACTGTATCGCATCCGGAAATTACGCTGACATGTCACATGACATAGCGGGAGGAGTTTCCAAGGAACTTCTGTCAGACTCAGATCTGCTGTCGTAGCTTTGTAAAATCTGCTAGAGACAGCTGATGATTTAAAATTTTAAATCTTATAAAGAAATATACCAAATTCTTCCATTTAAATAAAGTTGTATAGCCTATTTGTATTCTATACTAAACCATTTAATTCCAAGTCACACAATACACTTATTATTCTTAAGACAACGACCACAAATTAAATGTTATAGACTAAAATATATTAAACTTAAGAAAAATATGATACATATGTAATATGTAAAATATAAGTAAAATATAAGTTTAAAGTAGGCTATGTATAGGCTATCCATAGCCGTCTATAATTTGTCTCAACCAAATTAATACAATGGAATCATGTGGTAACATTAAATCTAACAGACAAATGTTAACCCTTTTAAACCTGGAGACTTAAAAAAAACACAAGTACACATTGACAGTAGCCAGCTGTGAATAATAATAATAATAATACAGTTCATATGCAGACACAGGACATTTACTCAATTAATATCACAACATGAAAGGACATTCTGCTTGAAGAAATGTCAGAGGAGGGCTAAGAGATGTTCATCTTAAGTTGGGTGGGTGATCAGTAATTACCTAAAGCACTTCCTGGAGTCAACTATTTCCAAGTGTCCCATGAGTATGAGTCATGTGGGCTGTTTATGCAAAGGTACAACTGTTAGATTAACTTCAAGTACAGTTGTGCACAGAATTAATCATAGCCCTGGTAAATATGATCAAAAATGGCTGTAAAAAATAAATCTGCATCGTTTATCCTTTTGATCTTTCATTCAAAAAATTGGCTAAAATCTAACATTTCATTTAAGTACAATAATTGAAATTGTGAGTGTGTGTGTGTGTGGGGGGGGGGGTTGTTACATTATTAAATAAATGTTTTTCTCCAAAACACGTTGGCCACAATTTTTGATACCCTTTTATTAAATACCTTTTTGCAATCTCCTTTTGCCAAGATAACTGCTCTGAGTCTTCTTTTATAATGCCTGATGAGTTTGGAGAACACCTGACCAGAGATCAGAGACCATTCCTCCATACAGAATCTCTCCAGATCCTTCAGATTCCCAGATCCATGTTGGTGCTTCTCCTCTTCGGTTCACTCCACTCATCAGGTCAGGGAACTGGGACGGTCATGGCAGAAGCTTCATTTTGTGCTCCACAACACATTTTTGTGTTGATTTTGATGTTTGTTTTGGATCGTTGTCCTGATGGAAGATCCAACCACGGCCCATTATAAGATTTCTAGCAGAAGGCGTCAGGTTTTGATTTTTTATCTGTTGATATTTGATAGAATCCACGATGCCATGTCTCTGAATAAGAAGTCCAGGACCTCCAGCAGAAAAATATGCCCACAACATTAAAGATCCAGTGGTATATTAAATTGTACACATGGGGTACTTTGTATCCTTGTGTTCACCAAACCCATCTAGCGTGTTTGCTGGCAAAAAGCAATTTTTTTAGTTTCATCTGACCACAGAACCCAGTGCCGTTTGAAGTTCCAGTCGTGTCTGACAAATGAATATGCTGGAGTTTGTTTTTGGAGGAGCGAGGAGCATTTTTCTTGAAAACCTCCCAAACAACATGTGGTGATGTAGGGGTTGTTTGATTTTTTTTTAAATAGGCTTTCTGACCCCAAGACTCAACTAATCTCTGCAATTCCCCATCTGTGATTATTGAAGAGTCTTTGGCCACTCAAGCTTTCATCCTCACCGTCCATTAAGACAATATAGACACACGTCCTCTTCCTGACAGATTCGTAACATCTTTAGTTGATTATAACTTCTTAATTATTGCCCTGATGGTCAAAATGGGGATTCTCAATGCTTTAGCTATTTTCTTACAGCCACTTTTTATTTTGTGATGCTCAACAATCTTTTGCTGCACATCAGAACTATATTGTTTGGTTTTACTCATTGTGATGGAGGATTAAGGGAATTTGGCCTTTGTGTTTCCTCATATTTAAACTCCTGTGAAACAAGAAGTCATAGCTGGACAATTTCATGTTCCTAGTCACCCTGACCCTGGTGTGCTAAAAAAAATGGTAAATATTAATGGGAATATACTTCAGAGATATTTTATTCATAAAAAATTCTAGGGGTATCAAGAATTGTGGCCAATGTGTTTTGGAGAAAAACATTTATTTCATAATGTGATTTTATAGTGGGAAAAGGGTCTTCAGATTATTGAAACAATCTTATTTCTCTCTCTCTCTCTCTCTCTCTAAGAAAAGAAAGGGTCCCAAAGTGAACCTAAAATAGCTCTTCTATAGACCTTATTCAGAGCAGCGCCATGACAGGTATGAAAGCAAGGCTGTGAGGGGTAGACTTACCGTTTTCAATGGCATCTGCTGTAAAAAGCTCCTAGATCACTTACAATTTTCCACAGCTAATTTTTTTGTCAACTGAAATCTTTTGGAAATATATATTGGCTGTGTTTCGTCAGCAGGACAATCCAAAAACACATTAAATAACAGTACAACCCACTGCAGGGATGTACGTCTATACCTCACAGCCTCGCTTTCACTCTCATTAAAAATCAGAGATGGCGCTGCTGTGAATAAGGTCTATTGCATCGCTACAAAAACATCCCTTTTGGAACCTTTGATTTTAAGTGTAGATCAGTGGTTATTAACCTTTTTTGACTCTAAATCCCCCTTTATCCAAGACATCAATCAAAGGTTGTCCTATCTAAGCTGATATGTACCTCTAAAACCTGTTTTGTACACCATTACCTTTTAGTTTAAGCATTTTAATTGTTAATAAAACACTTTTAAGACTTATCGAGGACCTTTGGAAGTTTGCCGAGCATCTGGTTGAGAACCGCTGCTTTAGATGTTCTGGAAAAGTATTTGCACAACAAAACACTGTGTAATTTTAAAATAAACTTTGTGATTTTATTGGTTTTATACTTACTCATACACATCATACAATCCTAAATTTCAAAAGAAAACAAAGGTATCTGGTGGTGTCTCTGGGGGACTGGGCACGCTGCTAAATTAACCCATGAATGCTGGTTAATGTACTGCCGAAACGCCTGAGCTGAAACTCGCGTCACCCATCCGAATGTTCTGATGAACTACAGGGAGAAAATTAAATCTCAACACCTTCACCAAAATCAAAGCATTCTTCTTTAATTGCGTCACTTCACTATTTTGCTCAATAACATGCAATGAGGACAGTTAATCATTGCTAGCATAGAAGGGATAATGCACTGGCATATAGTGCCAATGATCTGATAAGACACTGAAGGCAACATTAGAGGTGACCAACTGGCTTTCAACCCACTGGAGCTTCATAGTCAAGCGGTTGACTACATTCACAGTTTTGTGCCCACCACACACACTACAACAATCTCACTAGAAATTAGGAGTCCAGCATTTCCATTCACCGCCTTTCTGTATGCCTACACTTAAACCCTAGAAAGGTAGGATTATCCTCAAGCAAATGGTGCAGACAGAAAGAGTGAGATCCCCAACCCTCATTAAAAGGCTGTCAGGATGCCGGCTCAGCCAAGCATGGCGTGAATACTCTGAGCCACCGACACCTGCCTTGCACAAAAGCCCTCTTGAGCTGGCAGCCCCACTGAGGATAATGCTGCAATCGCAGACGGTGCTAATTAAAGCTCAGGTTATTTCCTTAATAAAGCAGCAAGGTCATTACCAGGACTTCAAATCGGTTACATCCACCAAGTTGCTTTAAACAAGTCTTGAAATCAAGGGGTTGTATATGAATCATGGAAAAATGTGCACATCCATAGACATCACAGGGGAAGATAGCTGGACAACATTAAGGATAAATACAAAATGGTTGTTTCAGCCCTTTTACAACAACAAAGTAGTAATTAAAAACACACAACCAGCACAAAGATACAAGATTCACTCAAAGGATGACAGAGAACACCGCGTTGCATCTTTCTCCTTACCTATGGATAGTTAATAAACACTACATACACACGAAACGGATGTTTTTTCCCTTCTGAACCTTCTTTCTAAAACCTTAAACATTCTATTTAGAATGGTAGCCATATAATATTTACATTAGATAATAGAAGAAACCCGTTCGTTTGGATAGCAGGCTCCATTCGCCCGTGCAACGGGACACTGTTTTGTTTTACATTCTTGTAGCAATGTAAAATGTGGCTTTTGCAAACACTGCATTTGGCCTAATATCTGTGTGAGCATGCAACGTTTATCTGTTAGGAGAAGTGTGTATATTTTCCACTATGACATCATAAGCACAGCGGTATTAATTGTAAATACATGTCTTGGAACTGGAAAGGCGTCACCTAATAAACATATTACTAGCCGGTTCCATTAGCATCATTCAATGGTCTGCTGGTGGTTAACAAATACCTTGCTCTCAAAGCTCTGTGACTCTGAGGTAAAAGGTCATAATAGTTAATCGCTGGCGTGCATTAGCAACAACAGGCCTGCTAGGTTCCGTACAGCACCAAGGATCCTACGCTAACTGCACTTTTTTTGTGTTTGTGCGAAGAAACTGAACGTTCTTGTGCTTTGATTCTGAAAAGCAAGATTTTTTCCAGCCCAATCTAGTGTGATTCTACCCCCATCAGGACCTATATTTCATGAAAATGCATACGTAAATGGAGCAAAATGTTTAAATATTGTTAAGGGTTTCCTACAAATGGGTTTTAGGTTGTTGTTTTTTTTTGGACACATGCTTCCAATCCTCCAGTATCAACCAACCAAATGATAATACAAAATAAATAGAATGCAATCACACAATTCAAGCTACGTACAATATATTAATATAGATCTTCTGATGCCATACACTCAGTAAAACAGAAAAGGAAAGAAAAATAAAACTCAGTCACTCGCTTATGTCAAGGCTCTTGCTATACCCCACCCTCCCCCCTTCAAACCCCATCGAATAACTATTCATGCACCCAACATTAGCATGATAAGTCAATATATAAAAGAGAAATATTTTTTTAAATGCACAGGCTGGGATTTGACATGTTGGGATAATTAACCAGAATAAAGAAAAAAGAATAACACAGAAAAAGAATTTTACATGGGTAAATGTGGGAGTAGTCATTAAAATCTATATTCTTCTTCAGCAATGTTTTGCAATATCACAGAAATTCCCTCTCAATGACGCCCCCACCCACCTCTTCCAAAGATTCCTGAACCCACATTTCAGGGCTCCTATAAAAAAATAATGTTAATATCCTAACAAAAATCAATGCCAGGGTAAAAACTAAAGAGTCCACCCTCCCCCCAGTTCACATGGATGCCCACCTGACAACCAATCCCTCTTCTCCCTGGCTCTCTAGAAAAGAAAATAATAAAAGAAACAAACACACGCACATATTTCTCAACATGTCACACATTCACACACACACACCTCTACACCGTCCTTCCGGGAGAGACAGGGAGATGATAGTTTAGGGAGTGGCCAAGCAGGGGCTGTACCCTACAACCCCACCCACCTTATCCTACAATGAAGAAATGAACCCATTTTAGAATGGTGTTATTCAGCGCCACGGTTCCAAAACTTGCAGGTCAAACATTTTTTGCTCGTTTAGCCATCAGTCCTCATAATTTCTGAATCTTCTCAGCTACCACGATGGGGTTCTCCTTGCGGATGCGGGCGGCAGCCGCTCCTCGGTAGTCGTAGGGACAGTCATGTTTGTCAGAATAACGGTGGATAGCGCAAAACAGGTTACCGCAGCGACAGTCAAATCCTATAGACAGACACAAAAGCGAGTAGATTCAGTCAGTCATGTGATCCTGCTGGGTGAAAAAGTTTAGCAGTGATTTCTCTCAGGAAAGGGCAGGATACCAGCAGGACCATGTGAAATGCAGCACTAACCTGCAGTATGCTGTCTGAATACAGATTCAAACTAGGACAAATAAACTATATATAGTGAAATATTACAATTCAACTTATATTTTTATAGTTTTAAAATGTAATTTACATATATCAGTGATGCCAAAGCTTAATTTTCCAATACTCCAGTCTTCAGTTTACTTCCATGATCCTTCAGAAATCATTCAAATATGCTGATTTGGTGCTCAGGAAACATTTATTATTATTATTATCAATGCTGAAAACAGTTGTGCTACATAATATTTTTGTGTAAACTGTGATCCATTTTTTCAGGATTTCAGAAAGTTCAAAGAGCAGCATTTTATTTGAAATAGAAATCTTTAGTAAAAATGTAAAATCTTTACTGTCACTTTAATGCATCCTTGCTGAATAAGAGTATTAATTTGTTTTTAAAAAATCTTACTGACCCCAAACTTATAACATTAGTGTATTAATATATTAAACATTAAAATATACTATGAACCAAACCAGCATGTTGGATACAAATGTTAATACATTTGAACTAAGGTAATTGGAATTAGACTGCTAGAATAATAAAACTAGGAGACTATCTGCTGATTCTTTCAACAAAAAAGGAAAATGAGCAGCTTTGCAGTAATCAACAACAACAAAAAAGAACAGTTTTGCATTAAAGCTATATTTTGTAATGTTTTGAAGTCTGCTCAAAGATAAGCGCAGCCCAGCCCTCATTCAAGAACAAAAAGCGCTTCCCTTGGCTCTTACCCGTGAGGCCAACTTTTTTCCTACAAGTGAAGCATCGATTCTTCTTTTTGTTCTTGTCAGGGGTCTGATCTCCATCTGATGAAGTCTGTGCAGCCTCCCCTACTGGCCCTGTTAAACACATGGCCAGCCTTTGATAGATAATTTCTAAAACACATAAACTTCCTGTCTTCTGAGGCTACATGATACTCAAATCAATGATTTAATGATTCATGTCTTCCATAAAGAGAATTGAAAGCAGGGGTTTAGTTTGGATATGGTTGTTCAAGTTTTTCAAGGTTTATTTCTTCTTTCTAGATTACTCTGGTCTTTCATAATTGACTAAATATGACCAAGGTTAAATCTATCAGAATTAATAAAAAAGAAAAAAACAGATTTTTGAAACAAAAACTGTCAATGATCAAAATATGTGTTGATTGTCTTTTTTTGGACTAAAATTAACTAAAATTGTGTGCTTACAATATAACATTATTTAAAATATATAATAATAATATGAAATAAAAAAAATGCTTTTCAGTGTAAGCAGCAGAACTGTTCAAATAACCAAAGAATGTGTTTCTAAAATGAAAGTATATTTACTAAATTAAACAGCCGTGAAAACACAGCAGACCTGTGCTTTTAGACGATCCCTCCTCCTCTTCCTCTTCCACTTCTGCTCTGTCTGAATCATTGGTTGCCGTGTCCTGGGAGATGCTCATAGCAGTCATCTGCTGGGTCACTGGGCTGGTCGAACTACTGCATAAACACAATCCAACCAAATACAGGAGTTATTTGTTATAATTCCTTCCTATACCATCATAAGCAGCTTGTGCTCATTAAGAGATTACCACTGAGCTACAGACCGTTTTTGCACTTGCGGTTTGAACCAATTCAAGCACGATCGGCCTCCGATTTATAAAGACCTTATTACCTAGACGTGCGTTCTTCAGGCGGGGTAACGGCTTCCGTAGGGGGTACAGGGGTGGACTCCACTGTTACTGCAGACGCACCTGGGGAACCTACAGGAGATGTGGCCGCTGGAAGAGACAGACAAGGAGCTAAACAAACTCTTCTTAACTTCAAAACTAAGTGAACAAATTAGGTTCTGAATGCAATAGGTGCATCTGACACTGAAAGACTGATTTACCTTTCTCACCTGGCGGACTGTTTCGCCCCCCACCTTGTTGTCTCTGCAGATGTTCCTTGTAGCAGACAGAGCACATTCCATTGGTGCGAGGGTTACCATAGAAACCGCATCCCATAGTGCAAAGCATTGGCACCTGCGTCTGATTTGTCTCCTGAGCCATGCTGTTTGAGAAGGGGGGTGAGGGGGACGGGAGATGGCGATCCTAAAGATGGGGTTGAATAATTAGCATTTCATCAGCATAATTTAGCATTAGTGGCTAAAAGTCCTTACATTAAAGGAAATGGTATCTAAAAATGAAAATTGTCAATATTTTACTCTCCATGATGTCATTCCTGACATGCATGACATTTTTATGAAACACAAAAATAAAATAAACATAGATCCGTGTATCCATTGGCTAACAAGTTCCAAAAAAGAAATATAAAGCATCATAAAAATAATGTAACTAGAATGCCATTTTTCAAGCCACATAACTTTGTATATAGAATATAGTCCCAGCCATATATTGGAGTTTCATGGGGCTTTTTTGTTCTTTTTGGGGCTCGACAGCAATATGGTCACTATGAACTGTTGTTGTATGGCAAATATTCTTTAAAAACTATTTTTGTATTCCATGAGGGAAAAAATTGCATATCATATAGGTTTGTAATGACATGAGGCCAAGTAAACAATGACAGAATTTTTATTTTTTAATTTCTTACTTGGTTACACTTTTTAAGGTGTCCTGGTTACAGTGTAATACATACTGAGTAATATTAATTAACATGTACTAAGTGTTAGGGTTTGGTTTACCTTTTTTTTTTTTATAGCAATATAGAGTAAGGCTAAATGTAAGGTATAACATGGACACTTTAAAATAAAGTGATAAAATACATTTATTAAATACATTTAGAACTAAAAATGCATAACTGCTATCACAACACATATCAGACAAATAAACTAAACTAAATGCATCGAATTGGACATCATCCTTTGTGCTCTACCCTTGACTTTGCTGAAAGGTTTTGAAGAAAACATATCTATTCATATTTTGTTCATTTACTCTTGACATGGCTGATTTGTACAGTGCCACCATATATTAAACAAACGATGTATATAACGTTAAACTAGATAGGAAGATAAAATAGAGAGACAAAGTTTTTAAATTAAACTAGTAAAACTGTTCAATGTTGCTGGACTCCCATTAGAGGGAAACCCCAAATTAAACCCCTTTGATTTATTTGTTTGTGACCCTGCTAGATGCTGACAATATGCTGCATGAAAACAATAGTTTCTTTGTTCGCTTTTTGTTTCTCAAACAAGCAAACGAAAGATCCAGGTTACAGAAACCTTAACAGCCTGCAGATCAAACGACGATTAACAATCTGGCAACAGTTGCGCTTCAATACATATAAAATACAGCAGTAAGTGTTTAATATGGAAAAATAGAAGTTTACCGTAACAATATGGATGACAGTTTACCAAATAAACGGGAATAAATTGGGTTATTTTGGAGCATGTCCAGTAAAAATCAGCTGAGAGCGTCTCCGCAATTAGAAAAACATTTCGTCTTTGACCCTAGTATGGCGACAAACAACAAACCGAGGTGTTGTCAACGTCAAAGTGACATCGAAAGCAAATACAATCCTTCAAATTATTTACCATTACGTACAGATGACCGTGTTGAAATTGCTGAATAGATGAAAGTCGATTTGTTTGTGATATTCAACTAGCCAGGCTAACGCGCTAGCTCTGCTAATGGCTAGCCGACGTGATGGCACGCACAGAAATCGGACAGCTGGGACCTCGAGACCGTCCCACGAACACTTGCGGTGGCTTAAAACCTCCGTTAGCTCGAATATTTACCCGTATTTCCGTGTGACTGAGGAGAAATCGACGACCTTGATCCCCAGAAATCTGACAGAGTAGGTTCCTGCTATGCGCGTGCGGCCTGCTTCTCTCAACGTCATCTGAAACAACGGGTGTGACGTCACCCGAAGCGCAACAATTTGGCCATCATCGAAACCTCATCGTCACACTTCCCCCTAGTCCACACACCAACAAATGCTTCCAAGCAGTGTATTCATGTATTTAAATGCTTATTTTGAGACATCATTGGTTTGAATAGTTTTGGATGAAAAAGTTACAGATATCTTAGGGAAAAGGGAGGGCAGAATGGTCATGTTCAATTTACACGTGAATGCTTTCATTTTCAATTTCGGTGTCAAAGCTTCCTACTTCAGCTTCTTTCATTCATTCATTGCAACCACATGTTAATGCAATATACAGTATATTATTAACAGTATGCATTATTCTATTTTTGCTGGCTCCAGTCCTTTTGTTTAAGCCAACAGCCACAGGTGAATAGGGTAACAAATTTAACTTATATCTCCATACTTTCAGTTGATTAAAAGCAGTACAATGAGACATGTTATCTAGATTGTTATTTTTAAATATGAAAATGAGTTATTATCTAATTAAATACTCACTGATTTGCATACATTTTCAGAACAGAAATCATAACTTTGGATAAAGTAGGTTTAAAATTCTGATATATTTACATTTAATCATTTAGCAGACGCTTTTATCCAAAATGACTTAATTAGACTAACAAGGACAACAATGTGCAAGTGCTGTGACCCTTCCCAGTTTAGTTTAACGCAGTATACATTTTTTTTTATAGATACAGAGTAGAAGAGAAAAGCAAAGAAAGTGTTATGGATCAAGTGTTGCCGAAAAGATGCGTCATTTCATGTGTCAGAAAAGACTTCAGCCATTTCTTGAAAATGGCTATGGACTCAGCAGCTCGGGTTCATTCCACCAGCAGGGAACAGTCCAGGTGAAGGTCTGTGAAAGTGATTTTGTGCCTCTTTGAGATGGCACCAGAGGCAAGTAATAGCACTTGCATCTGTGATATTGCATAAACATGACCCTAAATATGCTGAACTGCTTACATATTATATATTTCCTCTCCATAGAATCCTTCATTTGTGCTCAGAAAGCAAAAACAAATGGAAGAAATAGAAATAATTTCTTTCACAAAAGTATTTTATTTCATTGATCGATCGATTTTCAACAGACAACAATCAACAGATCTCTTTTGCAGAAGTTCTGACATAAACATCATGAGTTACAAAACCAGGGACTATATGGCTTGCTCTTATTTAGAAAGTACGATGTATTCAGTATTTGATAAGTACGACAGGTTTGAATGCTATATGGCAGTGTACCACCTGCATTAGCTTCCATACGGCAGTGGTTTCAATGCTTGGTTTAAAATACTGACATTGCTAAAATTATAATTTGCAATTTTATGTTCATTATACTGTCATTTTAAAAATGTAGTATGAGTCTAATGACCCTAGTTAACACTAGTTAAAATTCTGAAATGGAAATGGTTACAACATTCAACAATTTGCAGCATATATTAACCTATTTCATTAGATTATCGGGCATTTTCAATCGCCTTTCTCTGTTAACTGAGGTGCAAAAGGCCCAACCAGCCAATTGAGAGGAGTGTTATTGAGAAGGTACTCCACGACTCCATCCAAAGATTGTCGTACCTGTTAAAAGATGGAAATGGATGAACACTGTCTAAATTCTGCAAACATTTTATAATAGATTAGAACAGAATAGAGCACGACAATTGATGTACAAAATTGCATACACTCGACTCAAACTGACTGTACCTGGCCTATCTGCTGACGCGTCTGCAGTAAGAGAATGGGTGTGAGTGTCCTGGTGTTGCTCAGAGATGCCTGGAGTTCTTCGGCTGTATGTCGAGCATTCAGAAGCTGTTCCTGCACAGTGCCTGGGAGACCCTGTACGCTGGACACAACACCTGAACATGCTACCTTTAGCTGATCACTCAAACCCCGTACCATGGACAGGGCTCTCCACTCCAGCTCCTATGGGAAGATATCCACATATGCACACTGAATATGTGTCTGATAGTCTTGAGTAAGATATATATATATTCATATTTTGTGTTCGATTGTAAGTAAAATACATCCAAAAACAACAAATACAATGTGCATCTGTACCTCTCCCTTGCCTTTTGCTCCATCCACCTCAGTCCCTTCTGTCAATTTTTCCTGCAGTTCTTTGGGCTGCCCTTCCTTCCATTCTTTCCATCTCTGAAGTAACTGCTCCGGAGCGCCTCCTAGCTGCTGGCTGGCACTGGCCAAAGTAGCCCGGGTACTTTCCAGCAGGTCCAAAGTGCCGGTCATTTGAGTCACAGTGGCATGGGTAGTGTCTCTGGCCTTGCGGGCCCTAAGCAGGGACTGCTCAAGCGCCCTCTCCCGAACTTTGGCAGACAGCTTACCCAGGCGGACGAAGTAGCTGGGGCTAGCAGTTACCATGAATCCTTCCTCCTCACCTGGCCTTGGTTCAGCCAGTGCAGCTGGAGGCAGAACACACAACACTGATGTCAAAACCTTACATTCATACAAATATAGTCAAAGTTTTGGGCCAGTAAGATTTGTTTATGTTTTTCAAATAAGTATTTTAGGCTCACCAAGGCTGCATTTATTTGATCAAACACAGAGCAAAAAAGAGTAATGCAGTGAAATATTATTAAAATAACCAAATTCTTTTTCAATGTATTTAAATGTAATGGATTTCCTTTTTATGTCATTTATTTCTGTGATGGCAAAGCTGAGTTTTCAGCAGCCAGTCCTCAGTGTCACATGATCTTTCAGAAATCATTCTTATATGCTAATTTACTGCTCAAGAAACATGTCTTATTATCACATTGTCATTATTATCAATGTCGCTGCTTAATATTTTTTTGTTGAAACCATATTTCTTCAATTAGTTGAAAGATTGAAAGAATTAGATTTTTAGATTAGATTAGAAGTCTTTACTGCCACTTTTTATCAATGTAATGCTTGCTAAATAAAAGTATTATAATTGTTTTACTTTTAAACAATAGTAAATACTGTATATATTTTAGTAAATATAAATAGAAAAATAAATATACAGTATACATATTTGTATTGTATTAAAAACTTTAATTTCTAGGTAATAATGCAATAGCAGGACTTGAAAGTGAAATGTTTTCTTAAAGCTGCATTCCCTATTGCTCATTAGCTCTTGCCAGAACTGAAACAAAAAAGTATTTTCTCCAAGAATATGCTCTTTGCCCTTTCATTGTGATAATGTACTGTATATTCAAACAGAAGGCTAACTGAGAACATTTTTACCTTTAACTTTTAATTTTTTTTTCTCATTTTCAAAGTAATTTCTTAATAATAATTAAATTACTGTGTCTGAAGTGCAACTTCACTTACCAAGCTCCTTTTCACTAAGTGGAAGGTTCTGATCCACCCAGTCTTCAGAGTGAGTAAGGGCCTTATCTACACCATTACTGACCATCTGGCCCATACGGCTCCCCATGACAGTGTTTATCCCTCCGGTCACAGCCATACGTGTCTTTTCCACACCTCCCAGCACAGCCCCCACCACAGCATCCTTTGCTCCTGTTACCGACTGGTACATCATGCCCACTGTGTCGGAGACCAGCTGCAAGTCAAGTCAAGTCACCTTTATTTATATACAGCTTTATGCAATACAGATTGTTTCAAAGCAGCTTTACAGTAATAAACAGGAAAAATTATGCATTTCAGCTGTTGTTCAGCTGAAGTCAGTTCAGTGTTGATTCATATCCATTGTAAAGATCATCAATTATTAAATTAGTTCATTTATTCATCAACATTTCATCTATAAAGCAGTACAGCAAAATAAATAAATAAAATGATGTCATCGTCCAGCTCAGTTCAGTTCTCATACAACAGCGTCAGTACATTCAGATCAATAATATTGTTGAATATTAAGAGCCATGGAGATATTTACAATGTTGATTCATATAGCGATTCAAATGTAGAATAAGTCGGTGTAGGCTTTACCTTGTCTGCTGGTTGTTGTAAAATTGGAAGGTTTTCTTCTACCTTGTCCAGGCCTTTCATGGCATATTCATTTACCACTGCAACTGCAAAAGAGAAAGAACACAAAAAACAACTGCTGTTATTTCAACCAGCAGGGAAAAAAAGTAATACATTGGCAGACAGAAGTTTGCAATAATTAAGATATAATAAATAAAATTAAAAATAATAAGATATAACAATTATTTAGTTTTTGTTTTTGAAAGAAGTCTCTTCTGCTCACTAAGATACAGTAAAATACAGTAAAAACAGTAAAATTGTGAAATTAAATTATTTAAAATGATTAATAATGGTTCTTTTTATTATCAGTGTTAAAAACAATTTTTGCTGCTTAATATTTTTGTGGAAACTGTGATACATTTTTTTCAGGATTCTTTGATGAATAGAAAGTTCAAAAGAACAGAATTTATTTGAAACTGAAAACATGTACAACATTATGAATCCTTTTTGAATAAAACTATGAATTATTATTTTAAAGATCTTAATACAAATTATTAAGCAGCAGCAACGTTTACAACATTGAAATGTGTATTGAGCACCAAATTAGCATATTAGAATGATTTTTGAGGATCATGTGACACTGAAGACTAATAATGTAATAATAAGAGTAATAATGCTGAAAATTCAGCTTTGCATCACAGGAATAAATTACATTTGAAAATATATTCAAATAGAAAACACATATTTTAAATTGTAATAATATTTCACAATATTTCTGTTTTTACTGTATTTTTCATCAAATAAATGCAGCATTGATGAATATAAGAGACTTAAAAAAAAAAAGAAAAGAAAAAAAAAATCATAATTATTCCAAACTTTTGACCGTCAGTGTACAAACTACCGTAACTTTATTAACTGCATCTAGGTTTAAGAAACTCACTCTGAGGTTCCAGCCGGTCTAGTATGGGTTTGGAACCCGTTGAAGCAGCGGCACCTAGTGTTCGCACCCCGCTCTCTGCCACCTCCATGACTCCTTTCAGGAGTGGCACGCTGTCTTTAGTAGAGCTGTACGCATTATACACCGCACCACATGCTGAACTCACCAGCGGCAGGTTGCTCATTCGGGAAACCACACTCTGAAACAATGAAATGAAAAAAGAAAACGTTGTTGCTATTTTCTCTTGATGCACAATGGGCCTCATTCATGAAACATTACAGAACAAATTGTTCATAAAAAAACATTTATTCACTGATGCATTGAATAAAATTTATATAAGAATGGTTTCATGAACGACTTAGAAATTTGGTTTATGAATGAACGTGTATTTCATATAAAAAGTTGTGATTGCTAAACTTCTGTTGTGTAACTGTGAGGGTCATGAAACGTGTGACTCACTTCCTGAGTAGCCTGTGATGCCTCTGTGTCCTTCTCTGCTGACTTTCCATTATCTGCCATTCTGTGGGAAATGTTGAATAATAATAATAAAAAAACATTTACTGATGAACATTTACTTTATCTTCACTGATAATCATGGATAGTAGAGATCCATCTCAGAAACACAAAGCCACTGGCACCATTAAAGCTCACAGCCTGGTCAGAAAAAAATCTGATAAGCAAATGATGACAGATTTATAAACTATATAAAAATTATAAATCTAATCCTAACCCTACAATCTGATTGGTTGGTTCTAATGTTGTTCCAGGACCAAGACTGATCATGTGTTACTTGGGTGAGTCACATTAAATGAGGAGTGAACATATAGCCTACTTCTGTGCAAATTACGTGATCCATTATATATGGACTTGGTTTATCATATCAGATAAGAGACCAGAGAGAAGATGAAGAACAATTGATAATGTAAAATAATATAATATAATATAAATGTGCATAATCATATACATTTATATCATAATATGTGTAGGCTATATATTTATATTTTAGGATATTTATAATATAACAATTTATATTTATATAAAATCTTTCTTTAAACCTAAGAAGAGAACTTTCACATAATTATCTTTTGTAAGTTATTGTAATGAGAAATGAAGGACTTCAAAACCGTGTCCTCTCAACATCCCTTTAGTTTAGATGATCAAAAACGAATAATAATATAGGATATAAAAATTTCCTATTAAGTTAACATATCTTTGCTACATTTTAAAGAAGTGGGCGTTAAGATCCCGTCATCGTAATGATGACCTTCGTAATGACAAATCAAGAGCGTTGAATAGAGGAAAAGGCGTAAACTTTCACCCACTTCCTGAGAAATTTATATTGTTGCGCCATTGATTCCGTGTGGATTGGAATCTGACAGCCAGATGAGACTGAAACGATAGACTTGACAAACCGTCTTAACAAGATTTTAATCTTAGAATAGACTTATTTTCGTACTGTAGCCTAGTCATTAATACATTTATTTTTGTTTAAGTGCGCGTGAAGAAACTTTTAGCCAACTGGAAACAAAACGTAAGCGTAGGCTCGCGCTCGCTCTTTGATAGATCTACTACTGAACGCACCGATGAAAAAAAAAAGTTATTTTCCATCCCACAAAACTCTTGTCAGACTAATTTTCCTATTGTCTCAGACAGGTGACATAGAAACTGACCTGTTATTGATCTCTGTTGTCCCTCGCTGACCCGCGTGCAGTATGTGGGAGTCTCAGTCTAATCGCTGTCTAGTCAAGAGCCTGAGTCAACTTGACGCAATAAAAGTGCAAAGTTAGGCGGAGTTCTTTGAAACAAACCAATCAGCCTCTATGAGATCTCTTATTATGAAACTACCCTCAGTTATTAATTCTTCTTTTTAAATTTTGGCTGGTTAGCATATTTTATATGATTATTATTTCCTCGCTCTCTAACCCTAAATGTTGCTCAGATTAATTATTGTTTGGCCAGACTTCCCAAATTGTGCCACCCAAGAAAAATCTGTTTAAACAAAGCATTTTCTAAAACAACCTATAATTATTATTACTGTAAAATGTCTCCAGAATACAATTGTCTTAAATGAGAACATAATAATCTATTATAACATTTTATGTATCCTGTTAATGAGCTACTTACTCGTAGTATTTTGGACCTTTATATACCGGATTTATCAGGGTGCTGATAAAGATACTGGCAGATTACCAGTGATCATTATCATTAACCTTTTGAGTTCATCTGAGGTGAAAGAAGCAATATGATACCCAAGTATGTAACTAAACATCTTTGGAAGTCTTGAGCGGCACAGCATGAGTTTTTGAGGCCCAGGCAGGCCTCTGAGGTTCTGGTTTGGTCCATAATCCATCCCTATCCCTCCATGGCGGTTAAAGCTCTGACAACCACACAAGATAAGATATGGAATCTTATGACAATATGAAATCAGTGATAAAAAAAAAAAAACCCCGCCTCTACACTAATGCTAATCATTTGAGATAATGGTGATGTGTAAGTTGTTGACGTGTACACTTTAACTGATACTGCACTGAAAAAATACCTATTTCGTTTTCAAACATTTGATTTAGCAGCCGCTGCGAGCTTAAGTAAAATCATGTTTAAGTCATTTCAACTTAAATTGCATTAAACTGACTTAAAATGAGTTGAATCTTTTATAACATAAAAAAGTTGAAAATTGCTTAACTTATTTTAATGAGTTAAAGCATTGTAAAAACATGTTGTTATAACTTATTGATCATATTTTTTTTCTTTTTCATTTAGCTTTTCTTTTTATATTTCAATTTTAATTTTGTTTTAGTAATTTTGTTAGGTGCTTTTGTCATTATTTTGTATTCATTATAAAATATATTTCTATATAATGTTTTTAAGTTAAAAATGTTGTGCTTCAACCTAAACTTATTTCAGATTGTTGCCAAGGAAACATTTCTAATTTATATTCAAGTTTGTAAGTTTTTCATTTAATATTTTATTTTACTTAAATTACAGAAAACGATTTTTAATAGTATTAGTTTTAGTTAACAATATAGCAGTACTGAAGCAGATAATGGAAATGAGAATTACAAAACAAAACATTTCGAATGCATGAATCATATCTTTCTTATTATGATATTTTATGTGTGATGCAAGCAAAGTCAAATTCAGTCAACGTCCACAGTACTTTTTAGAGTCTCCATTTAATTCATGAAAAGTAATATTCAAATTACAAAAATCATAATGATAATAATTTATTCACTGACTCGCTGTAGATAGACAATTCTTTGGTAGTGAAGAAATATTCAAAATAAAAATTTGAGAAAACTCACAAGTGCTGAATAAATTTGAACCAAGACAAATGAATCAAAACACAAACACTGCTGCCCGACTACTGTTAAAACACTAGTTTTTTTTACCTTGTTTAAACTGTTAGTGTCATCAAAGTCTTACGTGTTCAATGTAACAAAAATAAGTGTCTTTCAATAACTGTGAGAACAAAAGGCAAAATTTGGCACATTCTACACATCTGTTGACGTATTACCAGGAGTCAGGGCCAACTAACATGCATTACATACCAGATTAAAAGGTTGAATTAGAAAGAACAAAGTTAAGGCAAAAAATTCTGCAGGCCTTTTGAAACCAAACTATTGAAACCATTAAGTGTTAAAATGCCTGAGTGTAAAATTGTTTTAGTGTAAGACATGTTTTTGTATTCACCGTGTGCTCAGATCCTCTGGAAAATGTTGCACATTATTGTGCTGGTTGATGGAAATGTCTGACTTGTTTTAATGCTCACTTTACAATCACACACTCATTTTTCACAGCTTTTTTACATTTTCTCTTTTTAGTTAACAAATCTTTTAAAACTTCCAAAATCCTTTTTTCATAGATATCATGGATATTTATTCATCTCTTACAAAAACATACGTATAAAAAAGAAACAGAAACATATATCATTAATATAGCATTGCTTGAAGACAGAAGACAGGAAAGCTATAAGAAGTGGACCAAGCGCTCTTTTCAGTACAAACACCTATTGACTCCACCAACTCCATAGCAAGTGCCACTTTATCAGTGAGGAAGGCAGCTCAATCCAGGTTTCCAAACAGAAACCCATCCTATTGGTGTGGTGTCAACACACCTTAAAGACACAACATTGATCCATTCGTGAAAGGAAACCGCAGACTTGATAAAACCAAGCAGGAACCAATCAGAATGCACATTTTTGCATTCGTCACACAGCTCACAATATGAGAAACACAGAAATAGAGATAAAATGCTTAGAATAGGCAGAGAAAGTCATGAGGTTTCAGCCTTCATACACCTTGTTTCATCATAGATACCTATATATTGTGATATCTTGAGGAAACGGTTGTTCTTTCTCAAGGTTGGCCTTAAAGATAGAAAGTAAATGCAATTGCTTTGCTGTGCCAGGAATTCTTAGTGAGCCAGTCTAAGCACTTTAAGTCTAGGGATGCAGTCCACATTGTCCACACAGTGCACAAGGGGACAGAGGGAGGACACGTTGATGACGATGATGACATCACAGCAACTGCAGATCATCTTCAATACTGACGCAAAAGTTCCATCATTACCGTTGATAAAGGCAACATGGCTGTCATTTGATTTCTCTTCCCATGGCTTCTTTCGTTCCCCTCTCGCTCTCAGAGGAAGTCGTGTAGGCCTCATGGCTGGGAAGAGATGTGCTCTTAAGCAAATACTGACGAGGAGCAGGAGACTATCCTGCACATGTGCAAAATATCCAGCAAAAGGGAGGGTGGGATGTGTCTCTTTACATGTGGGCCAGACGGGAAGATGGAGGCACATGCTACTATGTGACAAGCCTTTTATTTCAAAAGGCAGAATTGAAGAGCTTGAGATGCCTAAATCAGTTCTGACATTTTTTGAAGTCAACAAACTTGCCTTGCAATAGTTTATAAAAGCCCATTTTCTAGTACTCCACCCCCACTATAGTCTTTTTAGGGTGCCCACTCAGGGTCACAGCGTGACCTTGCTGAGCCTGAGGGACAGACTGGAGCGTTGCTGCGTGCGTGGTAACGTGGAGCTGCAGCGACTGCGCAGCTGAACCGGCCTCCCCTCAGAACCACGCAGACGCAACAGGAAGTCAAAGTTCGCAGACGTGCTCATGGCGTAAAACACGTTGGCGTTGTCAGGGATGACCAACTCTGGAGAAAAAAGAAAAAAGATTGAAAACGTGATGCAGGCATTCCATCATAACAAGCCTAGATAGATGAAATATTAGAGCACTAAGATTTCAAAATGTGTGAGACACACAAGATCCACAAATTTTAATGTTGTACCTCTCTCCTCAGAGATGACCTGCACCAGCTCGTAGTCGGCAGCCTGCTCACCCTCCAGGTTGTGTTTGGCCATGGCTCGAGAGATCACCGCTGGAGTTTTGTCTTGACTGGTCAGCTGCATGGAGAAACAATCATTCGTTTTACAACTCTTCTCTCTATGAACTTAGTGCTATTAGCAGCCAAGAATGATGATCCATTTGTGTCCTTTATTATAAAAACAGCTATATATTTTCAAATATAAAAATACTGTGTAATAACAACAGTAAGTGAGATATAAAAAAAAAAACAGCCTGTGGTTTGCAAAATTAAAGAATTGTTTGATATATTCGCACTGAATTACTAAAGCTAAAATAAATGATCAAATTATTATCTGAAAAAACGTATTTGTAAGTTGACAGTGTTCCCTCCCCAACTATTAATGTTGAATGTATAAACCTAAATAGAAACATTTTAAAAATGTTATTAAATTATTGAATTTTATATAATAAAAATAATATTTTTATATATTTTATAATATTTATTACCTGTTGAATTAAAATAATTCTAAAGCACTTTGAACTTGTGTACATTGTAAGGGAGTGATGAAAACTTAGAAATATATATTTTTTTTCCACAAAACAATATATAGATGTTTATTTATTTCTGCTAAAAATGAAAAGAATAAAATAAATCACAGTTAATTTCATATATTTGCCTAGACCCCAGACCACAACTTGAAAACTAATTATTTTTATTTATTTTTAAGCATATCTGCCTGGTTTTATACACTAATTAGCAATAATAATTAAAATGTCTTTTAATATAATTAAATATAAAATGGCTCTTAAACTGCAGAGCAAGCAGGTAATCAATCAGTAACTAATCGTACTATATTTGACCAATATATTAACAATGGTCAAATATACTTCTAATATAAGCAAGAATAGATTGCACACACTGATAAAGTAGATGGATGTTATTCATCACTAACCATGATACTCTTGTAGAGGTTGCCGTTTCCCTGTTCGAGGCTTACTCGGATGATGCATGCATCCTGAGCTTGTGTGTTATAGGCGGGTGGAAAAGAGGGTGATGTGGGAGTCATGGGCGTCAGTGACATGGAGCGCCGATGGTTGCAGGGGGGCCCGGGCAAGGTTGGGGAGGCCATAGATATGGAAGCACTGGCTGTAGAGGAGGAGGTGTCCATGGAGTGCAATGAGGTGCAAGAGGAAGACTCGGACAGCTATTGTAACCAAACAGATGTCTGTTTAATACTTTCATTTAATACAACAGTATATCAAGAATTTTGCCATGATTTAGGATGTTTGTACCTTCTTAAGATGAGTGTCTATAGAGTGCGTGGGTGTCATGCCTTCACTCTCTGAGGGACTAGAGTCACTGGAAGACACACTGACTGAGTCCATGCTCTCCCCAGAGCTGCCAGTAGGAGGCGACCGAGGACTCTCTCTCACAGGAGAGCTTGTGTTTGAGGCATCAGGTCCTAAGAAGAGTCTAGAGAGGTTGGAAGGACAAAAAAAGAGAAATGATATACATAAAGTCTTCCTCTTTGAATATGCACTGCTGTTGAAAAGTTTGGGGTCAGTAAGATTTTCAATGTTTTTGAAAGAAGTCTCTTATGCTCACTAAGGCTGCATTTATTTGATTAAAAATACAGTAAAAACAGTAGTATTGTTAAATATTATTACTATTTAAAATCACTGTTTTAATATATTTTAAAATACAATTTATTCCTGTGATGGCAAAGCTGAATTTTCAGCATCATTACTCCAGTCTTCAGTGTCACATGATCCTTCAGAAATCATTCTAATATGCTGATTTGGTGTTTAAAAAACATATTTCGTGTTATTATCATCATCAATGCTGAAAACAGTTGTGCTGCTTAATTCTCTTGTGGAAACCGTGATTCATTTTTTCCAGAATTCTTTGTAGGACATAAAGCTAAAAGAAACAGCATTCGTTTGAAATAGAAATCTTTTGTAACAATGTAAAGGTCTTTACTGTCACTCACTTATAGGCACGTTTTTTAAGTATAAAGCTTGATTGATTCAGATATAAAAATGTTGGTTTTAGGTCACTCACAGGCTCAATCTCTTCACCATACTCTTGCGGGGTTTTGGTGACGTTGGGCTGTTGTCTCCCAATCTTTCGACTTCACACGACAGCGCATAGCTGAGAGACAAACATGAGTGACCAATATTAGCAATGAGACTTACACTTATGAAAAAAAGAGAGAGAGAAAAAAAAAAAGTATGTACCTCTCCTCTTCTGAATGCTGAGGCTGACTTTTAAACCAGCGCAGAAATGTGGGGTCAGAGGTCAGACAGTAACTGTTGCACGCAGACTGCAGGAGCTTAATCTGAGCGATCACTTCAAACTCCTGCAAAGAGAGAGATTTTGTTCAACATTCCCACAGACCTAAGGGATTCAACAGATGTTTTGACTATAATAAAGACCAAATAATAAGGAATGTTGTACTTACTCTGCGCCGCTTTTCGAAATTAATCAGTCCTCCCTGTGAAGCACAGAAAGAAACTTTAGTCCAGATTCTCCACATGATTTTACTCATGAAAACTTTGATTACAGTGCTTGTGAAACAATCCAAAAGAAGGTCAAATAAACCTTGGTAATGAATACCTTAGCGGTCTGGGAATGCTAGGTCAATAATAACACCAGAGATAATTCTTTATGAGGTTTTCTTTTACTGGTGGATGAACAGCTGACTCACCTCCGCTTGGTCAGGCAGTGCTGTATCAAGCATGGTCAGATCGGTGAGAAATGTACCCAGGTATGGGATCGTCCCCTGCATGGCACCCTGGAAACATTATAGTTATGTATATTTTTGTCAGCTTCAAGCTAACATGGCACTTTTTCACACACAATATTTAACACTTTAACTCTTGCTCTCAAATAATGTACATATGCATACTATCTTTTGGGGCTTTTTTTTCCCCCTAACTCACCATCTCTTTCTGCAACTGCAGTCTCTTTTGGGATCTTTTCTGGTGGTCTTTGGCACAGCTGTCAAGACTGGCAAATTTTGAGGTGCCCTCCTGAAGATCAGAGAGATGTCATTAATTTTTAGCAAGCCAAGAAGGAATTGGCAGAATTTTTCTAAATTTTCTGTTTTTTTGTTGTTGTTTTTTTGGTTAAATGGAGTTTACACTTTTGTTGGTAGCCAAAAGCATAATCAAATTAGCCTAAAAACATAATAAACAAACACATAAATGGCAAGAGATTTTAATAATTTTTAAAATCATGTAAATCTGGTTCCACGTGCGCCTTATTAGTGAACGCTAACTGCAAAGAAAACACAACATAACCAGAACTGTGAATGAGAGACGTGTGTGAGCTCACCCTCATTAGCAGTTCCCGACTTGTAAGGTAATTATTCTGGTCGGAGAAGATATCGGAAAGCTCTTCAAACATCTGCATGCTGTCTCTAATGTAGCATAGCGGAATAAAAACAATTCGAGATTTTATTCGAGGAACATGTCATTCTTAATAACAGAATACACAACACCGTTCAAAAGTTTGGGATTTTTTTAAAAGAAGATTCTTATGTTCACCAAGGCTGCATTTATTTGATCAAATACAGTTAAACCAGTGAAATAGTTACAATTTTATTTTATTTTTATATATTTTAAAATGTAATTTATTCCTGTGATGCAAAGCTGAATTTTCAGCATCATTACTCCAGTCTTCAGTGTCACATGATCCTTCAGAAATCATTCTAATATGCAGATTTGCTGCTCTATACACATTTTTATTATTATCAATGTTGAAAATAGCTGTGCAGCTTAATGAAGTTTGATACAGATTGTGATACAGTCTTTTTTCAGGACTCTTTGATAGAAGAGAAAGCTTGAAAAACATTCATTTGAAATAATAATCTTTTCTAACATTGTGAATGTCTTTATTGTAATTTTTGATCAATTTAATGCATCCTTGCTGAATAAAAATGTCTTTAAAATAAATAAATAAATAATAATAAATAATGATCCCAAACTTTTAAATGGTAGTATATATCCATCTAGACACACAACTAGTAACCATAACATAACTGGTAAACATAACCAATATTATTAAAAGGATACAATAAAATTTTAGCAGCCTATATAGTGTTTAAAAATAAAGACTGACAGGCTTGATTATTGACAGAACTTACTTGGTAACAGAGGCCCACGTTCTCTTCAGTCTGTAGATGGGGTTGGACTGCAGCGCCGACACTATGGCTCTCAGAGACGAGAAGTTCTTACGAATGCGACACTCCTGAGAAAGTTAATCCATATTTACACATTTTCTGTTACAAATGGGCCTAATTAGACTTTATCAGAAATCTTCTGGAAGGCTGAATGACATTATTATGTCTACTTTGGTTTATCTAGATCTAATCTAAAACAGTTATGTCTTACAAAGACATAGATTAGGAGTAACTCTTTAGCCAAATGCACAGAGAATGGTAAATGCCTTTTCAAAAAATATATTACAGATCAACATCAGGCTTTATCTTTGCCAGGAAATCTAAAGTGTTGCTAGAAAATCATGCAACACTAAAGTGCTGCAGTTCTAAAGAACCAGAGGTCGAAAAGTTTGAACATGAGCAGTAAGTTATATTGGGACCATTCAAGCGTGTCTGTGTGTTGGGTTGTGCACCTGTGCAATGTCAATCCAGCGCTGGATAATGCGAGCACGCAAATTTGGGCGTATCTGACGCTGGCGAAGGATGGTGCTGACCACACACGTTGTTACCGCATTAAATTGGGTGATGGTGGCACGTATGGTGGGCGCGCTCTGTTTGCCGTCCTTTTTATCACGCTGAGACCAGATAGAGCCCAAACAGTGATGAGGAACCACCCTCTTAAATAGCAGCTGTGGAAGAAAGGAAATAAATCATTGCTTGAGTCAAAGAATGTGCAAAATAAAGTTTGCATCATTACTATATACAGCTTTCTCGCTCACCGCATCCATATAGGTCAGCTGCTCTGCTACAAGGTCAACTTCGAAGGAGAAGAAGTCCTCTTGCAAATCGATCTCCACTTCCTCATCTTCCCCAAGGCAGAATGGGTTGGTGTACTGAAAGCCTCCTGCAACAAATGGACAGAAGGTGTTTTTGTATGCACAAGAAGACAGAACAAACATGAATAGACAAAGGAGGTATAAAGTTCAATAGAGGTATGGATAAAATAATTAATCCGGATATGACTTGCCTTCAGACTCATTCTCTAGACTGGCCTGGACACGCAATTGTTCTAGCAGACTCTGAGCCCGGCGCATTGGCTCTGAGCCCGGCATGGCCTTCTGCAGGAAACCCAGCACACGATGCAAACTCGGATATGATGGAGGTTCCTGGAAGTCCTCTGGACACTGATCCAACCAGGCTCTCAGAATAGAGGCCAAAGCACTGGGAAAAAAAGAAAAATAACACATAGATGTTTGGATAAACCAGAAAAAACCAGATGGCGCAAACTATTGAGGGAATCTTCCATAGTACACTTTCACTGCAATGCTGTGATTCATGCAGCAACCAAACACCATTCATTAGTTCCCTTTTATTTCTAATCGCTTCAAAACTCACATACACACAATAGCACAGAGTTTGACCTCTATTTTTAAGCTTCTATGGAAATGAAACAACAAACAGAAGAGCTGCCGGAAGTCACTGCAGATACAACAACACAGATAACCACGACGAAGACACTCACGTTCTCACAGCGCCTCTGCTCTCTCCAGTCTGACACTGGTTACGCTCCCCCTCACAATCCTCAAAACTGCCATACCTGTGAAAGAAGAGAGAAACCAGCTGGTGAGCATGATGACAAATGGTGAAGGGAGTAACCACTGTATAAGAACCCAAAATAAAGTATAAAATATCAGGTATGAAAGTAAAATAAAATTAATGCATAGATTTAGGATTCTCACATTTTCACACAAATAAATTACCATGATATTTCCATGACTTTTCTAGACATTTGCAATGACTAGATATGCATTTTTAAAGAGGACCTATAATGCCCTTTTACAAATTCTTGATTTTGTTTTTGGGGTTTAAAAGAATAAGTTTTCATGCTTGAATTTTCAAAAAACACATATTGTTCAAAAATGTACATTGTTGCAGCACCTCTCTTCCAAAGTCTGTCAGTAACGCTCTGTATAGTTCTGGTCTCTAAAGCCCCTCCTTACGAAAAACGCAATATGCTGGACCAGTGTGTTGTGATTGGTTGTGATTCAAGCGTGTTTCAGAAATGTCACACCCCTTACCATAACTGGACGTTTCTACACTCTACTAACGGAACTCAACCAGGGCTCGCCCCACGTTTTTTGTGGGTTTTTTTTGCATATGCCTTGGGTGGGAATTATTTAAATGAGGAATATTGTGGTGTGTACATTCCCAGTAAAAAATACAAGACAGCAATCAAGGCGTTTCAGAAGTTCAGGAACAATGCTTAATGATATAAAGAATACTGTAACTCCCTTTGGAGTGACTTTGTTCTTTGTAACTTTCATGTTCAAACAGCAACATTACACACTAAAGTAAGTTGAAAATGTAACAAAACAAAAAAGAAGCATTATATGTCCTTTTTGTAGATCATTTTATAAAGATCACTTTCACAAAAAGTAATCTCAATGGAGGAAATACTTAGAACTGAACAAAACCAAAAAAAATAAAAATTTGACTATAAACTTCAATAACTTTTTATTCATTTCCGAGACATTTTGTCAGGCCTGAAATTCCCTGATATTTCCATGTCTTCCAAGACTGTGGGATTCCTGTAGATCTTAACCGACTCGGTTTAAGTTAATACCTTGCCAAGATGAGCATTTCTACTTGCTAAGCTGATCACCGCAAGGCTCTTGCATGTACGCAAACGTGAGCATTCAAAACAGCCAGTCAGAATGCATGCAGGTTTTCTCTTGACATTTATGATGTGTATGAACACATAAACATGCACACAAGTGTACACACCTGTCCAGCAGCAACTCCAGTACATTCTGTGTGGTGGCGAAGGCCCTGTATGTGGAGAGGAAGATGCTGGTGTAGGTCAGGTCATTATCACCGAACGCTGTGAGGAGTGTCTCTACCAATCGCTCAAGTGTCCCCGCCCGGATACTCCTGATCTTACACGTCTCCAACTGACTGACCGTGTGACCTGGGGGCAAGCGGTCGCCCTCTGCCTGAGAGAGCAAAGCAAAAGGAGAGAAAAATACAGTGAGAGAAATATAAAATCAGTTCAATTCTTAAACATGCATCCAAGTATCGTGCAGAGAAACAGAGGGAGAAAAGCAGAAATAAACAGGGCAAAGAATGAGACCTTGGTACTGCAAGCACGCTACAACAGGAAACTCTACAATCTGCTTTTAATCAGAGCAATCCTCCTCCTCCCTCTCTGAGACACGCTGGAAAGTCGGCAGACTTTTTAAAAATGCTTCATTAGTTGAAAAATACAATGGTTGTGTGGTTCACATAAGAAACAGGCCTATGTGATTTAAAATTTGGCCACAAAAAGGTGAATATTATAGTTATTATAGTTAACTCAAACTAAAAACTTTTTTATGTAAAATACATAAAACTTAAACTTATTTTATTTCAGCTAGCTGGCAAGGCAACATTTATGATTTTAATTTAGGTTAACCTAATAAACTATCTAACTAAACAAAAACTGAAATACAAATTAATAAAAACTATAGACATTTTTAAAACTATAAAAAAATGACAAAAACAAAAAAAACTGACTGAATATATTAATAAAAACTATAATAGTATCTCAATGATACAAAAATAACACTGTTTCAGTGGAACAGCAAGAATACTAACCTTTTAGACGAACAAATAACGTGAAAACTAGGTCAAACATTAAGCACCGTGACCTCCCTAACGTCAACGTCAATCAAATCTGCATTTCAATTATTACAGCATGATTACTGTAAAGTGAACTTTCTTTTGAAATCAGCATTATCATGAATGTCATATTTATGAAATGATTCATCATTGAATGAACTGTTTTTTTTACAATGTAGAAACATCTGTGTTACAACAAACTAAAGCTCTATGGAAATCACGTCAGCTCATAAGTGCTTTGTTTTCAGAAGGGTGTTGACAATATGGAAAAAGTTATTCAAGGTTAAAGCAACAGATTATACCATATTCACCGCTGTAATTCGGAACGGAGCCATAACAGCATGGCTTCATAAAATAACAATGCTGTATAAACCTTGAAGCTCATAAAGCAAATTTTTGGTTGAAAACATTTGCAACAGAGAACTGAGTTTAATGTTTTCCTGTCACTATGATAAATAGCTATAACATTGAGGAAAACACATAGAACGTATTTTGAAGAACTGTTTTTGTCCATACAATGAAAGCCAATGGGGTCCAAAACAACATGATTGAAAAACATTTAAAAATAAATCAATCTTCTTTTGTATAGATTAAAGCAAGTCATAAAGGTTTGGAATGACATGAATGTGAGTAAATGATGACAGAATTTTCATTTTTGGGTGAAATATCCCTTTAACCCATGTTTTTACCAAACAAACATCCCTATATAAAGTTTCATGTGTTTTCTTGCAACGCTCTAACCATGAAGACTAATGACTAGAACACTATAAGAACCCCACAAATAAAATACTTCCGTAAACCATAAAAAGCTTTAAATGGTCACCCTTAATATGCCCTACTGTCTGGCCAGCCCAGCATGGGCAGCTGAAGTGTTTCTTTAAATAAGAGTGGAAGTGCATTCAGATCAAAGGCCTCCGCTCACCCCCAGCCATCTTGCGCCTTTGTTAGCCGCCTGCTGGATCTGAACCCGCTTTAGCGTCACGTTGTATATGGCTCCTTCCTCGACCTCCTCTCCCCAGTCCTGGACAGAGCTCTGAAGAGGGAGAAAACAATCAACGTTACACCATTTGGAATGTTGTGGACTAAAATGGGGGAACAATATGTCTTAGTTCGGCATTAACAGGAACCCTGGCTTTAAATTTTAGTATCAAAAGACTGACAGACATGATAGGGTGTGTGGAGGAGAGAAAATGATAACTCATTTGGAGGAAGGAGACACAGAGAGAGGGGGAGAGACAAGAAATGAGATCAGAGCTGGCATGGGGTTTTAAAAAAAATCAGCCTAAGAGCTTTTACAGATTCTTAATAGGGAAGGATTTCTTCATCCAGCCTTGGAGTTCAAGAACCAAACTCAGAGAAGTCTATAAACATACACACATATGCTTTCTCAGACAGACACACACACAAATACAAACAGTATAATGTGATGACCAGCATTAAGTGTCTGGGTGAGTGGAGTCTTTCAGGCTGTGCACAGCTTAACGTTCATATTAAACTGTCAGACAGAGGATTTCGATCATTTCTGCACTCTTCAGTCAATAACAATAAAGTAGAGCTGTGATATATGAAACCCTGCATAGTCTCTCATATTCAAAATATCTCTGTTTATCATCTCCATTAAAGTCAGATCTTTTCTTCGATGTTGTGATGTACATCTGAGTGAAACGGAAGGGTTGGCGTTTACAGTAGAGCTCAAATGTTTACATACCCCTCGCAGAATCAGCCAATATTTGAGCAAAATAAGAGGGATTTTTCTGAAGAACATTGTGCAGTTTAACTACTTAGAACAAACAAGGGACTCAAACATCAACCATCACAGAACAAAGAAAAAGGTTGTGGATCATCCAAGTAACGACACAGTATTAAGAACCAAGGGTGAGTAAACTTTTAAACGGGGTCATTTTTATAAATTCAGCTTTTTTTTTTTTCTTGTGGACTATATGTAAACATGTTTTATGTAAAATATCTTATTCAGTACTAAATAAAAAAATAACATGCATTTTGTATGATCCCTCTTATTTTGATAAAATCATTAACAATTTGCAGATTCTGCGAGGGGTATGTAAACTTTTGGAAACTTTTTACTGTATGAAGACAAATGATTGGAGAAGTCCTGCATACATCAGCAGAGAGAAGTCTGTAGTTTCACCGGAAGATCCAGTTAAGACATTTTAATAAAAAAAAATAGCATTTATTTAAAAAAAATAGGCCTAATTAAAATGAATTAAAAACATACATTTAGAAACATTCCTTTTATGCCCACTTTAAAGACAAATGTCCTTTGAATGCAAATAAATTAGAAAAGGAGACAAAAAATTAATGCTTTAAACGAGTGAAAAACTGCCAATTGAACAAGACAATCGCTTCGGGACTTCTTCGCTGTATTCTCGCTTTTTGCTCGCAGGTTTCTCTCTAGAGCTTCCCCCCACAGCTTCGGAATAGATATTTGACAACACTGTCGTAAAAACTCGTTGGTGATTCTCAGACACCAGAGGCTATAGATCAACGACATCAAAGCAGATGGGACGTTCTTTAAAACGTCTTCTTCATTCGGGTTCGGACAGCGTGAGGGAGCGCAATAATGACAGCATTTTAGCAGATTTCTTTTGGCCGTAAAGCAATTGTTTACATCGCGAGACCTGATATCACGCGAGACTTCCTGACGCAGCGGCCGGCGGCCCGCCGGCTCAAAGTTGCAAGTGCGTATTTTCCGCTCACGGGCACCAGGGGGGTGCGAAACGACCACCATTCAACCCGAAATAAGTAATATAACCATTCCAATGCCTCCGAAGCTGTTCAGTTAAGGTAAAAAAAGTTACTTAGTTCACCTTTAAGACATTTTCTCTAAAAACTATTCTTACTATTTTTATGCAATTTCAAGCCATTTTTATCTGAAAATTGTTTTGCGGTGCATACTTAGGAGACTGTGGGAATGAACACAGATGCTTAGATATGTTATAAACTGTTACCTTAATGCACACAAACATTTATTACCTAAATGAATGTGTGAAATATTGCTGTTTCACTAACGACATCACCAGACTTTTTTCCAAAAAGATTCCAGAAGTCTAGAGAAAGTCAGGCTGCACTATGGAATTATGGACCTGTCCTTGGAATTACTGTGAAAGTCAGAAGACCTTATTGCCAAGCGTGTATTTCTATGTGAATCCAGCCAAAGCCATGCTATATCGGTCCAACAAGTGTATTCAGCTCACTTGTGACCCTCAGTACAACTCAGTAAAAAAGGCTCTGGGTTTTTCAATGACGATTTTTTTATTTTATTCGGTACCCTCCAATCTTGAACAGTTAGTTATGGGTGTGTGTATTTCTACAATGCTTCAAAAGAACATATCTGTACATTACTTTCAAAGTAATCAACCTTGACATTTAAAACATCGGCCTACTGAGTCTTTTCACTATTGCTGCACATCCAGACTACGTCTGCAGATTTATGCAGCTGAAAGAGTAACTGTCCCTGGAATGAAGCGGATCAGTCTGTCTTTATTTTCCGGGCCGTTTCCTGTACAGTGCTCAGATAAATACTCAGCTGGATGAGTCATGCAGTTTGCACTCAAAAACAATGGTAGGAGGTCTGCATACCCGCTGCCCGGACCCTGCCGAGTCCATAGTCTATGCACTGTGCTGCTCCTTTGTACTGGATGAAATGTTTTCCAAAGCGGCTTTTAAAGCCAGCTCAGCAGCACAAGCAGATATTGGAGAGGGTGGGACTACATATGAGGAAACAAAATAGTTTTTTCTGAAATAAAACAAGCTGAGTACTAGTATTTGTGACCACATGTGGTACATCAGAGTAGATGGGAGCTCTATGAAGTCAGGGTTTATTAGTTTTATTTATCGGGTTCATTTCAACTAGCTAATTTTATTACATTTTATTCTATTGTTTAGTAAATTGTTTTACTGGGTTGTTATTATTATTTTATTAATAACCATATTTTATAAATATTTGCCCAATATAATATTTTATTGATTTAAATGTATTTTTATAGCAATGCCTGTTCCAAACTCCCATGGAACATACAAACTGATGAAAAATACTTTGAATGCATAGAAAGCATCTTCATAATATGTAAATATAAGCCTGTTTTGTGCTCTAAACAATCATACGAATAAAGTTAATAAACTTGGTCAATTAAAATTGACTATGATACTTTGTGTGGTCGGATAAGTTGAAAAAGCATTACAACGAATGGCTGTGGGACATTTGAGCACTTTGTTTAGGTCCCTAAAACTCCTGTAAACAAACAATGAAAGGATGCTGACCGTTATCATCACAAACAGAGACGTTTTCAACCCCCTAGCCTGCAAACAAAAACAACACAACCCCAAAGTCCATGAGAAACAATCCCTCACCGATAACAACAATAACAAGTGGGTTTAAGCCCATCTGTCCTCTTTGTTTTTCGTCTGCAGAGCCTGGAGGCTGTTCATCACAACAGTGGAAGTATTTCTAGAGTGAGAAACTAACGGGAACCTCCGCCTACATGGAGCCGATCAGATCCAAAGCCAGCGTGTGTGGTAAACAGACGAGTGCGATACAGTATTGCAGTAAAATATAATCTAAAAGCATTATTTGTATTCCCCACGCCCTCCTCCTCCTCCAAACTCTTTCTTTATCCTCCACTCCAAGCTCTCTTTCCCCCTCCCTCTCCTTCTCCCTCTCCCTCTCCCCTCTTTCTCTCTAGAAGCTCAAAGCCGCAAAATCAACAGTGTGGCAGGAGGCAAACGCAACTTCTTACCATTTTAGCTTTCCAAGCGAATTTCATGGTGAGGGCCTCTCTCATCGTCCGGTAGCGGCATTAGAACACAGCCCAAGTCCAGCGAGAAAGGGTCAAATGTTTTCAAGTATAGTAGGCTACGCAGAGCTATCCTATGTGGATTGTCCTCCTTCAGCGCACACACATAGTCCGTCACGGATGGAGCCTCAAGCTGCCAGTGCTCGCGCTCCCTCTCTCTCTCTCTCTCCCTCTGCTCTGCCGTCCACCCCCGCTCAGTAAATGACACAACTCCGCCCACTGCGCTCCCTCTCCCTCCCTCTCTCCCTCTTTCCCTCTTTAGTCGTTTGATTTATATTGCTTTTTATTATTATGTAATATTGTGTATATAATAATATAAAATATAAACAACAATAATAATAGTATATAATAACAAAATAAATGCCAGAGAAGTTAATGTGATGCGCAACATTTTTTTTTATCAAATCTGTCTTCATCTATTCACCTTCATGTGGCACCAAAATCGTATTACGGTTGTGAAACACGAATAGATGTTTAGCAGAATGTTAAAGCTGTTTAATTTTTTATTTATTCATTACTTTATTTATTTTTCATATAATGGATGGTGAATGAATGCAGCTGTCAAACTCCCAAAAGGCCAAAAGTCAGTGCCATATGCGGGCTAATTATTGTATGGTGGAATTTTAGGTGAACAATTCATTAAAAGGGCTCATGACTGTTACTAAAGAATATGATAATAATTATCATCATGCTATTGTAATGAAAGGTGAAATATTTTTTATCTTTCAAATGGCAAGATGGGATGTTTCTGATGGGATTGGATCTTCATCTTTTTTTGTGGTTGGTGTAATGGTATTTTTATAAACTTTTCTAATTAAAAACGGCAAAATGTGACAAAAAAAAGTTAAGTAGGCTATATTACTGTCGGCCATTTAATATTACTACTATTGAAAAACAGTTGTTATATTTATGTTGTTATGTTACAATTGTTATGTTCAGTACAGCTTACCTTGCTCTCTTTCCCTGTTAAAACGGAAGCATCAAGCTAGAATTCATATTTGGCTTCTGTGTACAGTAAAGCCCACTTTCTTTGATTTGACTATAGCCATATCAATCAATCAAGCACTGTTAGACCGGTGAGACAGAACAGCCCAACAACACCAAAGTGGAGAGTAATGGGGTGCAGCAAAGCAGCACCAGGAATATCAAATATTGAGGGAACAATTTGGCCATTTTTAATTACTGAGGAGAGGGAGGGATCTGTCCCCCTCACTGTCTATGGTGGTTACAGTCCTAACTCAGAGACAATATGAGGAAGGCTGACGCTGTATTGTCTAGAGGGGATTTTCCCTTTTATCCCTTATGTGCAGGACGTCTGGATTTTCATTTGTATTATTATCGCAGGAACCTGGATGAAATTAGCAGGTGTCAAGTGGGCCTTCACACACACACACACACACACACACATACACACTTGGGTTCTCATACGTCTAGCTGTACATGTAAGCTTTGCCATAAAGAATCAGTGTGATCATTCAAGCAGCCACAATAGGGAGCACAATAGAAAGCTGTTCAATGTTCTTTGTCCTTCAGTTCTATCTTAACAAGGCCAGTGGTGAGATCATAAATGTCAAGGGCTAGTTTTATGAAGACAGATTCAAGAAGTACTTCCTCAAAGCTAAACACAGTTTACGGGCAATCTTGCTCCATCTCAAACATTTAAAGTTTATATTAGATTGACTATTCTATTTCGCCATTCAGCAGAGAATATTCAAACTAAAAGAATTACACAGTACGATCATGGGCTTGAATTTGGGTGTAGATGTGCATATGAAAAAGCCAGTCAGAAATGCTATTTACATGGTTGCATTAATTAACATTAGTTAATGCATTAACTAAAATTACCTAACAATGAGCAACAGTATTATAAATCTTTGTTGTAACATTAATAAAAATCCAACTGTTCATTGTTAGTTCAGGACCATTAAATAATATTAACAGATACAACTTTTGATATGTATTAATAATTAACTTTTACTAAGAATTATAAATGTTTTAGAAGTAACCTAACTAGTAAAACACTAACAGAAATTTACTAGATTAATAGGCTATATATATATATATATATTTTTTTTTATGTATCTCAATTTGCCAGTTAGCTATTTTTTTCCTAAAGTTTTTTTCTCCTTTGTCTTCTGATTTATTTGGAGTTGATGGAACAGTTCAAATCAAAATGAAGAAAATGTATACATAAAATGTAGATAAAATTATATTTTACAAAAAGCTGTTCTGAAGAACATCAGAACTATTTTCCCCCCATTATGTTAGAAGAATCTACTTAAAAAGTCAATAACGATAAATAATTCACTTTAGTTTTATATGGTACTTTTAAAGGTTGCTTCTGAAGGCACCCTCCAAATAAAACCAAAAAGTCAAGTCCAAGAGCAAATAATCAATAATTTCCGTTGACATGGAATTTAGTCAAGCGCTATAGTTATTCCCTGTGGTAAATATCCTAGACGGAGTCTGCATCCAAAAAAGGGAGATTTTTTGATGATTACTAGAAAATCACAATTGTAATTTCTCACTAGAAATGACATAAAAAAAAGTGGAAAACGTCGGTCAATTTATACACAAACTGTCATACATCTGCTGCATTCAAAAATCGAACAGATGAAGGTATCTCAGGAGACAGGAAGTGAAGCTAACATTGGATTCGGACCTGCCCTGATGGCTTCCTTGGAATGCATTCTCAGAAGGCAGCATTTTTAAGCTTTCGGATGCAGCCCTAGACTGTGATTAACGTTCTGGAAAGCAGGACCAAGATTGTATTAGTGAAAGTGCATGCAAGTAACCACGGGAGAAACCTGACAACCTATCACACGACTCCCTGAAACCACACTAACTCACCCTCACCTCCATGCACCATTAGCTGTCTACAGTCACAACAAATTCAATAAAGTGAAGTGTGTTTAAGCAGAGCCCCCCTCGTGTTCAGGTCAGAGAAGGCTGGTCAGCGAGGGCAGTGGGGCTTCAGAGGGGAAACCCTTATTCTCTGGGATCTGCTCCAGTTCCCAGGCCGGTCTGACTGGGTGTCCTCTGCTCGGCTGTTCCTCGGGGGTTCTGGGAAGCGTGGAGGAGCAGTGGGAGAGGTCGTGACCTTTTGGTCCCCCTCAAGGGACAGCTGTTTGCTCTCAAAAGGGAGTGATGTCATTGCAGTGCACAACAACAAGGCCTGACAAATGGCAGGCGGCTTGGGCTGGACCCGGCTGACGCACACACACACACACACACACACACACACACACATGTCTGGTTTACTATCTTTGTGGGGACTCTCCATAGACTTAATGGTTTTTATACTGTACAAACTGTATATTCTATCTCCTTACACTAACCCTACCCCTAAACCTACCCATAACAGAACACTTTCTGCATTTTTACATTTCCAAAAAAACTCATTCTGTATGATTTATAAGCTTGTTTACCCATGGGGACCTCAATTTAGGTCCCCACTGTGACACGAGTCCCCATGAGTCTGTGTGCATTCAGGTTGAAGTCCCCACCGGGATAGAAAAACATGAACACACACACACACACACACACACACACACACACACACACGCACACACACACACACACACACACACACACACACACACACACACACACACACACACACACCTCTGATCTCATACACAACTATAGCCCTAGGGAATAGATAGAGATAGTCTGTATCTATATGAAATAAAAGCACAACACCACTACATCATAGTGATGCCAATCTCTAAAGGAAACACACTGTATCATTTGATTACATAAAAGGTGTGGGAACTTTGTAAAAGGTTAGGAGGTGGTTATTGAAAAATTGATCGATCACTAATCTGCAACCTGTTTAAGCAATGGTTTGGCAAAATTAAAATTTTATCATCTTTTTTTTTTTTTATCTGTTAAATCTGAGGCCATTTGATCTGTTTTTTTTTGTTTTTGTTTTTTTAATCTGTTAAATGATTTTCTAAGAAACGAAAATGTGAAAATGTTATTTATTAGAGTATATGTACACGTATAAATAAATAAATAAGAATAAATAAATGAAATCAACTAGTGTGTGAGTAGTGTGTTTTAAGTAAATTTAGGTGCGTCAATACATCTCACACCAGATTTGACATCAGCATTATTTGTTTTTAAGTGATGGACCACTATTATGGTACTTTTGTCTTGTTTGAAGTGTAACAGGCCCTTTTTACCATTCACTTTCATTGAGTGGAAAAGAGCAGCATGAACATCCAGCCTAACACCCCCATCTGTGCTCTGTGAAAAAATCAAAAAATCATTCAGTTTCGGTAAAACGAGGGTGAGTAAATGATGGCATAGTTTTCATTTCTGTGAGAACAATCCCTTTAATTGACCAATCTATACACTCTTCTTGACACAAAATGTTTAATTTGTGTTTTCCTGGTGGTTAGTTTCAGGTGGGGAGGCATGGGGGGTGGGCTTTGGAAACAGGCTTAAAGGGAATCTTAGGGGGCATGTTTAGACCCCAATAGGGAGGCTGAGGATATCTGTCCTGTCGACACCAATAGAGACATACCGAGTCTAAACCTCCCTGGAGTACAATCACAGTCTCCAGTCAGTCTCTCCTCCTGTGGTGGACTCACACACGTAAACACACACACACACACACAGGGCCTGTGAAGCTATGGAGCACATCGACATGAGTAACGAGAGCACTGTTATTGCACCACTGTGGGGGGAAAAAACACACATTCCAGGAAATCTCCCACTTCCTGCCTGCAGCCTCCCAACTCTATGTGCCTGCCGTCATTGTACCTGACCGACGGGCCAGTTATCATGTCTACACTGCCAAAGGCGCTCGCAAAAACCTGAGGGATGAAGAAAATGTAGCCGTAGCCCGTTCTGTGTATGTATAGGGAGATTTACGGTCAGATTTTGAACTGCTGTGTTGCACTAGCGTCACCAGAAGAGTTATAAGCTGAGCTGAGCTGAGCTGACGCAGGCAGAGAGATCTGGAGCTAGAGGGCGCTGGGAGGAGACCTTCAATGGTAGCCTAGCGTATCTCTCTGTGTTATGACGTGCCAGCCAACACAAGTTCTTTGTTGTTATTTTCAGCGGTGAAGTCTGATAAAAAGCTCAAGATCAACCTTAATCTGTGATTCACAGTTCTCAAGAATCTGCAATCCCTTGCTGTCACAACACCATGTGATCATTTTCATAATGCAGCTTGCTTTCTTTTATCAACTTTACCAGAAATCAACACAGTCTATGCAACAGAAATCACTGCATGTGTTTGTAAAAGCATTATTTATTTATTTTAAATGTTTGTGCTGTATTTATTTGATCAAAAATTTAATTAAAATTAAAACATTTTATACATCAGGATTCTTTGGTGAATAGAAAGTTCAAAAGAACAATTTATTTGAAATAGAAATCTTTTGTAACATTATGAATTACTTTACTGTCACCTTTAATCTATTTAATGCATCCTTGTTGAATAAAAGTATTATTTTATTTAAATCATACTCACCCCAAACTACTCTACACTTCCTGGCATACTACTCTGTCGAATACCCAAATAATCTATAACATAATGTGCAGTAATGGCAGTAAACAGCCAAAGCACACTACATGGAATGCTGTATCCCATAATGCAATGCAAAATGCACAATGAGTTTTAAAAATGCTAAATAACTATTTGTTATGCTAAAGTTGCTGAATTAAACATGCAAAGAGGTTGCCACAACAATGTAGCTTATGTCGTCTAAAAGCGTACTGTCTGTTTTGTAAAAATATTATAAAACGGTTAGTTCCAATCTTTGATTCTGATTGGTCAATAGCAGTGTTTTATTCATGAAAAAACACGGCTATGACCGCTTCACCCAACGGTTATATGTATCACTACACAACCCCTAGCAACCACTCTTAGCAACTTAAACATGTTTGTTGTATCAAACATTGATATTGTTCATTGAAGCTAAATTTATAGTAGTATTGTGAGAGATCGAGTAAGCAAGTGTACCTGCATTTACAGTAGACATAGCATTTTCCTTCAGGTCAGTCCTATATTCATTAAAAATCGTTTGAATGTCCGCTGCGATATCTTGTCCTTTTAACAGTTAGCAGCTAACGTTAAGGGCGTTAAGTTTTCCCGTGCCTGTGTCTTCCTTCTCCGTGATCACAAGTTTGAGTCCCATCAATATAAAAGTCTTCTCTACCGACTGACTCACTCATAAAGACAGTCTTTGCCGCCATCTATTGGCGAAATAATGTATATAACTTGCTGTTTACGGTCAGGGACTATATTTTCCAGCGGAAGGAAGGCTTTTAGTGATTTTACTTCATGAAAGTTGCATAAATACATATTTTTCGGCTTTAATATTTGTATTGTGCGGTAACCGTTTTAGAAAAGCAATAAGGTACGAGAGGTTTTGGTGTATCGTGAATAAGTCACGGCTGTTTGTTTATTGGCAGTGTTCACTACAATACAGTATGCTAGTAACGTTAACGTTACTCCATTCCAAACAAAACAAAGCTTTTTTTTTTTCTCCCCTTCTTTTTTAAAACTAATTTCTTCTGTTTTCCGTTTTTTGAATGAGCTGTTGTCTTTTCCACCTTGCATTACTGTAATCAACTGACAGAGATGAATGAAGAACTGAAAGTCCTTGAGTAGCTTTTGGGGTTTTCAGATGAAAGAAAACTGAAACAAAACAAAGAAGAGAGCAGCATCTTCCCCACTGAGCACCATCAGCAAAATATGCCACAGTGGAAACTGTCATTGTGAAATATGTGGTAAAAACAAATCTTAGCGTCCTCAAACATGTGGAACTTTGAAGGACTCTCGTAAAAACGCTTCCCAGAAACCGTCATTCCTGAATGGCGCATGTGTGTGAGAAAAGGAGAGAACAGTGTGTGTCAGTGTGTGTGTGTGTGTGTGTGTGTGTGTGTGTGTTTATGTACCTCAATTTCTTTTTTTTACATGCCCAATAGAGGGCAGTGTGACACGATTCTGCTAATCTGCTCAGAGTGAACAAGTAGCAACTACAACAAGAGAAAAGAATAAACAATAATTGTATGGCTAAGAGGTTTATTGTTAAGAGTTATGATATGCTCCAATGGTAATGTGAGTGTTTTACACTGTATCCAAGAAAATATGTCACCCTCCCTTTTGTTAGTTCTCATTTTCTCTTATTCAGTGTGATGCAACCGTCATTTACCAGCAGTGTTTTCTATCAATCCTATTTTATAATGTTTTTCTACATAAATGTGACACATCTGGGTCATCTGGTTTTTAATTAGTAGCCATTCACCAAAAAAAATTAAAAATAATAATAATACAACAACACATAGCCTATTGTGCATACTACATCTTAACTATACTCAAGAGTCTGTTTTTTCAGAGGTTTGTCCTGTGCGTATCATAATAACAGAGCCTGACAGTATCTGTGATAGACTGATACAGTCAGCATTAAGATTATTATAATCATTAAAGTATGGGTTTTATATTCTCAGATTGGTGAAAAACAGGAATAATCCTGGATGGCATTCTTTAATGACTAATATGGTGGCCAGTTGTTTGCAGCGTGTCGTTAATCTTCTCCTCTGACCTAGAGCTAATAAGCTTTAATTAGCCTGTGTGGTCAGTCTGGTTTGGGCCCCCACGTTGGCAAAACCATCTGCCACAACAGACAAACAAACAAACAAACAGACAGACAGACAGACAGATAGATAACCTGTCTGTCACTGTCTAGCTCTCTCAGACAGTCTATCTGACTGCGATTCTGCTGATTCAGTCTGTCAAGAGTGTGTTTGCTGATCAGAGAGTTAAATAACTTAGCCAGTGAACATCACAGGGCCTGACCTTGTCTGCTTGAGTCTCAGCCCCCTCCATCCATCCCTTCTTTTTCCTTCTGCTGCCTCTCTGACAGAGGGGGCAGTAAGCCAGGCCACATGACACGGATCAGGAAAGAGGGAATGAATGGGGGGCTGTAGGAAGGAGGAGGGAGGTTTTTTTTTTTTTTTGCTGTGTGAGGGCTGTGTGTGTTTGTTTAACTGCTGTAGTGACCTGAATGGTTCCACACCTGTCCTACCACAGCTAAGATGATTCACAGACCTCCCAGAATGAGAGTTTATAGGCACATACACTCAAGTACAATATCTTTACCGTACCTCTAACACACACACACACACACACACACACACACACACACACACACACACACACACACACACACACACACACACACACACACACACACACACACACACGTGTTATGCTCCCTTATGATACACACATTTGCACACACCTATGTGCCCATAATCCCTTTCTCTAAACACATGGATTATACATTTTCTGCCACAGTTGAGTGATTTGCCCCCTTCGGACTTCAGCCTGAGGTGTCATGTCAGACTGAGGGTGACAGCAGTCATATTATCACCTTTATTAACTTGTTCCATTGTCATACTCATTGAACCAAACACACTAAAAAAAAATCGTTCTTCAGCGGTTCTTCAGGGGTTCTTTGCGGTGGTTAAGGTGCTATATAGCACCACTACCATTTAAAGAACCTGTTAAGCCCAGTTTGGTTCTTCAGCGGTTCTTTAGCGGTTCTTTGGGGTGGTTAAGGTGCTATATGGCACCTCTTATGGTTCTACATAGCACCATTTGACAAAGGTAGGTGCTATATGGCACTTAAAGTGGTTCCCCTATGATTACAAGCCAATGAACCACTTTTAGTGCTATTTAGCACCATTTTTGTTTAGAGTGAATGTTCAATAGTGCAGTCATGCAAACTTACAAATCTATGGTGAGTGCTATCCATTATAATACTACAACATCTAAAGAGCATGTCATATTAGGAAAAGCTCTATTTATCCTATATACACTGCAATTCAAAAGTTGTTGTTTAAAAAAAAAAATCACATTAGAATAGTTTCTGAAGGATCATGTGACACTGATGACTGGAATAATGGCTGCTGAAAATTCAGTTTTGCAATCACAGGAATAAATTACATTTTAAAATGCAAAACCGTTATTTTCAAATGTATAATATTACTGTTTTTATGGTATTTAAATACAGCCCAGCTGAGCATAAGTCTTACCAACCTTAAACTTTTGAAAAGGTATTTGCTAGAAATATATATTTGCAAAATATTTTATGAAGAATTTATAACAATAATGTTAAATGCATAACAGAAAAGCAAATGTTTAAGTTTGCATTTGAATTGTATGTAAATTAATGTAAAATAATTAGTCTCACAGCAGCCCCAGTAAGTCAACCATATTGTTATGCCCTGATTTATGCATTTTGGAGACAGCAGGGTGGGAACAATAAATTATCAATGTGAGAGAGAGGTAATTGGATTGAAACATAAGATTTCCAGATTGGAACCTGCATCTCCCACATGAGCCATGAACCATCATTCATGACTATCACGTCTTATGTAAGCTCTAGGCCTTGTGCTTTCTTGTTACCAATTGCAAAACTTACTGACACTGAATTACTGAATCGAATTCTCCATCCCAACCAGTGACTCACTGAACATAAGCAAGGAAACAGTGACTAGCAACCAACCATAAGTGTCACTTTCAAAAAAACACACACTAAAGCAAAATCCCAAAAAAGAGAAGTGATGCAGAAACAGAGAATACTTAGTTTGCGATTCCTATATTCAGCATAATTCCAGACACGCGCTTGCGGTCTGCGCAAAGCTTCCTCAATGTATACTGACCCATATTGACTTCTGCAGAGTGAACGTAAGCAACAGGACTGTGCCATTTAGGCTGAATATATGAGTGCATTGACCCCAGTCCTTGATCACTTGACTACAAGTGCCGAGGCTTTGCAGAGTCAAGCAGAAAACCAGAAGCAATATCAGCATTTATGGTTAGTATGTACAGGGAGGGACGAAGAGCGTCATGACCCGTGCATCTTGAACTTTGGCCACCATCTTCATCATTAAGGCCACAAAAACAAAGCCATTAACGACCATTAAGGTCATATAAAAATTTAACAGCCAGGTTTTGTAACTGTAGCGAAGCAGGTTAAGGATATGCGCGTACATATCCTTAACCTGTAAAGTCGTCAAATGCCATACACGTGAAAGCAGAAACGTTATGCAACTCTCTCTTGTCTCTGAATGAGCAGATTAATTGTTTTCCAGTTAGAAGCAGAAGTGGAAGGGAATAATAATCGCGTGAAGTTATTCCGAGATAACTTGGAAATGGGAACAGTGAGAGGGAGTGAGAATGTCATGGCTGAGGTGAAGGGTGGCTGGTGGTCCCACCCGGCATAATCGAGAAATGAGAGTTTCAGAGCTGTGGGACGTTTGTGGGAGACAAAGTCATTTTGTGTTGGTCTATGTATGTGCGAATATCTGTGGGTTTGGTATTTAATTGAATGTGTTTGAATGGATGTGAATGAGTCAATGTGTGTGTGAACTATGTTGAATATGTGTGTGGACTGGACTCCATGGGTGAGTGTAGGGTAAAGTGATGAGGGAGCTCTCTATGGCCTCACTGTCAGAGAAACAATAAGCTGTCTGAGGAACAATACTCGGAAACTCTCCTGTAAGAGGAAGAGACTTGAAGCAGGATGTTGGATAAGGATGAATCTCTCTCTCTCTCTCTCTCTATATATATATGTCTTATTCTCCATGACTGTTACATACTACCAGTAAAAATTTGTGCCATTTATGTTTCTCATTAGCTTAAAAAAGAAACTGATCTCAAGGCTTATGCTTTAATGTATTTTATGCTTATCAAGGGTGCATTTATTTGATCAAAAATACAGTAAAAAAGAATAATAATATTGTGAAAAATTATTCAAATTACTATACTAGTAAAAAATATAGGTTGAAGTGATGAGAGAACTCTCTATGGCCTCACTGGCAGTGGAACATATTTATTATTATGTCGAATTGTGTAGCCTACGTTTTATTTTTATTACGTATTTATTTAGAATTATATTTTACTTCTATTTGTATCACTTTTTTTCTATGAACTTTTCTACATACCCCCTGTAGTGTTCTGACAAATCTGACTATCTTGTTGTTGTTGATAAATCTGGTAGGTTAACACATTTACCTTTGTAAAAAAGAAGCCATACTTAACATGAGCTATCAAACACTTGCACACATATTCCCATTCCCTCACTATTTCCCTCTCTCAGCATCCATCATTTATAACTCCACTTTACTGCCCAAATCTGTGCCCTCCCTCCAGCGATGTTATAATGCTGAGTCTCATTTTGTATAATACAATGACAGTTTCCCTGAATTGAAACACACCGTTCTGGTCAGTGCTGGTCAGGCAAAGTCACCAGCGGTCAACTCCAGTGTGCGACTATTGAAAAAGTGCTGACAGAGGGAGCTTTTCCCGCTCTGAAACCCCCACAAACCATGACCACGACCACATAGGCTACACACAACCACACACACCCCATCCTCTTAACAAATTCGTCTGGTCAGTGTAGTGGCCAGACCAATCTAGGGGCTTTCTTGAGGCAAACATTCATTGTTGTTTTTCCTTTTCACCTCGAAAGATGATTCAGCTTCCTTGAATGGACTGGCTCACATTCAAAAGAGTTTTTGTAGGACATTTTAGTTAGAGTAAACTGTTTTAAAGAGGTTTTTGCTATGGAATACTTGTCTGAGGAAATTTTAGTTTCATTTACCCAAAAAAAAAGGAGAAGAAGAAGAAGAAAAACGTTAAAAAATACCGGAAAGAATGGCGATCCGTACAGTGCTTTTCTATCTATTCTACACCGCAGAACATAGAGCGACCAGTTGAGTTTAGTCCGATTCTCGAAAGAATGCCTCATGTGCCGGTTCTTTGAACCAAAACCATAAAGCGCGACCAGTGGCTGGAATCCCATTCCCAGGAATCCCATTCCCAGGTCTTCTTAGTGAACCAAAACATAAAGCGGTAGGCTACCAGTGTAGAGTGATTCCCGAACAAATTATTTATATGTCTTAATCTTAAGACTCTAATATGTCTTAATATAGTAGCCTAAACTAAGTAATTTTTTAGTGAATCAAACACATAGCCTATGCTACACGTTACAATTTACTGAGCTATGTTGCATGGCTCATACATCTAAATCAGTCTGGACTGGTTGTCCATGACAAGTTGTAGCCTACTTAAAGATTAAAACAAGTATCAGCCTACTTCAAGTTGTAAGCTACGTGTAATTAGTCAGAATAGGCCTATATTTTCAAAACAAATAATGAAATATTAAAGCATAACTATTGTAAGCAATGTGAAATGCAACTTTCAGACTGATGCATGAGTACAATTTAATTTTTTCTATGCTTAAGACTTTATGCAGACTAAAAGCCATACACAAATTAAGTTGAATTCAAATCAGTTTACTGATCATTTAACTTTTGATTCTTCTTCATATCATCCCACAACTCTTAAAGACCCCAAACAACAGAGCCCAACTCAGATAAAGTCCATTTACATGCTGTTGCGAATAAAGGCAAACTGCTAAACAAGAAGCTACAATGATATACCATTACAGCAGCCTTCAACACACATAAGTGACTGACCCAGTATCGAGGGCTGCTCTCAGGTGACCGTGGCTGGTACCTCTGCAGGGACACCCCTCCCTCTCCATCTAGGTCCAGGCAGTGTGGGATAGGTGGCCAGGGGAGAAGCGATGCCAGCGGGTAGTGCGAGATCATGATGCCCGTCCAGGTTGCCCACACATACTCAGGGCTGTAGAGAACTGGTGCTCCTGTGATGAAGGTCTGTGTGTTTTTCGTGTCGTCTGTCTCTGGAGGGCATTCCCACTTGCGATCTTCCAGAGAGTGCCCTTTTGTCCTTTCGTGTAAAGTGGAAACAGTCTGACAGATCTGTCTTTAGAAGTCCACAATTGCTGTTTCCCAACACGTACAAACAAAGTCTCTCTCTCTCTCAACCTCAGTCTATAATTCGAGAAGAGGTTGGCAGCTTCTCCGCTGTAGCCACATGAGTGATTAAAGTCTATTGTTTTTTCTCTCTCTCACTTCAAAGTAGGAGGAGGGGTGAGCAATAAGCCCTGCCCCTGCACTAATACCAAGATTGTGCAGAAAGAGGGAGAGAAAGACGGGAAAAGAGAGAAAAGGGGTCTCGTGTTGAAGGAGGAAAACTGAGAGGAGGTTTAAACAAAATAGTGTTATTTTAGCAAATATCTACAGTATAGTTTAGTGTTAATTCTTTTAAACTATAACCACAAAAAGTTACATCTATATCAGGCAAGTTTTTTTTTTAATAAGCTTTTTTAACAAAAAATATGCTCTTCCCAGAGCAGCAGTTAGGGAGTCTAAATAATAGACAATAATTATAATGATAAGCATAAAGCTTTAATTACCATTCTAATGAGAAAATTGGAAAGTTCACATTACAGCTTTAACGATACACAGAGGAACAATATCATTGGAATCACTTTCAGAAGGATGTTCTCCAGCTGATGAACAATAAAAACATTAACAGCCAAGTGACTTTGAAGAGCTTGAGCATTTAAAGTGGCAGACGACAAAACGGCAGCAAACACAACAATATCGTGCGTTGGTGTGGACACTAATATAATAATCGTTAGTTCTTGGTGTGAACTGGCCTTAAGGGTTGAAAGAGGACCTGATGGAGTCATCAGCTGTCTTCTCAGTTAGGCAGTAGCTGTTAGTAAATAAACTTTCCTGTTAACCAATAATTCAGCAGTGTGGCCTTTGTTACCAGGACCAAAGGCAAGGTTTCACCTGAAGAGTGTAATAGCAAGCATGTGACAACATATTGGGAAAAAACATAGTTAGAAAAATGCATATTGATTGGTATGTATTGGAACTGGATTTGGTAAAGTATTGACGCAGAGGACGACAGCAAAAGCTGAGGGTGTTGTTTTGGACAGGGCCAGTATTTATGGTTATAGCCCTGACTGGTCAGCCATAAGTGAATAAGTAGCTAACCAATACACACTCATGTACGTTAAGGCATACAGTACTTGGGACTGTTAATAAGACACAGAGTCTAAAAGCTGTAATTTCCGACTGTTGCAAAAATGCCTGCAGCAGATATGTGAATCAGTAACATAAAATAACAAAACAGCAAGATCCGGAGGATGTTTAACACTAAGTTCAGAACTTTTCACAGAATTCAGACGAGTACACACACAGTGAGCTCACTTTATGTTATGTTCTGGGTAAAGTATAACTTTAAATCTGTGGAAAGCTTCCATGATATGCTGTCATTAATGCAGGCAATCATTTTGACTAGTGCCTTAGGTTGCAAAAAAATACATTAATATAATGCATTTATAATGGAAGACATTTCAGAGGGTTTAAAAGCAGAAATGTCCCGCTTTTTAATATGATAGCACTCAAAATTAAATTTTCAGTACAATGGGTTACAAGGTTCTAGTAGTGGTCGGACTGCTCTAGGTGGATAAACTAAATGAAATAAAATTCTGACCAATACTGATAAAATGATAAAATACAGATAAAATACCTATTTATTTGGTTGACAATTAGTTAACCCTCTACTGCATAGCGTTGCCCCCAGGCAACGGAAAGTTTTCTTAAGCCCTGTGTTCAGTACATTTTTCTTTAAATGATTGCAACCAATTAGAATGTTTGAAAAAGTATCAAAGAACAGTCCAATAAGGTTTGGGAGTCACTATCAAGCACCATTTGAAGGCGGGACGTCCTTTTCTGACACATGGTCACAGGAGCACATGGTGTGAGATGAAAGCAAGATTATTTGCTTTAGTAATCATATTTAAAATGACATGAACTGTACATAAAAAATATGTGTGTGTGTATGAAGGTGTAGAGAAGCCTTTTGGCAGGTTTTGTGAATTTATTTTTATTTTGCATGTTCACAAATTCAGTTTTTCTTCTTGTTGCCTCAGGGCAACGTTATGCGATAAGGGGTACTTTTCAAGGATGTCTTGGACAATACCTCACAATGGCAAATAATGTGTTACAAGTAGGGAAGATGTAGGGTTCCTGGGTGCACAGGAACACCCAAAGTCACCAAAGTGACACTAATGTGCAGCATCCACAGTCATGTTAGAACAGAAAGGGGCCATCTACAAACTGTTCCCACAAAGTTGGGAGCATGAAATTGTCCAAATTGTCTTGGTATGCTAAAGCATTAGGAGTTCCTTTCACTGGACCTAAGGGGCAAAGCCCAACCCCTGAAAAACAACCCCACACCATAATCCCCCCTCCACCAAACAACCCCACACCATAATCCCCCCTCCACCAAACAACCCCACACCATAATCCCCCCTCCACCAAACAACCCCACACCATAATCCCCCCTCTACAAAACTTTACACTTGGCACAATGCAGTCAGGCAAGTACCGTTTTCCTGCCAAACCCAGACTCGTCCATTGGATTGCCAATCAGAGTTATTTAAGTGTTTTTCCCTTTTTACTTAAATGATTTCTTGACATTTTTTAATAATTTTTTTTATTTTTGTATTGCTCTCTGAGAATTGTATAATGATCATTTTCTCTATGATTCTTTACCATTGTTGCATAACGTTGCCCTCAGGCAACAAAAAAATATTTTGGGGTGGGGGGGTTGGGGGAGGGACATTTTTCAATAAATCAATAAAATGTTCCCAAATGAGCCAGGAAATGATGTGAAATAATTTTTATCATGTGTCATCAAAATTCATGCAGTAGAGGGTTAAAATTCTATACAATTTTGTCTAAATAAAATAAATACTAAATAAAAACTAAAAAGTATGAAAAATTGATATTTATTTTAAGATTTGTCAAAGGTGCTGTGTAGTTAAATTATTAATGTTTTTAAAGATTAACCTTGAAGTTATCTAAATGTAAAAATAAGAGAAATTAGCATGCACAATTAATGATATAGCCTAAACCAATATCTAATATTGTCCATTAACTGATAAAGTTATATATTGTGCATCCCGAGGTTTTATTTCATTAGTCTCATGTCAACACGTATAATTATTGTCGCTGTACTTTTTATTCAAGTGCAATGCCTTCTGCTTTCATAAAGAACATTTTTGTTTGTTTTTAAAGAATGTGAGACGAGTCCATAATATTAAATGAGGTAATACAAAGCTTAACTTCTATACAACCCTTAACATTTTGCAACCCAACCATGAGGGGTATGTGCTTCAAGCTTTATATACGCTCTCTCTCACCATGCTCACATTCAAAAGCAAAGATTAGAGAATAAATCAGCCAATTAAACCAGAATGCCATTGATTTTCTCTTTCATATCCTCAGGCTCCTCATCTATTGTTCAATATTTAAGAGGATTTTATTGTGGACCACAGAATGAGGGACCTGAATCCCCTCGCTTTCAACCTTGTGGATTCCTCTCTCACTCTCTCCCCCTCTGTTCCTCCTCCCTCCTTGTTTCCTTTCTCTGTTGTTCATTCCAACTTCTGTCCCCATGGCAGAGCTCAACACCCATCTGAACTGTTTTGAAATTTATCAGCTTCCAGAATCTCTCCGTTGGTACATTTTGATCTATACAGTTTGCTGACATAGCCATAGTGCGGTCTGCAGAAGTTTACACAGCTGGCACAATTTTTTGGCTTTTACACTTACACTCAGACACACACTTAAACAAGTTATATCACCCAAGTTATATTCCTTATTTCACAGTACAGTTTGGCAACACAAGACATGCAAAGGCTATGTTAAGAACTAAGCATTGTTCACACCTAAACAGAGGAACATCACGCTCACTGCTCATAAAACATCCATGAACACATATTCAGAAGTGTTTTTAAGTACAGCTGTTTTTATCAGCAAAAAGTGCTGATGAGTGCATCAATGAGGGACATACTGGACATATAACACTCTTGTAAATCACAGGATTTAGCTCTCTGAGGGTAAAGTTCACTAGGACTAGTAAGGAGTATATAACTATCAAAACAATTCCAGGTAAGTGTATATCAAATACCCTAAAAGAGACTTCAAATGTGAAATAACATGGCTTAAAATAAAATATTTGTTTCTACCAAAATATTTATGCAAGACATGCTACAAAAACGAACGGTGTGCTCAAACTACTGCTGTCCTCTTCCACTATCAAGTGGACAATAGAGGAACTGCATACACATTACAACAAGTATCCACAAGTATTCACCATTGTACCGATATACCCCAGCAGAAAAGTGACCCTTTAGGTCATGGATATTAACGCCTATAGCCTACGTGTATGCGTTATTATAGTGTAAATGAAAGGGGTGAAAGGAAAAACATGAATATAAACTGAGTGTAAACATTTGTTTGTGTAGTTGTGCGTGAATGCAAGAGCCAATGTTATCCGATTCCTACCAGAATAATAAAAGCAGATTCTGAGTATTTTATATCTGTGTTTTTCACAATATCCCATCTTCATTCCACGGAGTCTGTCGTCTCTTGGGGGTTTCATGTTGAGATATGACCAGTCGAATAGCTTGCTAAACTAAGCAAGGCTTAGTAAGCAAGGCTTGGCCTACTACTCATTTAACCCTCCGGCCTCCGTGAACACTATCATTAACGAAATCACTCAATCATGGATGACTGCGGATAGCACCTTTCTACATATTGCTTCGGTCACTGAAAACGTTTGTTACTTAAAGGGACTCTTTTTTTTTTATTCTTTTTTTTTTAAGTTGACTGTGACAGGACACTGACACCTAGCCTATTATCTTCAAAACAGGCTCTGAATGTCTTTCAAAGATTTTATGTTATGATCAGTGTTAGGTAAGTTACTCTAAAAGAAAGAATTACTTAGCCTAATTGCATCTTCAATAGTGCAATTAGATGGCTACTAATAACTCTCTGTAAAAAGTAGGCCTACTGCATTACTTACCAATTACTTTCTAAATCCCATATTAATCTCAACCAGTTTAACAATACATAGACATGAAACTGTAATTAAATTACAGAAAAATTAGGAGCAATCCCTTACTTAACCTTTTCAATGGAAAGGTAATTAAATTACAGTAATTAAAGTTAATACTTTTCTAACTTTAGTTAGTGTGTAATGTTGCTGTTTGAGCATAAACAACATCTGCAAAGTTGCAACGATAAAGTTCAAAGCAAAGGAAGATATTTGCTTTTAAAGAAATCATTTTTTAAAGGGGTGGTATAATGCCCTTTTCACAAGATGTAAAATAAGTCTCTGATTTCCCCAGAGTGTGTATGTGAAGTTTTAGCTCAAAATACCCCACAGATATTTTATATAGCATGTTAAAATTTTCACTTCACTTTTTTATGTTCAAACCGGTGTCAGACAAAGATGGAGAGGCTCAAGAAGAAGTGAGTCTTTCGTTCTTCTTTGTAACACAAATTAAGATATTTCTGAAAATGAACGAAAGTCTTATGGGGTATTGGAACAACATGAGGGTGAGTAATTACTGACAGAATTTTCATTTTGGGGTGAACTAACCCTTTAAAAAGCTATTTCTTTAAAAGAAAATATCTCCCTTTGAACTTTGAGCGTTGTAACTTTGCAGATATTGTTTATGCTAAAATAGCAACATTACACACCAACTAAAGTTAAAAAAGTGAAATCATAATCAACCACCCCTTTTAAGGCCGAAAACAAATGGCTGGTAGGGACTACAGGACATTCCTGCCGGGTTAGTGACATCACTAACCCTAACATATACATAAACCCCGCCCCCGGGAACACGCAGTCCATGTTGAGAAGAGGAAAAGTTGTTGTAGTAGAGCACATTTGTGAGTCTGCTCAAGCTGTCGCATCCGTCTTTTCACATGCAATAAGGTACGTAACAAATGCAATAGCATGTCACTCTGTAGGCATCTTACAACAGTTCCCACACGAGTGATTTTATAGATTATCATGACAGAATATGCTAATTGAAGATAGTTAACTCCACATCAGCAACATAAATTCATCAACTAAACGCCCCAGGGAACATAACTTCCTGTTGTCACTTCTTGAGTCACTCCATCATTGTCTGACTCCAGTTTAAACATAAAAGGCAGAACAGTTTCTAAAATGTTTGTGTGTGTCTGTGTGAGGTAAGCAGAGCTGCTAAAACACACATGAGCTCTTGAAGCTCCGCCCTCTGTGCCGGGAGCAGAAGCTCATTTGCACTTAAAGGGACACACACGAAACGACACGTTTTTACTGACCCTCAAAAAGGGACAATTTTAACATGCTGTAAAAAAAAAATTATCTGTGGGGCATTTTAAAGCTAAAACTTCACATACACACTCTGGGGACAACAGAGATTTATTTTACATATTGTAAAATGGGGCATTATACAACCCCTTTAATTACTTATGCAATACAACCAACACTGGTCATGATCCTTGTGAACTTTTGGAAATTCAACTAGTTTTTCCATTTAAGCACTCATTGAACCCTGAAAACATGACTTGGTTTCCAGTGCCACTGACTGACTCTGGAAAAACATAGCAACCTGTCAGTGATTGGAGTTCTTGTGCAAAGTTTCAGATAGGCCTATATTTACTTATTTTAAAGAAACTACTTGGTCAATAGAAATAGAAATGCAGGATTATAAAGAATATTAGTCTTAATTTCTCTTGGTGGTTTCCTGTTGTGTGTGAGGCTGTTTGCATGCTTATGTAAAAAAAATAAAAATAAAAAAAAATTTGTAGATGTGTAAAAGTTGAAATCAGTTGGGACAGTTTTCAAAGCATTTGTCTTCATTCCATGGATAAGTGAGATGCAGACTTTCAGCATTCTCATGATCTGTGACTGAAAAGGAGTAAGAGGATGCTTAGGTAGCTAGCTTGAACCCAATGGGGCTGTCATTAAGAACAGGTCCAGTCTAGTCACTCAGGTATCAAAGTGTTTATTTTATATCCAAGCAGGTATTGTATGTGTGTGTGTAGTTGTATGTGTGTGAAGGTGTGTAGGTGAGTGGTTTCTACAAAAGAACAGAGAAATACAGCATTTTAGTTTACAATAAACAATGCCAGATCAGATTCATGGTAACTGCCAATGTTACATTGAATTCACAGGAAATAAAGTAATTTAAACAATACATGAGGCCATCTACTCATACTATAAGCTCATCAAATACACATCTAAATAACTAAAGAACATTTCTAAGCAGGAAATATCGCAAGCATCAAAATAAATGCATTTAGAACAAACTTAAGAAATGCAGAATAATATTTGTATCAAACAAAGGCCCTTACTTACAAGGTCAATTATGCACACGCAGGAAAAAAAAGAAAGGAGAAAACTCAGTCTTCTGCACAGTACATCCACGTGCAACAGAAGGAAGATTATTATTATAAAGCCTGATAGGGTCCTAATTGGCTTGAGATCAGGTGGGTGGAGCTAGAGGTTAATAGGGAAATGAACAGGCTAAGAGGGGTGTGGCACATGCTTTGCACCCTGCAGCTTAGGGACACAAAAACTTCTCAACAGTGACTGTAAAAAAAAGTGTATGTGTCTCAGAGCAGTTCGTAACAGTGAGACCCTAACCCAGCACAGGGTTTGAGTAGCCTATTTAATGCCATTACATGTAGGCTAACTTTTAAATTCCTTTTTTCTTAGTTAAATATTAAATTATTTCAGTGTTGGAGTGCAATTTAGTCAAGTAGGCTACATCATTGGTGACGATAGCACTCTCAGAAAAAAGGTACAAAAGCTGTCACTGGGGCGGTACCCTTTCAAAAGGTACATCTTTGTACCTAAAAAGTGCATATTAGTACTTTAAAGGTACATACTGGTACCAAAAGTTTACATATTAGTATCTAAATAGGACACAGTATACAGGGGGCAGTAGTGGCCTAATGGTTAGAGTCAGACTGGCAACCCGAAGGTTGTGGGTTCGATTCTCAAAACTGGCAGGAAATGACTGAGGTGCCTTTGAGGAAGGCACCAAACCCCCAATTGCTCCCCGGGTGCCACAGCAAAAATGGCTGCCCACTGCTCCAGGTGTGTGTCCCAACGGTTTGCAGTGTGTACAATAACAATTATTATTATATGGATTAGTTTTACGATCTCTTTCTGAATTTTTTGAAGCGACAAAGTGGTAGTTGCGTAGACTGTCAATGAAGAGACAGAAAGCTCTCAGATTTCATTAAAAATATCTTAATTTGTTTTCCGAAAATGAACAAGAGTCTCACGGGTTTGGAACGACATGAGGGTGAGTAAATTCTGACAGATTTTTCATGTTTGGGTGAACTAACACTTTAGTTATCATTGGTGTAGCAAGCATGTGAATTTGCTAATATTTAAAACTCAGTGTTTCTGGACAATGGTTTTAACAACGGTTTGTTTGAGCATAAAACAGCACAGAACAGACATATTGCAGTAGCCTATAATATACCATGACAAAACCTTCATGCTGACTTTTTCAGCTGACGACAACGAAGGAGTTCAAGAGATAAAACATTTCAGATCTCTTACAGTTGCACAACGTGCGGAGATTCCCAACAAAATGAAACTAAAGTTACTTGAACTCTGGGCTATATTAAACAGTAAAAACTTGGATGAAAGTTTTTGTTAAATACTTTCCTTGCTTACAAGTTTGTAATTTTGGAGTTATTTAAGATGACAGTGAAGATGAATAGTGAAGGTTTCTAGTTTTTTTTAACTAAATTTTCTTTGATCAGTTCTTTAACTCAAATTATCTGTGAGTTGGCTGGCGGGTCTTAGATGGTTTAAAGTGGTCTAGCTGGTCTTCAACTGTTTTTGTGCAGTCTACATAAAACACAACGTTCATAAATTCTTCTAATAAATGCACTATTTCCTTCATTTGGGAAATTTTGACTAAGCTTGTACAATAGTGTCTTAGCTTGAATATGAAAACAAAATTTCCCAAGACCACACCTCCTGTTAGTAATATATAAAGACAAAAATTCCCGAGGAGAGAAATAGTCAGTGCTCCACACCACCATGAAGCCACTGAGCCTATATACTTTACTGATCATTTTCGTCGCTGTCTGCGAGTCTAACGCGTTTATTCGACCTAGTAATGGCCTCCGCGAATGTCGCATTAACTCAACTTTAACAGCACTAGAGGTGCTCCCAGGTGGAGGGTGGGATAACCTGCGCAACATAGACATGGGACGGGTGATGAACCTGAGCTATTCCCAGTGCCAGACCACAGAGGATGGACTTTATCTCATCCCAGATGAAGTCTTTGTTATTCCTCGGAAAACAAGCGAAGTGGAAACTCACTCTGAGACCATCATGTCCTGGCTGGAACAGAAAAGCTCCACATCAGGATCCATCAATGCAGACGTTTCCTTCCCTCCTGTACTAAACGGCAAATTCTCTGAAGAAAATACGCGCATGAAAACACACCAAGTGAGAGGCAATTCGGTAACAACACGAGTTCAGGTAAGTCAGAAAAGTTTTGAAATATCCAAAAATAGTTACAGCGTAACAGTCTTAATTGTTCTCTTTGAATGTTTTTATTATGCATCAATTATTAACATTCATAAGGGAGATATAAAATGAACACAGAACGCTAAATTGTTTGTCAAAAGGAGCGCAATCACAGCGTACGCAATATGCGTAAGTGAAGTTGACCTTCGCAAGCGCTATGATACGCTCGCTTCCAGTTTCATTTCACGTTAAAGTGCAAATCTGGACTGGTCATTGTGTTCACGTCATAATCTGAGGATGTGTCTGTTCAAGGATATGTTTTGTATTGACTAATATTAATATGAACACAAAATATACATATATTCACATAATGAGCTTTTTAATTTACTGTTGTTTATATGCACACACTCTAAAAATAGCCTATCAGGCAGCCTTTCTAATTTAATTGAATCTACTTAAATTAATTTATAAACTTAATTAACAATGATAATGACTTCTTTCATTTCAAGATGATATTATTTTCTCTAAATTAATGAGAAAACAATACCCCAGTCAGTTGCTCATATATTTCTTTATTTTGTAGTAAAAAAGAAAAAATCTAAATTGACCAGGAAAATGATATAATTTCGATTTTAATTGTTTTGTCTTTTCTTCTATATTTTCTCAGGTACGCAACCATCTCTACACTGTTAATGTATATCCCGACTTTACTCTGGACTCCCGCTTTGCTCAGCAGATAGTGGAAATCACAGACGCTATTGAGAACAATCAAACGCGTCTAGCAAATTATCTGTCAGAGAAACTCATACTTGATTATGGTACCCATGTCATTACAAGAGTCGATGCCGGTGCCACTTTGGTCCAAGAGGACTATATAAAAAGGTCTTATATCTCTAACAGTGAGTCAGACAAGTCTTCTGTCTCTGCATCAGCAGGCTTGAACTTTTTTAACAAGGTTAACTTTAACTTTGGTAGCAAGGAAACCCAGGAAACCTCTCAAACCCTTAGTTACCAGCAAAACATTACATATTCTATAGTTCAGAGCCACGGTGGGGCTTTATTCTACCAAGGCATCACTCTGCAGAAATGGCAAGAGAGCACGCAAAACAACCTTGTGGCTATTGACCGCTCTGGTATGCCACTGCACTATTTCCTCAATCCATCCGCATTTCCTGATCTTCCAGCTCCAACTTTACAAAAACTGGCCTTGTCAGTCCAAAAGGCCGCAGAGCGCTACTACAATATAAACACCATTCCAGGATGTGTAGATCAAAATTCCCCAAACTTTAACTTTCAGGCCAATGTGAATGACAAATCCTGTGAAGGTCCAGTCACCAATTTGACCTTTGGTGGAGTTTACCAAAAATGCTCTCCATCTGCGGCAGACGGAAATGTCATCTGTGATGAGCTTGCGCAAAAGAATCCGAATACTGGTGACTATACTTGCCGCCAACCGTATGCTTCCTCTTTGTTACACTCAGAGACAGTAGAGCAGAGTTACAATAAATATGAGTGCCATAAGCAATGTCATTCATGCTGGTTAGTTCTGAGTTGTTGTGAAAATGTATGTGGAAATGCTTACTATGTCCGTAGTGCAAAAATTGACACTTACTGGTGTTCCACAAATCAGACAGTCCCTCCATACTCTGGATACCTCTTTGGAGGTCTATTTGGACAATCTTTACAAAACCCATTGACCAAATCTTATGACTGTCCTCCTAATTACTTTGCACAAGTATTTTTGACTAATGGCATGATGATTTGTTTGAGCAATGACTACGAGGCAGGAACAATATCTTCTGTACCTTTTGGGGGTTTCTTTAGCTGCCAATCTGGCAACCCTCTTGCAAGGGGCGAATACCGTTGTCCACCTCAGTACAGCCAACATCTTGCTGCCATTAGTGATGGCTGTCAGGTATTGTACTGTGTCCAATCAGACGAGTTTACTGGTGGCCAGTTAAAACCTATTCGCCTCCCACCATTCACAAAACCACCTCTGGTCAACATGATGGCGACAAACACTGTAGTTGTGATGACAGAAGGTGATCGAGCCTGGCTAAGGGTTGGGGAAACCAAACAATGGAGACTAGCAAAGCCTGGTGAAGTCAATCAAATGGCCACAATGTTCGATTCGTCATCTACCCAGATGTCAGGAGGTGAAAAGGCTGGTGTTGCCTGTGGTGTAATGACTGTGATCGCTGTTGTGGTGGCAGGAATTGTCCTCTTAATGAAACGAAGAAGGAGGTTTTCTCACTTCAGGTCAAGCAGGGGTTATGAAGAGATCCACAGTGATGGCCAAAGTGTTGTAGAGAGTCAGAGAGAGCAACTGAATACAAATGAAGACCCTACTCAAGCTCTGTTACCTTAGTTGTGTTGGAGTACAGATACTGTATGTGAATTATTCTAAGAGTAAAATCTTGATCAGCTTTTAATTCAAATTTCACAATGATTAGCATGGAATATATTGATGTGGTGGTATTTACAACACAGCTTGTGAAAATTATGAAGTATTTTGTATTTTTGTACATTATTCTGGTCCAGTGTTTTAATGAGAAAAATGTGTGGTTAAATTTCTGCAGTGTGTGTTTAGCATTCTGTGCATTGTTGTGTTGTTTTCATTTTTTAAAACTGGTTTTGAGAGTGTTTTATTATGACTTGACAAGTCATGTGAGTCAGGTCAAGTCAGGTTTTTGTATTTAGCCTGGTTTTTGTTATTGTTCTTTTTTTATATTTTAATTAAAAAACAACATCTGGGTGAAAGTGGATATTACTGGTGTTTTTTGTCAATTTCTCTGTTAATGCACAAGGATGACATCATTTTCATATAATCAGAATGTGAATTTTGGGTGGTCTTAAAATCAAATCAAAATTGATTTTTTTTTTTCTGATGGAATAAGAACTGCAATATTCCATGAAAAATGATTCAAACAATTCTATTCAACACATGGTTTTGATGGCAAATAGTGATAACAAACACACACAAAAAATCAAGTACTTCCTTCATGCCTCTCATAGTAAAAACATTAGTCATAGTGGCTTGTTTGTGAGGGATATATTTGGTTACGAGTTATGTGGGAAACACATCACACATAAGACACAACATAAGACACAACACACTTAAATGCACTGCTTTTCAGTACTTAATACACATCCACATGATATGCCAGTTAAACAGTCAGTTAGAACAAGAAAGAGAGAGACACAAAACTATATACAACAGATGTGGACAACACAACTCACTACGTGAGTGAAAGTACAGGTACTTCTGGTCAAATATTACTCCGTTACAAGTAAAAGTTGTAAAGACAGATTTTTTTACTTAAGTAAAAGTACAGAAGACATACTCGTTTTTAAAAGTACCTAAGTATCAAAAGTAAAAACTAAATGTCACTGCATTGTTTTATTATTGTTGCATTGTTGTATGTTATACTTACAGTACCTTATGCCTCTGAATGCCTATGGGGTTCTGACGTCAACCCGACTTGTATTTCCAACCAAAATGCAACCCCTGCAACCAAAATCATCCCCTGACTGACGTTACTAGGCTACTTTCTTCTCAAGCACCTTGACAGACACGTAGTGGAGTAAAAAGTATGATATTTGTCTTTCAAATGTAGTGAAGTTAAAGTAAAAAGTTTCCAGATGAAATAATACTCAAGTAAAGTACAGATACTCAGAAAGTGTACTTAAGTAGGCTACAGTAAATGTAAATATAAGTAAGTTAGTTAGCCTACTGTCCACCTCTGGTATACAAGAGTAATTCACAGTATAAGTTCATGAGCCAGCATGTTTTATTTGTGTGTGTGTAAAATGCATTATCATCCTATCTTAATGATGATTGAAATGTCTCTAGAGGCCAGATAACATTCTACATTCCAGCATGCATGGACACCGATATGAAAGTTTTGAGTCACCATTACCCACCATGCCTTTGAACCTCACAGACAAACTGCAATACCACTTTGCTCCAGCAGATGGCAGGGTCTCCTAATATTACAGCAGGAAGGAACTACCAAACAGCATTTTGCTACTCATAAAACAGATTGCGTTGAGCGTTTATATTGAAATGCAGACCATAGTGTAGCCTACACCACCGAAATAATATAGCAAGACATCTACTGTAGGCTACTACATATTTATGTCATGCTATGATTCCCATTCTGATTTGTAAAAACAAAAGGCCTTCCTGCTCTTTATTCTATCACAATAATGTCAAGTGAACTAAATGTATCAGTTAAACTAATTGCAGTGATGGCACAGACTTGACATTTTAGCACTGGTAAAATTGTGAGCTGCTTTTAATAAACATCTCTTATTTACTCACAGAACAAATAAAATTGGCGTCACATTCTGAAATGGCAAGCTTATTTGTGGTTGTTTTCAGAATGTGCCATGTTTTGGTAGCCAAATGCAGGAGCCGCCCATTTAAACAATAACCCAAGTAAGTACTCAACTTCTACACTGAATGGAGGTTTCAAACACATCTATGAGAGTTTAGCAGAGAAACAGCCTGAGGCTGTTGGAAGTACATGTTATTCAAGATGACAGTTAACTAACCAAGCACAAAAAGGTTGCTGATATATCAAAATGAATCTGAGGCTTTCCTGGACATCATTAGATGCATTACAGTATTGATCGGTCAGTTTTATTGAATCAGCCCACCACCAGCACCATGACATCTTCAAAGAAGGTAATGAAATAGACAGTCAGAGAACAGGAGCCAGCCTGCTGGGTGGAAAAATACAAGTGTGTCTGGAAAAAATGAGAGCTATTTCTAATTATTATACATGACATAATGCCCAGTTGAATCATACACTCTTTTAAGATACATGGAATATGTATCTTTTTGAGCCTCCAGGAATATTCTGGAAAGGACTTAGTGACAATAGGATGTTAACAATAACACAAAAGCACCACTTGTCTCACACACACTTTGAAATAGATTTTGTACAGCTGTCCTCATTCATTAATTCACATACTTAATGACCAGTGTGTGTCTTCAATGATGTGTCACATGGAGTCCCATGTTCTCCTTCTATGGCAATTTAACTTAAAAACATGAGAAAACTGCAGATTTGAACAACTTCCAAACAAGTATGTAACCAATGCTCTTAATTTTGAGCTCTAAAATATACTTGACACATGAATGACATTTAAAAGTGATTTGGTGATTCTATGAAAATACATCAACTTAAAATATTATTTCTTTCCTGATAATATACAGTAGAAATGTGGACAGGCATACGATTCTTTTATTAAACTGCGCATAAACTATATCTGTTTTTATATTACAATATAAAAAGAAAACTTTAAAATAAAGATTCATCTGTCTTGCTCATTGACTAACAAAACCAAATCTAACTATCATATGTCTGTGTTTCTCTGTCCAGTCCTTCCGCAGTGTCCACATCCTTCAAACACTTTGAAGTGTCCATCAGGGACAATTTGGGCCCTCAATGTCTCTGGAAGGCATGATGAAATAAATAAAGTGGAAACAAAAAGAGCTTGTGTGTCTTTGTGCAAAATCAATCAGCCAGCCAATGGTGTTCGAGCATCCCAGCCAGCTGTCATGCTATTGGTTGATGTGTCGCCAAGGAGGAGGGGACTGCTGGACATTGAGGAGTGAGCTGTCAATGAGTCAGTGTGTTTTGTCATTCAGTTGTGTAGTTCATGAACACATAGAGAACTCAGAGTTCGTCTCGCGAGGCTCGGGACGCAGGCGGTGGTGTGTCCCCGGTGACACTGTTCTGGGCGACAGAGCGAATTTGTGCCTGCTGGGTAGTTTTTTGGGCATACTGTCTGTCCCAGTCTGTGTTGACAGCCTCGTCATCCCAAATAGTGGACGTCTCAGTGTCGCTGAAGTAACCCGGCTCGCCCGTATAGTGTGTTGGGTACAACAGCAATGGCTCAACAGAGAAAGCACGAAGATCCCTGGAATCAAAGTGAGACATGTATGCCTCACTGAGAGAGAGAGAGAGAGAGAGAGAGAGAGAGAGAGAGAGTGCAAAGATGAGGGGGGAAGAAAAGCAAGGGCATGGGAAAAATTACAAACAGGAAGAAAGAAAAAAAAATTTGTGGATAAATTATTCATAACGTTTTTTTATGTGATTTATATACTGTTCAAAAGTTTGGGGTTGGTAAGGTTTTTTAAAGATGTTTCTTCTGCTCACCAAGGTGGCATTTATTTAAACAACAATACATTATAATAGTAATATTGTGAAAAAGTATTACAATTTAAAATAACTGTTTTCCATTTATATATATAAAAAGCAGAATTTTCAGCATCATTACTCCAGTCAGTGTCACATGATCCTTCATAAATCATTCTAATATGCTGATCTCATGCTCAAGGAACATTTATTATTATTATCAATGTTGACAACAGTTGTGCTGTTTAATTTTTTTTTTTTTTTTGGAAACTAAACTTCAAAAAAAAAAAAAAAAAAAAAGTTTAATTTTTTTTTTTTTGGAAACTAAACTTCAAAAGAAACGCAAGTATTAATTTCTTTTAAACAAATATTTAACCATTGAACCCCAAACCTTTGAACGGTAGAGTATATAATGTTAAAATGAATATTTACATAATGTATATATTTTATATTATATTTAGTAATGATTCTGTGATTCTATGATGGCTATGCTAGATAATCTCCATAGGACATGAAAACATTTCATTTTTTACTACACTTTACGCTTATATACAAGAGTAAATTCACTCACTTGGGGTACACAATGAGTCTTTATCTCACTCTCTCTCTCTCTCTCACACACACACACACACACACACACCAAAACACACAGAAAGTTGAGTATATTTATACAGTAATCCATCTGTCTTATACCAATGGCCCTTCCCCCAAACTCAGCTATCAATGGGAATTTTGTCCCTCTAATACGGGGCAACAGGAAGAACTGGCCCTTCCCAAAATTCCTCAAAGAAAGAGCAGGGGGAAAGACAGGGGAAGCCGGAGAATGCTAGACAACAGGGGAGAAGGACCGCAGGGTGCTGAAGGAGAGAAAAGAGAAGGGCCAGTAAAGGCGACACATATGGGGGCACAACCAGTCCTGAGCAGTTCTCCCACTAGAGGAAATGAGGTAGAAAGGCAGTCATTGTGTGACCCAGCAGGGACACCATACTTATTTTCTCACTCTGAACAATCTATCACTGTGTCTGTGCCACTCAGCAATACAGCCTCAGTGTGTGCCTGTGTGTAACCGCTGCAAAAAAATAAAATAAATCTATCTACCTACCTATCTATCTATAGCTACACGATTCTGGATAAATTGAGAATCACAAAATAACGTAATTTTAACTAATTTTTAAAAACAGTTTGAATGAATGATTCAGTGGCTCACTCATAAAGACTTCACTTGTTTCATTACTGGATGAATTAGCGTTTTTAAATAAATCTCTTGAATGAATGATTCAATGGTAAACACATTTTCAGTCACTTGTCGCCACCTACTGATGTAACAATGTAATTGATATAATCTTTATTTGAAGTGTCAAGATACCTCCAAAAGGCCATTTACTCTATTTTGATCGCTAATGTAGACACCAGTGTTTATATCTGAACTACAAACTTTTATCTCAGTACTTCTGTGAACAATTTTAATTACTGTGACAGAAATAGTGATTCTTGTGTGGTTGAAAAGACTGTGAAGCTGTTTTATACCTATACATGACAACTGCTCTATGGGTCAGATGTGATCGTACTTTTCAAAGGTTTAATAGACATAGCCGAATCGTTGTCATTTAGGAATAAGCATCCACCCATCTGTGCATCCATCCATCCATCCATCCATCCATCCATCCATCCATCCATCCATCCATCCATCCATCCATCTGTGCATCCATCTGTGCATCCATCTGTGCATCCATCCATCCATCCATCCATCCATCCATCCATCCATCTATCCATCCATCCATCCATCTGTGCATCCATCCATCCATCCATCCATCCATCCATCTATCCATCCATCCATCCATCTGTGCATCCATCCATCCATCCATCCATCCATCCATCTCACTCACTTAGGGTGTTTGTTGAACATGACTGGCAGGAACTCGTCTACAGGGAGCATCTTGCCAAGTGGCTGAGCAGCGAGGAGTTTCTTGGCCCCCTGCTGTGAAAGAGCGTAACCTAGAGTCCAGTACGAGTAATCGGCCTTCACCAAGTTATTCACACTCTCTACAGACACCTCCGGCTGAGCTACTTGCATCCGCTTACGGCCCACATATCTATGGAGAAAGACGAAGAAAGAGAAAGATGTAGAGATGTAGAAAGATTTTTTTGTGAGCGGTGAAAAGATGTTATCATGTGCTTGTTATCAGCTGGTGTTATTCTTACATGAGGTCCCAGTTCAGCTGAGCTTTTTCAACATCCTCCATGATGGTCTGTAACCTCCTCTTAAACCGAGGCTCAAACCTCACGTCATCCTCCAACACCAGCACATGTTGCAGACCCCTCTCCACCACCTATTACACACATTGTGCACCTGTAAACTACTGGGACTAAACAGAAAACACGCTGTCTTTTGAAATGATTGTTTCAGCAAATGGTAACATTTACTGGAGTGTTGCTTGTCCAGCTGATATTAACTGTACAGTTATTACTATATTAATAAATTTGGTTTATGTTAAAAACTAACAGCCATAATCTTAAAAGATGCCATTAAAGGCAAAACAAAGACACAGGAACTCCAGTGTCCCTGTGTTTGTGTCCAAATATAGAGCACATTCAGCAAACAAGGTCTTTATTTTAAAGCAGTAGAGGCACAAATTCCATGTTTTGTTGTGATAATTATTAGAAGTGTTAAATAAACCTAAAGAAGAAAAAAAATCATCTAACATAAAACATATATACATTTTTATACAAATCTTAGTCTTGAAAGAATGTCAAGCTCAACCATTCAACTCTTTTACATAAGTTATAAGAATAAAAAATGTATTAAACCAATATTATTCTTTAATTTATGGTTTCCCATTTACATTTTTCCCAATAATTTTCATGTATTTAATTTTATGTTTTGCATAATATTTATTTGATGTTACGCTAAAAAAAAACAAGAACATTTTTTAAAGTTTAAAATTCCATTTAGACGCATCCCAAATTGTGCACAAAATAAATAAATAAATAAAAATCGCACACTTTATATAAAATTTAAAGAAAATAAAGTCTCTGTAATCTAATGATATTTAGTTTGACTGACATCCTGATGTTGACAATCAGCATTTGCTTAAAGTCCCCCAGTGGTGAAAATGAAGCTTTTAATGTTGTTTATATGTCTATGCAGTGTTTTTAATATGCTTTAAGACAAACCATGTGCAAATTCATAAGTCAACACCATTGCTGAGTATTTTCTCCAGTGAACCAAAGACAGTCTCAAAAACGTGGTTTGAAATCGCTGGTGTTTCTGACATCACAAACTACCTTGTAACCAATCATGTCAATGTGTGATCGTCAACGAGTGGATCTCTGAGCTGGTGCAAGTGAGTGGAGGCGGAGCTAATTTGCATATTCATAGAACCTCGTATACAAAATGAGGCAAGGAAGTAGAGTATCATTCAAGCTATTTTAAGGCATGAAGAATCTTTTTTTTTTTAAGGAATTTTCTTTTAAACATTTCATTTTGGTGATCAAATGTGAGTTTTAAGGGATAAAATGATTGACTACAGGGGGACTTTAAGGACACCTTCCACTACGTGTTAAAGGTAGGGTAGGCAATCCTGTTCAGAAACACTTTTTTTTATACTGGGTGAAATGGTCCTTCCATCCTGATAGTAGTCAATACATTATGTGTTTAGAAAAAGGAATGAAAAAAATCAGACCTCTGTAGCAGCTGCAGGACAGTAAAAACTCTGACCAATCACTGCCATTCGGTGCGAATGTAAAGAACCAATCAGATGCCTTCATGTCTCGTGCCCGCCCCGAGCCCCACTGCGCGCGCTGCCCGGCGTGCACTCATCACATGTCACCGTTCCCGGAAATATTCAGCTCAAAGCACCTGCATATGCAGTCAGCGAAGGCAAACAAGGCAAAAACTACTTCCTCGGACCCTGCCCGCGCTCTTGAACGACCTCCTCTGCTTCGCCCTCAACCCCGGACCTGTCCTCGAACCGACGATGCGGTACTTGTCTCCGGACTCGGAGTGTACGTTAGTCTTCATTAGAGTCAACAATGTTTTCATCATGGAAACTCTTACATGCAAAACACCGTATATGTTATGAATCTTACACGAAATTCATCTTCATCACAGTGTAACTGATGGTAATGGAAAAACGTGTATCAATGCAACCTGTTTTTAGTTTTGCCTTATAAATATAGCTTGTTACCGAATGAAACTTTACCATTATCGATATGCTAGCTTGATAGTGAGTACTAAAAGAAATCTTATTTGTTTATATTCATAGTGATAAAGTTAGGTATTTTATTACATGTGATTCTGACATGATGTCACTGTATGTACTGCGCTCCTTCCTCTCCACTCGTCTCAGGTAATAAATGCGTCTTGTTCCAGCCTGAGCGTTTGGCGTCGCGCGTTCATGTGTTTTGGGGGCGTGGCTTTGGAAGGAGCTCAGAAGGCAGGGGGTGGAGTGAATGGAAATAATGAGCTGTGTTTATTGCAGATTAAAAGGTCTACAGTCACTCGATTTTTATATTTTCTTTTTCAGAGTACTTACATTTTAATTATGTATTGGTATATAAAGACAGTTTAAACAAATTTGGAATGTTTTTTTTTTAGAAAAATTATTACCTACCCTACTTTTTTTTTACTTTGGACCATATTCTGTACCCCGTTTTTTTAAAGTGCCACATATTTGTTTATATGTGAGTGTGTGTTTACCTGTTTCCAGGTGAAGTGGTGGCTGAGGAAGCAGCCAATCTCTCCGCGTGTCAGAACCCTACCGGAGTAAGGATCTTTATATTCCGGGATCATCTCTATACCTAGAGCCTGAAGCTGAGATGTATTCAGTGACCTGAGAGAGTACAGAAGGTAAGATCAACAAAATCTGAAGCACTTTCACTTGAATTGTTCTGCCACATTTTGAAATACCCAAACATCATAAATGTGATGCCACAGAACTTGATGACCTACTTCCCATCTACAGCATCAATCAACGTAGCCTCAACACCCAGCACCGCCATTGTGTTCAACATCCGTTCCCTTCGGTCCAGCCTCCGCTTCAGATTAATCAGAAAGATCTGAGGGGAAAAGAGAGAACGAGAGAGAATGAAGCAGGACAAAATAAGAAAATGTCACTTCAAAGAAGCTTAAATCAGCTGAAGTTTCTCTGCAGGATAACTATCAAGAGTGTCCAGTCAAGCAAGGCATTCCAGAGATTCTGCTCTCTCACCTCATCAAAGCCCATCTTGTCCTGGGGTTTGGGTGGAGTGAAGAGGAACTCAGAGGGTTTTATGTTATGATCAACTGTAAGAAAAGGCATTTGACGCTGATTAAATGCACATCTGACAGTTATACATTGGAACATAACAAAATGTAAATATAACCTCCAATTAACAGAGGTTGAAAATATAAATTTAAAAGTTGAAGTGCTGGAAAAAGGGTGGTTTATTAGGGGCAGTGGCCATGGGTGTGCTTCATTATGGGTGTGTGTGTGTTTGCCAACGGTCCCCAAGAAGAAAACACCTTATAAATATACTCAATGTCGTCATGAAAACATAATAATTCACAAAGGTTTCAGTGAGTGTTATGTTTAGGGTTAAGGCAACGAAAAGAAAACATAAGCTCAGCATAAAAACAAAAGAAGTCAAAGGAAAATCCCCTCCATGACAAAAAAACAAATGCATGTGAGAGTGCATGTATGCATATATAGATATATACACTACTGTTCAAATGTATGTGGTCAGTATATATATATATGAATGAATGAACATCAATTTATTTTATATATAATTAGTATTGTATAATACTTACTCATGGCCTCAGTGATGGTGTGTATGAAACTCTCCTTCTCATCTTCTACACTTTGCTGGGCCTTCAGAGGTACAGGCAGAAAACCGTAATGTTCTCTGTTACACACGTACATCTGTACACCTACAGAGAAAAACAACAGCATAATACATACACTTCATGGAAATGATCTGCATGCAAACACTGTATAGCCCACCCAATACAACTAGAAACATGAGTGTTACATCATTAATATGTGTTTGTGTGCTGTTACAGTTTGTAATTATGGTTGAGTTTGGAATCCTGATTTATCGACTTTGTGTTAGCTGTGTGTTCTCTGGATTACTGTAACTCCACAGCATGCTCTCTCTCCCTCTCACACACAGACACACACAGACACACATTATTTCCTGATTATCCACAAACACCCAAAGAGGCCATAAAAACACCCAGATGGAGCTGGTTATATTAACCACAGGATTATCCGGCATTGACGCTACACTAACACAAACCCTCCTCAGCAACATATACTGGAGCTGGACAGTTGGAGGTGCTGTGAATTATGTGTTGTGTTCTGATCCGTGTCTGTTCTGGGTCCCAAAAACAGAGGAACGCCACTTTAACTGCCTTGATCTGTTTGCTCGGAAAACATTCTGTGCTTAGAAACACTCGTTTCAAAAACAGCTCATACACTTGAATAATAAAATGGAAACACTTGCGATAATGGTCAATGTTTTAACATTAGTACATGCATTAGGTTATCACGAACTAACAATGAAAAATACTTCAGAAACATTTAATAATCTTGTATAATGTTCATTTCTACATACGCTAACACATTTTTAGCATTTTCCCCTGGTTGTGCAAAGCAACTTGCACTGACATATCTTGAAATATGTCAGTTCTATTGTTTTGTCTTAAGATGCACACCAGTAATGTTTTTTTCTAAGGCACATTATAAAAGCTACTTAAATGCCCTAATTGAACTTCACTGAGGCCTAATCCTGGCTTAATCTATATATAATCTTAATCTATATTATTTTGTGATATGTGATTATCATATGTGCTAAACGAATACATTTAATGTCAAATATACAATTTTTCATGTTTGGTCATAATGCAGTAATATAATTATAGGGTTTTATTTAATTATTTAATATTTAACTTAAATATATATCATTTATCAGATTAATAAATGCAAAAAAAAAATTTTGTTCATTGTTAGTTATAGTTGATAGTAAGTTATAAAACATTATAAGTCAGATAAATGGAGGTTATTTCTAATGGACGGCTGTTAAAGCAACCCAGTGGAGATCTCTCACCAGTTTGTCGTGCGGAGAACGCAAAGACCATGATGTCATCAAACGCCCAGCTGTAGTCTGGGTGAGGTGGGAAGAAGGCCATATCCAGCGTGGCGCTACGTCTCAGATCCATCAGGAAGGTGGAGTGCACCATGGGAACTGAGAAACAGCCCAAACGCTTCCACTCACGGATAGGCTGGTAGTCTGGGGTGCGCTTGTAATAACCCTGAGATGATGGCAGAGAAACCAGGCTATTGAAGTACTGGTCATAATTAGATTTCATTGTGAATGTTTAAATTAGTTTGAACGCATTCTGTGTACTATTGAAGAAATCTTGCCTTATAGGGATAGTTCACCCAAAAATGAAAATTCTGTCATAATTTATTCACCCTCATGTCATTCCATACCTGTATGACTTTCTTTCTCCTGCAAAATCACAAAATATGGCGTTTTGGTGACCAGTAATAGTATGGACAAAAATAAAATCTTGATTTCTCAAAATATCTTCTATTATGTTCCACAGAAGAAATAAATTCATACAGGATTGGAACAACACTAGGGTGGGTAAATTATTTTTGGGTGAAATATCCCTTCAAAATACTACTCTTTTAGTCTGTTTTCTGACAGAGCTGTACCTGAGGTGTGATGCCACACCAGAAGTTTGAGTAGAGGGATCGGGAATCCAGCATAGGCGCCACCAGTGTGAAATTCTCCGCCATCATGAGATCCAGCACCCGTGGGTTGGTCAGGAGGTTATCACTGTCAACAAACTGAGGGAAATCGTTTTTTTGTGGTTTTATTTAACATGGGTCTAACAGATGCAACATAAATAAGTCAACTATTACAAGAATTTCAGCATCTTACCAGGATATAATCAGCCCAGCGTTCTCGTGCAGTCTTCAGTGCCGCCTGCCTGAGCTTCATTAGATGATTGAAACGAGACGGAGCCCAGTGTTTCGGCCCCCACTCATCCGTGTATGACCTTACATCAGAAAAGAAGATGCATACACTTTTTCTTAAAATAACATTTAATAAAACTCTGTTTAATTGGTTGAAAACTCTTTCTACTCCTATAATAAACAAACTTAATCTTATCTTCTTCTACAGATATCTACCGCACTACTATTTTTTTTCAGCCTTAAAGAACAAGAAATATAAGGGATAAGATTGGGAAAAGAAAACAAACTCAGTACTTTTGTGTAATGTTATGTTCTTTTTAGTTTTTATTATTTTGTTTTAGTTCTCAGTTTGTATCTTCAGCAACCTGAGTAAATGTCAAAACAAAATACATGCATTGCTAAGAAAGAATCATTCAGACTAGGTTTTGTGAATGGATTCATTAGAAAGATTTGACTCAAAAGAGCAACTCGTTTACAAATTAGACGTTGTTACTTTCCTTATGAACACAGTATCAAGATTGTCAATTAACAAAATTTCAATTTTAAAGTTTTTCTCACAAAAAGCTATCATATGATTTCTGAAGACTTAGAATATAGCGTGAGTCATATGGAACACTGTCATAATACTTATGGTGCTTTTGTATAATTTTTTAAGCTTAAAAACATATGTGCTTATTCTTTAAGTACATGAAAATGAGTATAACATAACATGATATAATATATAAATATAATATGAAATTATTCAAAACATTTCTATTTGTGTTCCATGGCAGAAGGTCATAGAGGTTGAGAATTAATGATTTAATCCCTGTTCTGGAAATCATTAGATTTAGATGGGAAAGAGATTAGGAGAATGTTGCAAATTCCCGACATAAACAGCCATTAGTGCTAATTGACTTTGAAACCATCTGTTCTGAAACAAGATGTTTTTAACCAACCGTGGCTCATCCATGGGTCTCCACTCCACGTAATGATATCTGCTCTGCCTGTTCTTCAGCCATTCTCTCAGGATGGCTGTGGTGTTGTCCACATTATGGTCCGTTGCAGCCCTTCAAGAAACGACAAAGGCGAGTTTATTTCATTTTAATATAAACAAGACAATCTCCAAAAACAGCTGCTCATCAGGAGCAGTGAAAGAGAGATGCTTCCCTCAGGCTAGGGTGAAACAGTGAACCATATGTTTTGAGTTAGTATTTACTTCTCCTAGACTCAAAGACTTGTGGCAGAGCTTGATAAGAAGACTATTAAAATTCACATGAAGACGTCAAAAGTGCTATTTTACAGTGCTAGCTAGCAGCTAGCGCTGTATTCCCAGAGCTGATAAATTCCTCAGGAGCGGTTATGGGCTTGCATGGAAGTGAGGCACTTGACAACCGCTTGTGAGAGGTAAAAGATGGATTGTCTAAGTTTCATATTAGCATTTCAAGAGCCAAGCATAGCAAACTTAAATATGTTGCTGGCAACTCGGAGATAAAGTGCAGATTTAAGTATGCAAAAGATGAGCCATAAAACAAGATACCATCACTTGCAACAAAATGTATGCAAAATAGACCAACTAATTCATGTTTCTACTACATTAAAAGCGCCAAACATACAAACGCTGTGACATAACAGTAAGTTTTCCCAGTATTACTACACTGTGGGTTGTGGAAATCACATGTAAACAAACACACAGTGTCCTTAGTCGAGTCAGGGCTGTTTGGCCGTGCCAATGGAAACCTCCACTGCACAGGGACTCTGCAGTAAAACCGTGTGGGAAAGAACCAACAAATATTGACATCACCTCAGTCGTCACATTCACACACGCATGCACATTTCCTCGCCCCAACTTTACCAGAAATAAAATCCACCTGGTGTTTATATTCATATTTATACTGTTATACACAGTATTGCAGGCTGTTCTACAGTAGTAGCAGGATGATAATTGAAGCAACAACAACGAGGCAAATTCAACTGGATTTTTTTCACCTAATGTGTAAAAGAGCACAAAAAAAGGTTAAATGATTCATCAGCCTGTTCTTAATCAGCATTTTGTCTCATCTTCCAGTACAAATTATACATCCTTTACACAATACAGGCCTAAATTTAGCTAAAAAACTAAACAAAAACAAAAAATTACACTGTTTACTTGATTTAAAGCATAAACTTTGCTAAATTTACTAAGGTTTAGTCAAACAAGTGATTAAAAACTGTTTGCCAGTGAAACAAGACAAAACATGGGCTATTCAAAATATATTATCTGAGGAAAAAAGTCTATCCTGTGTTATCTTTTCTATTAATCTATTATATTTGCAGGTAAATTAATTAAAATAAATAAAAGTACGTTTGGATATTTTTAACAACACAAAAATATTAATAAAATATATATGTATATAAAGGGACTAAAACTAACTTTTTGCCACACCTGCCAATGGAAAATTTACCAGCCATAGATTTTTTTTACCAGCCATGAAAGAGTAATCCTTAATAAAATTACAAAAGATTTTTCTTTGTCTTTTGTTGTTTAATTAAAACAGACAGCAACAGGAATATTAGGCTGCTGTCACTTTAAGAGCTAATGCATTTTCTTTCTCAACTGTTAGTGTTTACATTCACTAATGACAACTGACTATGTTTATATTAGGATACTTGCCAAGATGGGCATTTTGACAATTTTGTTTGAATATGTCTGTTCAAGTGCAAGAAGACGTGAAAGAACGCTCAATTCAGTATCACGCACTGCGAGTAAAGAATTTAGTTTCCTTTCGCATCTTCTCACGTTCGAATATTTAAATCGGCAAGGCTTAAACGTTCGTGATGATGCAGCACCGGCCCGTCAACTGTCCAGAGTGTCCTTCTCGTTTGTTCACGTTCATGTTCTCACAATATTGCATTGTTAGAATTCATAAAAATGTTACCCGCCAACTGGAGATTGACACGGTTTAATACACTCGCCAACACTGGTTTTTACTCGCAGACCCTGTACATATATTTTTACCACAGCCGCCTCCCAAATCTACGCCTATGTCTGCCACGAACATCTGCAGTGAATAATACTAGTGTAAACCTGCAAATTCACATACACCACCCACAAACAGATACTAGCACCACAACTGCTATTTTGTCACTCACTCAAACATAGACAATAACTCAGTCAAGACAGTCTCGCTCTTTACAACATATCCCGACAAAGAGTTCCAAAAATACAGGCTAAGTTGTTGTATGTGTTTTAAGTATGCTTTATGTGTGTCCATGGTTTTATGAGTGTATGACAGCAGGGGGAACAGACAGCACTGAGCTTGATAAGCAGTCTGGTTCTTTATCACTGGTTCGAAACACCTGACACACAGGTAATGACAGGTAATGCCGTGTCAAAAAGATCACTGGTTTCAGACACGCACTGCTTTTCTGATGACTTCAGCGAATGTAAGTGTGCCACAGTTGTTTTAAAAGGAAAACAGCCCTTCAAGCTGCAATTTTTCCAGAACATCTGTGAAGAATCCTTCAAAATCAGAACGAACAATGAGGCAGAAAAGCAATGCATGTGCATGTTATTAAATGAGGATAAATACACGTGTGTTAGCTTTTCTTTGCATGCAATTTTTCATTCTTATGTTCATCAGTTCTCTGTTCATTCTAGCATTTATATGAGGTTTATATAATTGTGATTCCATCACACTGCTGCAACCGATATAAACATCTGGAATAAATGGGCACTCTGCATCTCTGTAAATGCCTCTCTAATGGCTCTCCAACCCTCCTGGGGCGAGACCCAAACAATGCATTTTGGGTTATGTTGATCCATGACAAAGAAAACTACACATATTCACATGCTGAAGTGTGGAAGTGTGCAAGTATGCACACAATCTCTGGTGGGTATGGAGTTTTATGATTTCTGCATGACTTTATGCTATATTACTATATGCTTGCAAGATGTCTGTATATGATGAGAAAAGAAAATATCTGGATCATATTTTTCTCAAAATCAAAAGAACAATGTATAATGATTTAAAAAATTAATAAATTCAAGTCAGTGAATTTCTGCCTGTTTGAAGTCTTTGAGCCTGTGTCTTAGCTCTGGCTACAGGAGTCAACATTCATATTCATGACCGGACAAGCAAACAGCCTGAAGAATTCAAACCTGCCAGCCTATGAATGACTCAAACTTCTGGTTTCTGAAGGTTCTATCAGTTATATATCCGGGCAGACACATTCTCCTCACCTTTCACTCTCACCTTTCGATCTCTAACAAATTTCCACACCCAAGGGCCACAACAGACATCTGACACTGACCACGTTACATACACTTCATTTTCTGAAAATGGTCCAGGTGCAATTATTTAAGTACTTGCCCCTATCTGTGTATTGATTTATATTCTTTCTTTTTTTTTATTTATGTTTGGGACATAAATCCTCAGTCCAAGCAGCAAGTAATTTCACTGTTAAACACCTTTTACTACTGAAAGTTATTTCACTTGCACTATTCTGTGGACCTAATGATAAAGGTGATGAAAAGTGTTTAGGGCTGCGTGTGTGTGCATGGCAGGATATTTAACTCTAGATTTGTATGTATGCATGCGCTCCTGCTGTGCTTGGAGGAAGCAGGACTTCGCTTATAAAAACCTTTTTGAAGTTTATTGTAAGTCTCCAACTCATTATCTGACAGCTCGAGGCTCACTCTCTCTTTTTGTCTCTCTGTTTCTCCTCCATATGACCTTATTATTGACAGCATCTGGACACCACATGCTACTCACCTCCATACACACACATCTTATGCTCTTTCCACCTGCACAGTACAGCCATCACAGATAAACAGAAAAAAGATTAATTACATGGAAAAAAATCCTGAATTGGATAAACCACATAGATTGATAAAAACGAAACGCTAATCTAAACGTGCTCAGACAAGACAGTAAAAAACTTCTTACTAGGCCAATTACCTGTTTCAACTATAACAATGACAGTGTCTGTTGTATTATGAGCATGTGTGTAAATAATGACAGAGAACAGTCTTGAATAATACACAAGTATCTTTTCTATATCAGCGCTGATTTTCTTTTAGATGCTCTGATGATTTATAACATCACCTGTGCTGATGCGACCCACCACACTCATAAATTGAAGGGATGGTTCATGCAATTTGTTTAATTCAAAGTCATTATTTGCTCACCCTCATGTCGTTCCAAAACTGTAGGACTTATTCTCTTCTGACAAAACACAATATATTTTGAAGAACTGTTTTTGTCTATACAATACAATCCTACGTTATGGGGAAACGATGGCAATATCCCAAATCCTTGTCCTTGTGGGGGCCTTTTTTTCGGTCCCCATGAGGAAAACAGCTTATAAATCATACTAAATTATGTTTTTGTTTTTTATGTAAAAATGTGGAATGTTTTTGTAAGGGGTAGGTTTAGGGTTAGGGGATAGAATGTAAAGTTTGAAGTACAGTATACAATTATTATGTCTATGAAAATCCTGATAATACACAAAACCGTGTGCATGTGTGTGTTTGCTTTGCAGTGGCTCTGCCCCCATGCATGAGCTGACGTGGCTCACTGGCTCTGTAGATTGAGGAGGGGGCAAAAGGGCTCGTGAAAACTCTGCTGTGCTCAAATTCCTCCAGCCATCCTCTGTCAACACAGCTCTGCCATGTCACACACAAACACAACTATAGAGTATGATGACAGTTCATCCCTGCTGAAACTAGCAATTTATGCCAAGTACCAGCTTCATGACATTTAACAAAACACATTTTTTACAAGTACATAATCACATTCACATTAAAAGTACCAATATATTTAATTTGATACAGCTGCAAACTACAGCCTCAGAGATTGTATAGCAGATCCATCCACATCAATATAGTTTTATGAGCTTTTCAATGCCTCATTGTTCTCTTATACATCTGTTTTGGAGTTACAAACCTGATAAAAGCAACAAAGACTCAAATTAATTGTAAATCTTTCAGAAGGAAATCACACAAAACAAGCACACATCGGTAAAGACAAAAATGTTTTGTTCAAGCACATACTATACAGTAGGATCATAGACTACCCTAGAGAAGGAGAGATTCCCACAGTCTCACCTGACGCACTGACAGAGTTCATCAAACATTCACATAGACTCAGAGACTCTCCCTCCACCTTCCTGAGAATATAAACACATCAGCTACACTGTGAAAATGTATCTGAACAAGAGCAAGAGACAGTGAAAAAAAATGAGAGAAAAAGATTGAAACAGTGAGCGGGTGACAGATAAATTGATTGCTTGCTGTGTAGACATTGTTAGTAATCCCAGCGGTTTACTAGAAGGATGAATCCAGCAGACAGCAACACAAACCTCACGAAATACCTCGCTATTCACTAAAATATGCCCCTGCAGAGCTGCTCACTTCACGCATGCCTGTCTTTTGTCATCAGTTCTTAAGGTAAGTGTGCCATTTGGGACAACCTAAGACAACTTAGACTGTGACAAAAGCCTATTAGATTGTCAGACCCAAGGAAGTCTATTATAATCTCTGGGGAGAGCTATGCATAAGCATTCCCAAATATCTCAATAGCAGCTGCACTGGACCACAGAACATTTTGAGTAAATCAACTGAGCCATGTGACTAATCACTCCAGAGTTGCAAGAAAGTGACACAATGAAAACGATGCGACATTTAAATTTTGATGAGCTATTAGCCTATATGTATACATTTCTTTTTGCAAAAACTAATTAGAATTATATACACTACCAGTCAGTACAACTTTTTCAAAGAAGTAATCTTTTGTTCAGCAAGGACGCATTTGATCAAATCAAAAGTGATTGTAATTTTTATTTTTATTTAATGTTACAAAAGATTTATATTTAAAATTAATGCTTTTCTTTTGAACTTTACATACTAGGCTACATCAAAAAGAAAGCAGTACAACTGTTTTCAACATTAATAATAATCAGAAATGTTTCTTGAGCAGCAAATCAGCACATTAGAATGATTTCTGAAGGATCATGTGACACTGCAGACTGGAGTAATGTCTGTTAAAAAATTCAGCTTTGCATCACAGGACGAAATTACATTTTGAGAATGTATTACAAGAGACAACAGTTATTTAAAATGGTAATAATTTTTCACAATATTACAGTTCTTTTTGGGTCTAGAATGTAATATACGACCTATACGACCAAGGGCTTTCCAACTAAGTTAAATTACTATTTTATTCAGTCCTGACACAGTCTCTTATGATATTACATGGCTTTTTTAACCATTACATTTTTACATAACAGATTATTTGGTCACCTGCCCTAACTCAACACACTGCACACCAATAAACTACTGCTCCAGCTCGACTCTAGACAGCCGTGACTAAAGCCAGCAATCGTCCTGCCGTCTGGACTTTTGTGCACTATTGTTCCTCTACTCTTGAACCCCTTGAGGCCTTCTGAGGTTTGAGTGTATGGGATGGACTACTAAATGGATGCAACTATGGTTGGAAAGAGCAGAAACTGGTTCTGGACATGTTGAAAAGAACAATACTGAAGGAGAGCGGCAGAAAAGTTCAAGTTAGGCTTTAAACCCCACTGAACTGATACTGTGCCAGGGTTTTGATTATAGCAACGCTCATGCAAACAATCATTTACAGATTTCCTTCAGCTCAGTACCCAACATATCTCTATCCTTTTCTCAACTGCTTTGTTTTATTCACCATGCTTTGTTAATTTAACTTGCCAAAATGCCCAGCATTCCTCAACAACAGCCTCATAACTGCTGGAACGAACACCTGAGTCCAAAGGGAAACTTCTTGCATAGTTGTCAAGAAAATCATATCATGCCGATAAGACAAGTAGACAGGCACAAAAGATCAGTCAGCTCTCATAAACGAGTCTGTGTTTAATAAATCTGACTGTAACTTGATCAGTCATGTCTAACTTAGGTCATAAGCTGTGTTAGCAGCATTAGCTTGAACACCGTTTCACTAATTACAGGACTTTGCCTCTGGGGAACATGATGCTGGATTCACACTCTTTAAAACTTCCCTCTTTATTACTAAAGACTGTCAGAGTCATTAATCAGGACAGTGTCAGATGAGATTGCCCTCTCGGTCTCCCATGTTTGCAATCACAATTCTCTTCAGCATTACAGTAGCTTTGCTCATGCTAAAGCAGTCTATTGCAGAAACTCTCACTGTAATCAAGGTCCCTTTAAATTTGTGATGTAACAGAAGTGGCGACAGATCTTTTCTTCCATATTGCAAAGTACATCCAAGTGAAACGGATTATTGAAAAAGAAAAAATGTAAAGGCGGGGATTTGGAACTACTCATTGGTTGTTGATTGGATGGACGCAGATCTCAATGCGAGCTTGTAATAAAGGGTTAAAGTGAACAAATTGATTGGAGAAGTCCTGCATACATCAGTAGAGAGAAGTCTGTTATTTCACTATTAGTCCAAATTATGGTATATTGATTAAACATGCAGGGAACTGTTCACAGTAAGATCAATAACTTGCATTTAACCAATATATCCAGTGAGTTTTCATTTAACGGCACACTTGGTGGCCATATTGGATACCTTAGGTATACAAGTAGGCTACAGCAATTATTTACTTGAACAGAAAAAGACAAAATTTCCAAACTGTTAGTCAGGATTACAGCAATTACAGCAATAAAATACTATTTTAAGTGTCGCTTATTCTGTTCCAATCATGCTATAACAGTATTTTTCAGGCTAGCTGAGTTAATGCACATGCAAATTCTAGTGCCGTCATACTCAAATTCTCCTCCACCTTATACCGTCTCTGATCCAATCTGAGGTACTTCCATAGCAAATCAGAGAAGAGAAAGTGGGAGAGAGGTGTCATAGTAGTGGGTGACCTCTGCACATGGTCAATAGGGATGGAATGTGGATTGTTAGGCCACTCGTGGTGCCCCTGTGTAATTTTCAACAGTGCCCCTCCCCTGCCCTTTCCTCTCTCTCTCTCTCTCCATCCTTTCTTCCCCCTAATTCCCAGCATTCTTTCGCAAAGCAGTGAGACTTTCAGCCTGTCATTTGACTGCTCCGTTTGTTCAGTAAACTGCTGAAGGTCTTCCTGATAGTGCACATACAAGAAATATAATCCAAAGACAGCTAATTCATTTCAGGTTGTCATAAAATGAAAATTCACCTTATATATTTTCTAAATGCATGTTACTTATCTTACTGTGAACAATTTATTCATGATTATTATAATTTTTTAAATAATATTAATCAAAATGTCACAACTGGACCTTATGGTGAAATCGACAGGCTTCTCTCTGGTGACATATGCAGATTTTTTACAAGCTTGCATTAAATCTGCATTCACTTTTGAATGCAACACCCACATATCAAGCTCCAGTCAACAACTAATGCATATCAAAACCCCAGCCTATATATTTTTTTCTTTTTCTTTATTTTTTCACTCTGATCTACATCACAATATGGGGGATATAGCCTATATTTGTACATATATACATCATGGCATATCCTGTGCGTTTTATCAGCTTTTACAAAAGTTTACAAGTTAGTCAGTGCAAATAAATATAAGCCTACTCCATATAAGAAGTCGCTCAATTTAAGTTCACAGTAAGCAATTCGAGTGATTTATGTTTCGGACGTTACAAAACATTACTTTTCAGATTTTATTGATTGATTATTAGCATTCCCATATTACAAGTATGTAGCAAACGCAGATGTTCAGATTGTTCACGTAGGACTACTGTAGGTTTGCTCTGTACGAAAGTAAACTAATTGCGCCCCAAAAATTATGTTGACAGAAGTTCTTTAAAACGTAATTTAAAAAATTTGCACTCTAATAGGCTATTAAGAGAACCGATAGGACATGTTGCCTAATCAGCAAAAAGTCTTTCATCTTCATTTAACATGTAATTAAATCCTTGCTCACACGCGTGACAGTGTAGTAAACCGCTTTTACAGGTCTGCTTCACGCAGACAGCGGCGTCTCTGTTCCTCTATCTGCCAGAAGGTTTTCATTAACCTAACCTTACCTGCATGCGCGCGCTCCACAATAACTCCACTATGTACAAGACCTTCTCAGTTTTCAACCATCACACTTGCTGCAAAAGCAAACCATCTCATCTCTCTCACACACACATTACACGTCCTCAACAGCAGCACTCAACAGATTCTCACCATATCGCAATCCGGTCCTTCGGGTAGTCCAGGCGGTCGATGCAGCCCAAGTAATACGGCAGGCTGTGCGCCGAATTCCGAGCCAAAATCGCGATCATGACTTTGGGTTTAAGCAGGGAGGATTCGGGCACGGGATTAAGGTCCTGCACGTGAGCCACAAGTTCCCCACGGCAGTTTTGCGCCATCAGAGCGCAAATCACAGCTACAATCACGAATCCCTCAGCCGGCATCTCTGCCTGATGGACATGCACCGCTGTCACAACCTGAGCGGGGTAGCCGACTGTATGTGAGTGAATGAGAGGCTGAAAGACAGAGAGAGGGTGGGTAAGGAGGAGTAGAGAGAGGTGGAGAGGTTTAGAGTGGTCACCTTTGAGAAAGTGGGTTGCCTCCTCCAGATTTTCACACACTTCTTCACCATCACCAGGATAGATCAGTGAGGAGCTTAAGGATGAGATATGAAGTTAGTCATACACACACACACACACACACACACACACACACACACACACACACACACACACACACGTTTGTTTCACTATATTAAACTTCCTTTGATTCTATATCAGGTCAAAATTATATTTTTTACCGCATAACCCAACCCATAGGCTATATGGCCTAGGCAGCTAATAGGCCTATATGTTATATTATGTAGCCTATAATAAAGGTGAAAATTAAAGAATATATAATTGTTTATTTATTATTTTTGCTTTTGAAACGATGTTGTCCAGAGCGCTTTATTTTTCCCTTTCCCCCATTCTTTCCCCCATTCTTTCCTCATTGCTCATTTAATTCCATCATCAGGATCGGGTGCTCGATCTCATTCCATTCGCGTCTCGTGTGTATCCCAACACTTCTGAGAGTTCATGATCATGATCGAATTCACTACAGCTGACACCTGCTGATCCCTGCACGCTCTGGAATCCCATTCAAACGGCTTTCAGATTTTCTTCTGACGTTCTAAATAATTTCATTTTTGGCGAATAGCAAGCAGTAAATTGTATTGTTTGTAGCTATAATAACTGTAGCCTATCAAAATATGGCATTTGGGCGCGAAACACGATTACAATAGTGTATAGGCTATTCTTAGACGGGCTTATTTAGTTTTTGACAGAAATCTTTTAAAAGTAGCCCACCTGAAGAAGGGATTTTTTTTTCTTTTCTCGAGGGACATTTGACTTCACTTCTGCATTTCGTTGCGCTGTTAAAAACGATTAGCCTACATTTAATATTATGGCGGCCCCTAGTGTTTAAAAGTGAAAGAACAGAGTATAAAATGAGCGAGTCTTTTAAATCAAAATGTTATTATTTTTTAATGGCAGTTAGCATTTAGAAAATGTTTGTGCGGTTTGCCTGGTGGAATTCGTTTACCCTACTAAATTCAGTTTAAGCATCTGGATTTTGCAACAGAAGCTGATTAGCAGTGAACATCTTGTATGCCCAGTGCACTTAAAAGTGAAAAAAGGTGCAAGTGCACATGCAATGAAAACTAAAAATCAAGACTCATTTACTTATGTTCAATAGACGGAAATGTAGCCTATATTAAAGACCTGTAAATCTGCAGGTTCTCCTTAAAACCATATTTGACGTTAGATAAGGTGATAAAAAAAAGTATGTTTTCATTTGGCTGACAGGAAAACTCAGAGCACAAAGCAGCTGACTGCTGGCTCAGAGCTCTGGCTGGTGCAAACCTGGTTTCCGTCTGCTACGTCCATGTCTGGTACAAATTCTCAAATCAAATGAGTTATTCTAACAGTTACAGCAATATTTTCCATTGCCAGACATAGGCTTCATGAGAAGTTTGTATCATGCCACTGGTGTAGGCCTATTATGCATAGGCCAACACCAGAGTAACCAAATGTTACTTCATATTTCAAGAAAAGTGGTTGTGCTTTCTGTCAGTGGGGAAAGGTGACAGGTTAGTAAACTGAAAGCGAGTTTTTGAAGAGGCTAATTGAAGTTCTGGTGGGAATGTTTTTAAAAAGATGAGTGAATGGCAGAGAGTTTATAATTAGGACAGTAATGAATCCCATTTATAAAGGGCTCCTTCAGTTAAAAGCAAAATTAGGCATGTAGAAAGTGTATAATGGAGGAGAAGAGAGGGATGGGAAGAGAAAAGAGAGAGATATTTATGTGCGAAATGAGGATAGGGAAAACTGAAAAGGGGAAGGAGGGTAAAAGAGAGGCCTGCTGGATTGAGTTATAGATGTAATTGCTGTGAGCTCATGTTGGCAATGTAGAGTGACAACCAAGCCAGAGCTCTCACAGGGCTAAACCCAACTCTCTCAATCTCATATCTTCCTTTGTTCCACTTCTCCTACACACACCAGATGGAGCTCAGTCACACACATACACACTCTCACACATTAAAACCTTACAAAATTATCATTCAGATCTACTTCAAAAACTAACCATCGTGAAGCCCTCTGTGCTCCATTCCCCTCACCGCTGTCCTCTAGAGAGCATAACAACCACCAGTACTAGCTTAGCCTGGTAAAACTCACATTGTGTCACACCAGCACACCACGTGAGAGAGAGAATACGGCCAAACTTCCAGAACATGTTGTTCTCTAATGAGTTAGCATTCACATGCGAAGGGATTTATTGGGTTTTACCTCAGTGGAAAGAATATTCTTTGCCCATTTTTGCCCATATTCCTGACCGTATGGGTTTCCTCTTCTCTGAAGATACGGTTAGAGCTGTACAAGAAGGCCGAGATGAAATAACCACAGGTCATGCATGTATGTGTGACAATGTTGAAAATATAGACGGACAGTGTACATGAGATTTACTGATTTAATTCTGTTTTCTCTCAAGTTTTTATCAAACAGATTTTAAGGCAGAATATATATTTTTAATTCTGTGCAAAACACAGTACAGTAAAAACTGTCCTTTGACTAAACAAACACACACACACACACACACACACACACACACACACACACACACACACACACACACACACACACACATAAATATATATGTATATATGTGTGTGTATATGAAGAGTTCAGATGCAAAAGCCTCTAAGTGCCATCTGAAATTTTCTTCTAGAATGATAATTTTGATCAAGCTCGTATATTTAAGATCAGTAATTTCACTTAAATGACAACTAATAGGTAATCTTCATTGCCATTAAAGTGAAATTACTGAACTTAAATATACGAGCCTGATAAAAATTATCATTCTAGAAGAAAATTTCAAATGGCACTTAGAGGCTTTTGCATCTGAACTCTTCATATATATATATATATATATATATATATATATATATATATATATATATATATATATATATATATATATATATGTATATATGTGTGTGTGTGTGTGTGTGTGTATATATATATATATATATATATATATATATATATGTGTGTGTGTATATTTTATATATATATATATATATGTGTGTGTGTGTGTGTGTGTGTGTATATTTTATATTTATATATATATAAATAAAATTTATAAGCCTTGTTCACCAATTATTGGCTGTCATTTACCATTTTTACTGCTTTTTGGGATCCCGTTGCTAGTCAGAATATTGTAATGCCCTGAAGTGTCCAGTGATGTAAAATGTAAAAAAAAAAAATATATATAATCTAAAAATACATTTAAATATTGCATTCTAAAATATTGTGCATGTTTTCATTACATAATATGGAGAGAGGGGGAATATTTGTGCGTAATTAATTAATTAGTCACAATTAACAAATAATTCTGTTCAGAAGCACTGAAAAGTACTAGTAAAGGCAAAAATTATTCTAAAAATAGGATCTAAAATATTAAATAAAATAAAAGTCAGCTTAAAATCATGATGCTCAATCAATACAAAAAAATTCGGTTTCCACATAATAGCTAGACATTTCTAATGTAGTTCCGCTCTTCAACCTCCAGGTGGAGGTAAAACACAACAAATGAATGAAAACAAAATGCATATAAATGCTTCGCGTTGGTTCCTATGGTTGGTTCAACAGCTCCAAATGTCTTGTGAGGATTCTCCGAAAAGACAGCAATTTTATTGTTAAATATTTGTAAAGTGTATTATTTTAACTCATGGTGGAAATGCAATCTGCACATTTTGCATTTGAAATTCAACCCCTGAAACCAATAAGTATTTTTAACGTTATGAGTCAGACCACCATCAGGAAATATGACGCTAGAATGGATTAATGATGTCAGCAAAGCAGTACGTACGTACGTACCTACATGCACACACACACACACACACACACACACACACACACACACACACACACACACACACCACCCAACCAATTAATCGGTGAGACAGCACACAAATAGAAACCATAGCTCCTGTGTCTTATATTTTAATAGAAAAAGAAAACATATTGAAAATAAAAAAAGGATTCAATCCAGTAATTATAATGACAGATGCTTGGCCAACGCTGTGTACTTAAAGTGACCCCACCCCACCTCATACTGGTTTGGTGGTCTCCATGAATTGTAAGTGTACAGGCTGACAACCAGATGCATTTTAGCCAACACGACTAAATAAATACTATTGAGTGAGAAAGGCAGGGTGAGGAACAGAGGTAAACACTGTAGCTAAACATACACAGGTCTACGACAAACATTTCATCCGTTTGACAACGATTAACACAGTCAGACCTGGCTCTCTGACACAGATTAACACAAACACAGGCCTCGAAACACACACACATAAAAAAAAAAAAAAACACACACACATTAAAAAAAAAGACAACCCCAGTTCTTTCATAGGACAGCATAAAAAGTCAATTCAGATCTTTAAGTTAAATGCTGCCTGTTTACGAATGGCTGTAATGGATATATTTGGATATGTGTGAGGGTAACTGCTGGTAACTAGTGAGACTATTTCCGTCCATTTTGTGAGGATTTTACAAATAATAGCAGGATATACAAATTGAGAAGTGTATGTGGAAAGGGTGAGAGGGTGTGGTGATTATTTTAGCTTTAAGTCTTTCTCTATGTATGGGTGTGTGCGCAAGCGAGTGTGTTATGGGGTCACTGCACAGCCCTGACCTTCATAGCACAAACTTGAGGAGGTTTGATCTATGCAATAATAATTAAAAAAACTAAAAAAAACAACACATTTATGGAACAGTCGACAAATTAAAAAAAGTCCTTCAAAAGGCAGGAGTCCAGATCAAATGTTCTAAAACTTGCCACATCGCTCTTATCAAAATAATCAGACAGTTCGGTCATATAGTCGCTCTTAATAAAATATCTCTCTTGTTCAAACCCTCTCCCCCAAAAAACCTGCAACACTCCATCTTTACATTCACTCCCCACTATCTCCAGACGATGTTCGTAAGCTCTCTTCCCGTTTCTCCATTATGTCCGTTCTTGCCACTTAAAACAAGGACTGGGAGGAGCATCTCACTCTCCCCGACATAATCTCTCTCTTGCTCAGATGGCTCCGTCACAGCCAGGCGGAGGAAGGGGCCATTTCAATGCTGGCCGTAGGAGGACAAGAGTGGAAAGGATGGGGGGGGGGTCCTCATTTCACATCAGAGTGAGTCTATGTTGATAATACATCAATCAAGCTGTTCTTTCTTCACCCAAAACCATCTAGATCTCGAAGCAAGGCAACCCCAAGAGAGGAGAAGAGGTCAAGGGTGCAAACAGCCTATGAGGAAAAGTCCTGCGTTCTTTCGCTCTCACAAGCACACTCTCTCACGCACTCGCACGCACACTCGCTCTCAGATCGACAGTGTTACAGACATAGGAAACACTGATTTTTGAGTTCACACTCTCTCTCCATTTCCATCTCTGGCAAGATCTGGCACCGCTCTGCTATGTCACATCGTCTTCCTCCTCGGAGCTGTAGTCCCGCCCCTGGAGAATATGGAGAGAGAGAGAGACAGATAAAGAAAATAACCTAAACTAAAAACTCTACAAGTGAATTCGAGTTGTACTAACTAGCAGCAAGTGCGATGAGCAACACTTAATTTTCATCAAACATGGAAAAAGAGAGACTGATTGTGAAAGCATTGGCTATTATAGTGCAAGTTGATAAAGTTCCAAATGGAAAACCATAAATATCATGAAAATATTAGCGTCTGTTTTAAGCAGCACAGTATATTGGATGAGGTCTCTGTTTGCACACTGTTCTGATAGGCTGAATGTGATTGCAATTGCATTGTGATTGTCTGGTTAGGTGTTAAATGAACATCTCAATAATAAAAAATAATTTTTATAAGGCTAATTAATCAGCTTAGGCTTTGTTGAGACAGTGAATATATATATATCTTTAAGATCTCACTTAAATGACAGTACGGACATTTGGTCCTAAATGGTTCGAAAAACAATTTAGATTTTTTTTTTTTTTTGCAGTGTGAGCCCTACAGCCTTTATGTAACCTTGTTTCAACTCATTTAAAACAAAAATCTAAAATATTTTGATTTAATCCATTTTAGACCAATTGATCTCAGGCCTCGAGAGACACTAAGATAGATAAGAGAGGGAGAGAGACATGAGGAAGTAATGGAAAAAAGCAGAGCCATAAATATATAATTTTATCTCCAGAGGTTACAGGAAGTACCAGACAGGCAATGCATATGGCGAAATGACAAGACAATCTTTTAAATGTCACAATCTAGATAAACGAGCAGTCCATAGAAGAACGGCTTCATGTACACTGTCCCTTTAAAATCTCCAACCCATCTGCTCCCTCCTTTACTTCTGTGCCTCGTTTTTTCCTCCCGCCCTCACCTTCTCAATCTTCTCATCCAGCATTTTGAAGAACTCCTGCTGGCTCTCTGATGTATGTATGCTGAGAGAGAGAGAGAGAGAGAGAGAGAGAGAGGGAGGGAGGGAGAGAAAGAGAGAGAGAGAGAGATATGGAGAGAGAGAGAGATATGGAGAGAGAGAGAGAAATATGGAGAGAGAGAGAGATGGAGAGGAAGTTAGTGGGGGTAGAAGAAGGGAAGCAACAAATACACTCGAATTTTCCATTACAACAAGAATAAAGAACAAACTCTCTCTCACACACACACACAGCTACCAGCTCCCGTAGGATCCAGAGTGGCTGGGCAGGAATCATTTTTATAGACGCATTACAGCGGGGACCATAAACCCTTGCCTCTATATATACACACACACACACACACACACACACACACACACCATTACTCCATCGACACACACACACACACATTAACTGACCATTACTCCATCGACACACATAAAACAATGATGAACTGTTCGTTCTTAATGAACATGCTCTAAACACAATTTATTTCCATCTAGACGTTGTGAACACCATAAGTATTAGTTTTCTGTGTAATGTGTTTGTAATGTCCATCAAAGTCCAGTGGAAATTAAAGTCATAAACAAATAAAATAATGATTAACTGATCATAAATTCATTTACACTAAAAGAGTTATAATTTTAAACACTGAAACTTATATTTTAACTACTGCTCAGTTAAAAACTATACAATGTTAAAATAAAGAGTTTTTTTATTTTTTTATAAAGAACAAATATATTTTCATATGCAGTTTTCCATAAAAACACATGGAAATGAGGACTGGGGCAGTTTAATTCCAAAAATGACAAAAATCCCAAATAAATGAATAATGCTATCCGTCAAATTCACCCCTAACTTTATTGTATATATTTCTTTTTTTCCTGATTGGTTATTGCTGCGTTTTGGGCTGAAGTGCGCAGTGATGCCTGGAATCACTTTGAGTGCAAAATGTGCAGCACTGTCATATAAAAAAACATTAAAATGAGAAAACTTTCATGTTTTACATATCATGGTTATCGTAAATCCCGGTGTTTTGCGACACCCCTAGTTTGAAACTGCATGAGGCTGAATAAATGACAAAATGTTCATCTATTGTTGAACTATTCCTTTAAAGGTGCAGCAAGTGATTTCTGAGAAAACCTGTTGAAAGTGGATTAGACCGAGCACCACAACACACTTGTAGCCAATCAGCAGTAAGGGGTGAGAAGAGAGATATAGTAGCTGTCCTGTTACTATACTCTTGTGTATTCTATGCTCATTTTTTGTTCTTCCTTGTCATTCTTTTGTCAACTTCGCCTTATTTTTCATGAAGCATTATTTTGCTTTGCTTCAGATATGATAAGGATATATCCACTCTTGCATTGCGTGTTCGTGCATTTTAGGGGCGGAGCAATGAAGGGAGGGGTGTGTTCGTTTGGGTTGTTTTCAAATATCAACAGCGTTACTCAGAAATCACGTACTGCACCTTTAAATTATATTTCACAAAGAAAGTAATTGTAAAGTGTTAGCCTTTTTTAATTAATTATTTATTATATTACATCACAATTTGTTATTGTTACTGATCCTTTGGAAATCCAATTTCACAAGAAATAATTATGCCGATAAAGCACTTTAAATCGACAGTTACATCCGACGGCAATAAACACATGTTTACAAACAATAAGTTGTGAAACATATGGCACATCATGCTCAAACAGAACATGCAAATGAGATCCAGAGGGGATAAGACAGGCCACAAAGCAAAACAAACCACACACAATTTACAGACTTTTGGCACGTTTAACAGAGCAAGAACTCTAATGCCCACACCCACACACACACAAAGCAAACAGAAACACACGCACACCGTAAACAGCAAGACATGTATAAACCCACTCACTTCGTCTTGTTGGCGCTGGGCCCAGGCACCTCTTTGTGCTGTTTGGTCCTGTGCAGCGCCGAGCTCTTCTCCTGCAAACACACCCGGAAAACAACACGTTTTCACTTACTACTATTCACAACAAAGCCAAATTCAGCCTCTGCCGACCGTCTCTGGTGGCCCTCCTGTGCGGAGGCCCTGTCGGCTCCTGGACGCGGGCCAGAACCAGCTTCTCTGTCTGGAAAAACAGCATGATAGAGAGGCCCTGGGGAGTGACCTTACTCTGGCCACTGCTAATGAGAATGCTGCCCTGCTGAGAGACAGCGAGGAAGAGGGCAGCGTCTCCATTCTCCTCTAACACCCCTTATCAGAACACGGGCATCTGAACACCTGCTCTGCATGCACAGCTTCATTAAGCTGGCCAGTTTAAAGGAGATATATCATGAAAAATAGCTATTTGAAATAAAATTCTTCTGTGTACTATGTAGTAGAGGAGTAACAATGTATCGTGTCACAATATATCACAATACAAAAATGCAACAATATGTATTGTGGATAGTGACCATGTAAAAATAAAAATTACTGTGTGAGAAAAAAAATTCAACATTTTCAAAGTTAGTGTCAGTTTAGCGTCAGTACTACTTTATTGCATTATTATGCATTATTTACAACAGTATATAGAGGAATATTTGTGGGTCCTGAAAATGCCTTCTTAACTTCTTATCTAGGTTATAAAATTAAACTATTAGCATTAAGGGTAGAATTATGACAACCATTTTATTATGATCTGAAATCTGGTCACATTTCGTTTTATTTCTTTGTTTTGGTATATTATATAATTATTTTTTTAAATAAACATGAAGACACAAATATAACTAGAAGGATGATCAATATTGTACTGTACATGCAAAAATATGTAGGTTGAGAACTATATTTTGGATGAGAAATGAAAAAGTAATGATTCATTTTACACCCCAAGTGAGCACATTTACATTTAACATTAACATTATGATGACTCACATTTGCATACCAAGGTCAGTATTTAACAACTTGGCAGTGACATTATTTCTCATTTAACAGGTGAAAAGGTTAGGCAGTCATAACAGAGGTAATTTACATAAAGTCTTGAAAGTAAAGTAGCTAAACGCATGGTTTAATTCTAAATGTCAGAGAGAAGGCAGAAAGTAGTCATATACAAGAAACCTTGACATTATTTATGTCAGTGGGGGAAAATAAATATGCGAGTGTATAGAGTTTTACATTAGAAAACAATCAGTAAAATAAATGATTAATATTACTACAATAATATATTCTATTAATAATAATAATAATATTGTTTTTTACTATTACTATAATAATTATTAATATTATTATTATGTTGATAAAGCATCCTCATTAGGAAAAGAATCAGTTCAGATGTGTGAGAATATTTGGGTTGCACTTTATTTTACAGTACGTGCACTTGCATGTTCTTGCCTAAGAAAGTACTGGGTAATATAAGTTAACTACATGGGTTAAGGTTAGATTTAGGGGTAGGTTCAGGGTTAGTACCTAGTTAGGCTATTACCCAGTTATTATTATTACTTTAATATACGTATTAAGTATGTACACGAGGAACAGGACTGTAAAATAAAGTGCTACCAATGTTTGAATAAGTGTGAGTATAGGAAACAAAGCATGTAAGAACTCAAGAATATGAAATTTTGTCTGGTAACGTGAGTGTTTATGACAAAGAGGAAAAGAATTGTCAGAAGTTTCAGAATTTCCCTCACCCACATTCCAAACATGTCGGCACAAGTGTGTGCTGCATACGCTTAGTTTCACTTCATTGTATAAGCAAAAAACAGTCATATGTGCCTCAAGCAGTGTCTTTGTAAATAAAGAGTAAAATATGAAGGACACCAATGCACAGGAAGAATTTCACAGATGTGTGTGTGTGTGTGTGTGTGTGTGTGTGTGTGTGTGTGTGTGTGTGTGTGTGTGTGTGTGTGTGTGTGTGTGTGTGTGTGTGTGTGTGTGTGTGTGTGTGTGTGTGTGTGAGAGAAAACATGTTTTGTATCTTACCAGGTTCTCCTGGTTGCGTGCGTTTACTCTGTCCTCTTCTCCACGCATATACTTCACCTCCTCCACTCCCTTATTCTTATATTCATCTACAGAGAAAGAAAAACAAGTTAGATTTTCATTCTAGAGCTGTTAAAGAAATGATTCACAGAGAAAAGGTCTGTCATTATTTACTCACCCTTTTATCGTTCCAAACTCATATGACTTTTTTTTCCTTCCGTGGAACCCAAAAGGAGAAATTTCAAAGAATATACTGGTATTTTTTTCCAAGATATTACAATGAATGGGGACTAAAGCTTTCAAGCATCGACATAAATGTCGATAAAAGAATTACATAAAATGACATAAAAGTATCATAAAAATAGCTCATGACTCATGCGCAAGACTTCTGAAGTCATACAATAGTGTGGGGGAAAAAGTTAAAGTAGTTATTCACTGATCATTTTCCCCTCCAATTGACTGTTGTGAGAAGATCATTGACCTTGAGAACCGAATCAGGCCGATTCATGGACAGATTCCTTAAAAAAAAATCTGATTCAAACTATTGAGTCATTCATTAATTAGACACTGATACTTCTCTCATTAACCCCATCAATACTTTACATTTCAGTTTGTTCTTCACACAAATCTATTGTATGGCTTCAGAAGACCTAAATATAGTCATATGACCACTTATATGATACTTTTATTGTGCTTTTTTTTGGGTCATTTTAGAGCTTGACAGCCTTAGTCATTCACTTTCATTATACTGAGAACCATGTGACTACATTCTTCAAAATACCTTTTGTTTTTCACAGAAAAGGTGATTCATACAGGTTTGGGAACAATGTGAGTGAGTAAACAGTGAACGATTTCACATTTGAAAATGCCTTCAACCCAGCTCTAACCGAACACTTTGAATTTTGCCCTTTCCCAGCAGCCATGTCCGTGTTTGCATGTCCATGCATTCACTTCCTCATAACACATACACACACCCACACACATACATAAATCTGTCATTTACTCTGTCTACAAATCAGCACGAGGCAAATCGCAGCCCACTCAATCTCAGTTTATCTTCGCCTCTATCCGTCTTTCTCTCCTTTTCTCTCTGTGAACTCCCTGTCAGTTACCATCATGACAGCTGGAGTGGGCAGCCTGTGAATGTGACTCAGAGCAGTCCATCCGCACAAGCACAAAAAGCGAGAAATGGGGGGGGGAAAAAGAGAAATATAAAAGGAGAGAGAGAAAGAGAGGGCGCAACGCCGCCAGTCTTTCACAGCTTGAGGAATGTAAACATGTCTCTGCACAAAAGACCACGCTCCAACATGCTGACAAACACACACGCACACACACAAGCCGAACCAAAGAGAAACGTCACCCACAATTTAAAGTCAAACTAACTGATTTGGCTGAGGTGTTTTACACAAAACAGGCCTCCAGGATCCAAAAGAGCCAGACACTTACAATCAAATACATGCATACATACGAATGCATCTCACTTCCCACACACACACACACACGCTCGCATAGACGCAAGTAGGGTGATAGCATTACTATAAAAGGAGATCTGAGGAACATATCATTCTAATCCATCTTTTCAGGGAGACAATCATTCGAGAAACAAGCATCTCAGAGAAACAAAGTTGCTCGCAGTGAGAGAGAGTGACATTTTATCAGTTTAGTATGTTCCAGACGGGCTATTTTCGGTGGGAAGATGAGATGTTCTCTTATGTAGGGATATTTCGAATTGGCTAATTGGTGATAACAGCATGATGCCGACCTTTAGGATGTGATGGAGACGAGGATGCTCGCTTTAGACAGAAATGGCTTTTTTTGTGCCACTTTTATTATTTTGTACTTTATTATAGTATAGAAAAGAAAGGAAATGAGGAGAATGAGAAATGTTGCAAGCTGGCTTCATGAGCACCATGGGATGTGTTAGAGAATAGCTGGGTAATACTGAATATTTATAATATACTCTAAATGAAACAACATTGTGAATATTGAGTTGATTTTTATGTGCTTTTTAGTAGGTCATTACATTTCCTAAAGGCTGTGATGGTAGGCAGCTTTTTTTTTGCCTGCTTCTGGTGTACTCATGAATATGACAGCACCAAAGCAAAGATATTTTAGCATCTCGGATTTTCCCATTTCAGTGTTTAAACCTCTGCAGATGGGCTGTTCAACTATGCGAATCAACTGCCAATTTCATTAAAAAAATACCAACACTTATTCAGTCATTCAGTTATAGCATCACTCAAAATATTAAATCAGATCCTAAGAGTGCCATTTTGCATTCTAAATTTCTAAGTAGATTTTATTATTTCACTATATGAGCAGTGAGCACATACATACATACATACATACATACATACATGCATACATGCATACATGCATACGCTCTTCTTTTAAATAAAACTTGAAAAATATTTCTTTTACATTTTCAGGGAAACATCAGAAAACCTGCACTAATCATTAGGCCTTGAATGTTTATTCTAGTCTTTTTCTGTGTTTGTGACAAGATGCCTTCTGACGACCAGGTAATTTAGCTGTCTGGGTACTCGATCGGCTTAAACGAAACAAATCGGATGACACGACAGCTACACAACCTTGTCTTCCTCTCACTTTTACCTTCTGGCCTAATTTCAGATGTGTTCAGTGCCTTGAGTGGCGTGTCTGAGGAACATGAGTGGGCCGCTTTACTTTTAGAATCAGTGTGGAGAAGCTTTGCCCTGAAGCGATTCTATAAGTGGGAGTCTGTTAAGACAGTGAGTCCACAGCAAGGGAGGGGAGTTTGTCAATCTCACGCTCTCTTTGATAGTAGGTGGAAGATTACTCACTAATGTTATGACAGAACAGAGAGGAGTTCCAAAATCGAGCAGAACAAGAGACACGTTTTGCGCTACCTTTAGACACATGACCGATACCACGCCTTTGGTTAAAGATCAGCCGTTAAACATCTGAAGTCATGCGTCTAAACCTCAGAAGACAGAGTGTCACTGAGATGATCTGTTGCGCTACCGTACGCCGTTGCCGTTAAAAACATTAGCTAAACAGTCACTTGGTGACTTTGAAAAATGTCTGTGTGAAATGTATTCACCGCAGCCTGAAAGTAAGCCACATGTACTGCACACACACACACACACACACACACACCGTTTTATGCTACGTTCAAACAGTGGTTTTATTACTGAAGGTCAACAAGTTTCTGAGCCATATTGCACATTTCTACTGCTGGGTGGCCTGTTATTGTTAACTTTCATAACTAGCCATATCATCTGAAAATCCAATCACAATTGATGTAAATATCAATTGTAAACTTACAATTCATATTTGACAAATCAGTTTTCTTGTCTGTAGACAAAAAACTAGAGGGTACTAAAAGCTTTATAGTAACACCGCTGAAATGCATAATGCATGAATCAATGCTCGCAATATCTGACAGTTTTCAATGCATAATTTTTTTAATAACGCTGCATGTGGGCAGAAACAAATCGCTGCTGAAATTTCTTGAAGCTCAGTTTGTAGAACAAGAGCTGGAAGTCATGGGTTTGAGTTGTCGAAAAAACATGAAGAAAGAAATGCAAACCTTAAATGTGCAGGTAAGTCGCATTGGATAAAACCATCTGCCAAATGCATATGTAATGACCGGAAGACATGAAATCATACAGATAAAATCATATAGAACAAAGAAATTGCTCACAATAATGTTAAACACCGACCCTGATATCTATTCTTAAAATCTCAAAATGGATCTTACTCTGCTGTGAGTAGTTGTGAATGTGAGTTTGAAATCTGTATTGATTATGCAATAAAAAGACGGTGTACATAATGGCAAGAAACATCTCTCTATTGCACCGACCTCATGTGGTGCAGAGAAAAACAAACATATGGTGCTAGAGAGTTGTTATTGTTAATAAGTGTCGGCGCCACAAGGGGGCCTGGCCTGGCCTGAACTGTGCCCCCTACACTCTGCTCCATTAACACCGATACCCGGCTCTAAAAGTAAAAGTAAAACTTTTCTTGCAACACTGGACACACCTACATGGTCGAACTGTCGCTCATGTCAGATATGGCCAGCTCTCGTTGAAAATCAAATGCCTTCCGGTCACTTTGTCGGTGCAGATCACCATCAGTGTGAACGCCCCGTTATAAGACTGGCAGCATACACACGCACACACCAATCTCAACACACACACACGCACACACCAATCTCAACAGCTCACTGCAGATCGCATGTAACCAGACAGCATATTCTCCGCCTGCTGCCCCTCTTGTTTGTTTTAGGGCAGCTCGGCCTTTCCTGTCATTGTGCGTGCCGGAGATCGTGTGTGTTACTGGGATTGACTAAGCACTGAATCACAGAGGAGGACGCACAAACTTACACACACTCTCACTGCCTGAACACTGACACAGTTTGACTAGTAAACAGTCTGTTGGCACTAATCAAGTCAGGCCGAGAGCTGAGAGTTGAGAGAGTGAAAAAGAGAAAGAGAGAGAGAGAGAGAGAGAGAGAGAGAGAGAGAGAAAGAGAGAAAGAGAGAAAGAGGGGGGGGGGGGGTGATAGCCCTCTGTTCTATTGATAGAGCCGTTTGACTGACAGCTGGGAAGGGCAGTGGAAAGAAGGACATCGGGTTGGCAGGAGAAAGAGAGAAAAAGAGCGAGTGAGAGACAGAAAGATAGACAGATAGAGAAAGAAGAAGGGGGGAGTTAGCAATAATCCACAGTAACCAGGTCACTGCTCTGTTCGCGCTGGTGAATATAATACTTATCAATCTGTTGTTGTGCGTTACAGTTCTCTCAGAATAACATGCCACATCATGAGCCTACAGATCACACACACAGAGTGAAAGAGAACTAGAAGATACAGTATAAACCGTCACATCCTCAAAACCTCACAAGAGGAAATGCAGAACAGAGAAACAGAACCCAGATCTGAAAATGACTACTGGTACTTCCCAGAGATAGATGATGTCAAATATTATGTCAAATAGTAGGTAAATGACGACTCTACCATATTAGGTAATAAGACAGGAGTAATTATTTTTATAAATAGTAGAGAACAGCAATAAGTCTGATGTCGTAGAAGTGAAATGACAGTGCTAAGGGCCGTGACACACCAAGCCATCAGCCAGCGTCATGCCGTCAGTGAGCATCTGTTGGGTCAGTTTCTGCAGTGTTCCACACCTCGGCGGGAGCTCGCACGATTCAGCATGTTGAACTGCCGTCTGGGCCGTCGGTCAGTCTAATTTTATGGCGTCTTACATTCTATCACACAAATATTTTCATAATACATGAACAACATGAGCTGCCAGATGAAGAAAGTGATCAGCATGATTGATATTTAAACCGTTAAGAAAGAGCTGCTTTGTTTACGGTTGGTATATCTTACCAACTATAGTCTTACTAGTTTCCCTTTTTGAATGATGAATAGACTATTGACACCTGCTGATATAGACCGTTCACACAGGCACAGAAAACGCATGACAGTCTGCTGCAGTCTTTGAGGTGTTCAACCACAGTTTTTTTGGCTAAGTAGCAGCCAACAATCGGCTTTCATCGCCACTAGTTCTTTGACGCCGGCTTGGTGTGTCATGGCCTTAACATGGTGGATGTAGAATGTCCTAACTGTATTGATACTATGCATGCACTGTATATGGACATTCTTATTGGTCGATTAGCTAGTTCTTCATTAAACTCAGCAAATATTTATGATCAAAAGGAATACTAGCTTTTTTTGTTCTTGTTAACTACCAACATTTTAATTTTGAATCAGTTTAGTTTAATTGAAATAAAGCTGCAATTAAAAGTTGAAATACTTTTGAAATAAAAGTTGAATTAAAATATGAAATACTTAAATGAAAATTAGAAATATTCCCTTGGCAACTAACTTAAATTATAAGTTAAAAGTACTATTAAAACTTAAAGTGAAAACTGAAAATATAAAAAGAAACAATTGTTTCAAACAGTACCTTGTCTGATCAAGTAACAAATTGTGGTTGATATTACCTTTGGTTCAAGATGAAGAGAGCACTATTATTCTATAATTCTAAACAACAATACAAATCCACAAGTGAAGTCAGAAAGGACAATAGAAGTGGTATGCATGAAAGCAACCAGCGATGTGCAAGAGGCACAATGGAAAACCTTGAAGATCAAGAGCACTGAATTTTCAGCATCATTACTCCAGTCTTTAGTGTCACATGATCCTTCAGAAATCATTGCTGATTTCTCATTATCATAGTTGAAAACAGTTGAGCATTTAATAATTTTGTGGAAACCATGCTAAAAAAATGTCAAGACTGTTTGATGAATAGAAAGTTAAAAAGAACAGCATTTACTTAAAATAGTTTTCTTTTGCAACATTATACATAACCCTTTTTTACAATTTAGTGCATCCTTTCTGAATAAGTATTAATGTACTGCTTACTGGCCCCAAACTTTTGAATGGTTATGTACATAATTTATATACACAGTATATTAGGAGTAGGTTAGAAGTACTGTACTGTATCTTCTCAACACCGCTAAAGATAATATAGGGAAGAAACATCATATGAGGAAGGGATACTGAGGTAAAAAAAATAAATAAAAATAGAGTAAAGTAAAATAGCTTAGGCAGAAAAGTAGGCAGAATAATGAAAATGACACAGCAAAGAAAGGAAGGAAACAAGGAAAGTGTGGCCTTGAGAAGAACGACAGATATGCAGAGGGAGGGATAAATGTCAGGGGAGGAAAACATGGGAGTCTGATCCCACGTCACTCAGTCTCTCCCTCGTTCTCATTCGACCGTTTCCCTCCATCTCACACACTGTGAATCCTTAGAGACAGAAAGGAACATGGCAGGAAGAGAGAGAGAGAGAGAGAGAGAGAGAGAGAGAGAGAGAGAGAGAGAGAGAGAGAGAGAGAGAGAGAGAGAGAGAGAGAGAGAGAGAGAGAGAGAGAGAGAGAGAGAGAGAGAGAGAGAGAAAGAGAAAGAGGAAAAAAAGAGAGAGAGAGAAACAGAGGCGTCAGCCTCCTATGGCTGGTCATTGAGTGTTTCCTGTGAGGTTTTCTGCTGTTTTGCCCTTAATTCTTAATCTCCTATAATCTCTGTCACTCTCTCACAGGTCACACACTAAGCGCTGCTGTTATCTAAACTCTTTAAAACATATTTACAACCTCTCACACACACACAAAACCCAGCGAACACATGAGTCACTCACTCCAGCTGATAATGTTATCCTCAAACACATGCCTGTTGGCACAGATGTAGCTGAGAGTCTTTACATCGACAAACACAGTATGAATGCCCAGAAGGATGCATCCAAGAATTCCCAGAATGTAACCATCTTCCCAAAACATTGTAAAACATTATTCACTGCTTGGACATAAATTACTTAACTGGCTGTTCGTTCTGCTTAAAGTTTAATCTTGAATGAGTCTTGAATGATTGGTAAAAAAAACAGCCAGTGTCAATGCCACTAATGTCCAAAAGAACAAGATGTCTTTCTGTCCAATATGTTCGAATGACTTCCCATTTATCATGTTTTCCTAGATAATAAGATTAAAGCATAGGTTTGTCCAGCAATAAAAACGACTACCGCCAAATTAGTTATTTTTACCAAATCAAAAACACACAGCGTGAGTAGTGTAGCCCAATTCACAAGAAAATGACTCTTCTGAGCCGATTAATTTAATAAATCGTGTACAAAGACAACTCTAATATTACCCACATGAAAGAGAAGAAATGCTATATTTGAGCTAGTATTACCCACATTACACCCCATGAAAGAAAAGAGTCACGCATGTCTAAACTATGTATGAACCTATAAGTCATTTTAAGATAATAAATTCAGCTAATGCTTTCATGTAAACAATACACAACAGAGGTTGTTCTGGAAATCAAGACACAATTTTATGACATGGTTGTGTCCTGATACTATATTCCAAAGTGTGGACTTTCCCCTCATTACGAAAGTACATACTTTTAAAGCATAGTCTAAGTATACCAAATGGGACGAAGCCAAAAATACAGAATGGAAAACAGGCTCTTATCCATCAGCAGAAGTCCAGTGGAGAAATTACATTCTCAAAATGTGACAGTCTCCCATGGAAATCAAACACATCTCTGCCCTGTTTTCATCCATAAGTGTTTTAATCAAAGGATATTTGAATATTATTTATGGTATAACCAAACCTGGACTGTGAATGGTGACTGTCCAATAAAACCATTTAGTTTTAGATGCCTAAAAGGCTAATTTCTATAAAAAAAATGACAAAATAATCATTGAGTGGACTCTCTTATCCAAAGCGAGAGTATTTTGACTTGCAATTTATTTAGGCTACAACATAGACAGTTCCCCAGTAGCAACCTGGAGTTATAGGGATAGTTCACCCAAAATTCACCCTTTTTTTAAAATCCAAACCTGCATGACTTCCTTTCTTCTGACTGAGGCACACAAAATATTAAAGAACGTTAGGGTCAAAATAACACTGGACCCCACTGACAAAAAAAAAAAGAGGACATTTTTCAAAATACCCTCTTTGTTTTCAAAAGAAAAAAAGTTATTCATACAGGTTTGGAACGACATCATTTTTTGAGGCTGAACTGTCCATTTAAGTGCATTGTTTAAGGCCACAATACTCATAGCTCATGTTTGTGTGTTTGAGACTGACCAGTGAAAAGGTCTCCATTGCTGTAGGCTTTGCCCCGGCCCTCTTCGTCGGTGGGCACAGCCGACACCTGCTTAGCCGAGGTGCAGCCCATGGCCTCACTCTCTCCCCCCTCTCACCATCTCACCTGAGAGAGACAGAGAACACATTTAACATTCACATTCAGGAGCCTGACAGCACGCGTTTAAAGTCAGAATGGACACATGATTAGATCCATTAGAGTCTCTGCTGGGTTACGTACTACCGATCATCAGGAAAAGAAAACAAATCTGAGTTGAGCCTGAACAGATCTAGACATGCTTTCTATCACAGCCCAAAGCCAGAGTTACAGATTCATCTTTTTCCCTCTTTAGTTACGAACATGTGTATCTTCAAATTGAACTAAGGCCAAGACAAGACACACACACACACACACACACACACACACACACACACACACACACACAGCAGCCCCAAAAAGTATTTGGACACACTTAAATGTATGAATAAAGTATGAACAAAATATCAAACCAATGGCATTTACACAGAAAGAAATATAGCATAAGCACACTTTCAGCAAAAATTGAATTACAGAAGTCTGTTAAGCTTTTAAGGATAAAACAAACAACAGATCACAATTCAAGACAAAAAGTAAATGGTCTCTTTCTAGTTGTCAAGCAAAGTGGAAAATGTCCATTAGGGAGTCGATTCCAAACAGAAGTGAAATCTTATAATAAGCAGTCAGTTAAATATAAAGTATGTTTACCCTATTATGACTGACAGAACAAATGTCAAAAGTTGCTTTTTAAAATCTGTATTTAGGAGCCAAGCCCCAGAGAGGCTGTAACATGTGGATGCTGCACATTGGTGGTGGTTGAGAAGATTCCCCCCTTCAATATGTAAAGCGCTTTGAGTACACAGGAAAAGCACTATATTTGGCACACTTGTTCTGGTGGTAATGAATGGTAATCTAACCAACTTTAGGGTCTCTAGGACCACCTCTATAGCCCCACCAACAGCTCAAAAATTCACTTTTCAAACTATTATAACTTTTGAACCCTCTGTCATAGAAACAAAATTCTTAGTACACCATCATGCTGATCCCATTTCAATATCTTACATTAAGACTCTGCCCATTACAATAGTGACTATTTTGAGATGTACTGTATTCAGTTTTTTCACTGCTAATTCAAATTTTGGCCAGTTCTCACCAAAATTCTCAGATGATCATTGGACCGAGCCTCACAGAAATGACCGAACAGTTTTTGATATTCCAAAATCAGATTAGATGCTGTCTCTCTACCAAACTTTGATTTATCATAACGAAACTCAGTACGCTTAATCAGTACCATGATCCGAGGGTACATGCGAAATTTGGGAACAGCGCCACCTAAGGGTCATGAATTTAGAAAAATTGCTATTTTTGCTAAATAACTTTTGAAATGTTTGTCAGAAAATCATGATCTTGGTGTTTGATTCCTTGGGTCATGCTGAGTCAGTCAATACCGGTTTTACCAAGATCGGACAAATCGCCTGTCCGCCAATTTGAAATCTGACATAAACGTTGATATTTTTAAATGCTTTAACATTGACACAAAATTTGGCAGGGTTCATTGAGAGCATGCCCTGAAGGTACCCGAGAACGAAGTTTGAACACAACGCCACCTAGTGTTCCAGAGATATAAGTTTTAGCAAAAACACTAACTTTTGTAAACATCGTTCAAATTTTGTTTTCTGTGTCATCATGTTCCTTGGTTTATGCTGATTCTGACAATATCTCATTTGTTATTTTCCATCCATTTTCCTGTCTGCCATCTTGAATTAAATTCAGGTGTTTTTTGTAACTACAATTTTTTTCCAATTTTGTCCAGAATATGATCAGATGATCTTTGGACTCAGCCACACAAAAATGAATGAAAAGATTTTTGGATATTCACTACAATTCCCAAGAGATACCTCTCCGAAGTCGACTGCCTGTGTTTGCTGTTTTATGCTAGTTAGCTTAGCATGCTAATAGCAGAGGTGTAAGGTCCAGGGGTCAGAAAGTAAAAGTCCTACCATATGTCTATTCCACACATGAACTCAGCCAGCTGATTTCACTAATTAGTTATATCTCCTGGCTGAAAAACTGTGCTAATTAACAAATCCAGGTGATTGGAACAAAATACTGAGGAGGAATTTTACTTTCTGACCCCTGGACTTTACACCTCTGGCTAATAGGTTAAAATGCTAACTAGTTGCCATTCATTCTAATGGTGATTTTGGCTATATAGGCTAAACAATTTACATTAGTCGCCAAGTTATCTTAGCATGCTAAAATTGGTTAATATGTTAAACTAATGCTTTTGTGTGCTCATTCTTGCCTTGGAAGCTCTCCTCTGCAGCTTGGTGACTGTGCGCAAACTGAGCGGTGCACCGTGATGAGCAACAAGGCTCGAACTTTTCAGGTTGTGGGTTTGACTTCCATGTGGGACATGCCCAGACCGCAAGAGGTACTCTGGCCAGAAATGGTGCAGAAATTTCTTATGTTTCAAAATTATCTAATCTGAATTTATTACATATAACATGCAGTGCATTTATATACAAAATCTTCATTTTGAGTTCATTCTCACTTGAACTATACTGAACTTCAGCAGCTGAGTGAATGCATGTCTTCTGAGTGACACATTATGAATCCCATATGGTGCAATGTCCAAATTGTTACTGATATGTCATGTACATTCAAGAGTTTATTTGTATTTATTTGTATTTTTTTTATCTTTTAGTAATCTTAGGATTGGTATGACGAATTTTTAGACTTAACACTGTCCAAAGAGACTTCTTATTTTAGAATAAACACTGTGGTAAAGAAGTTTGCAAAATGGATAGATGAATGGAATATCAAACTATACTTCATAGAAGCTATAGAATAAAGAACTATAGAACAATTCAAAAGTAACAATTAAAACCAAAGTTGCTACATTTCACATATTTATTACAATGAGGCCTATGTTTTTATACAGTAGTTTTAATACTTTTAGGACCAAATGTCATTTAATTACTTAAGATTTAATTACTTAAGTATTTTATTTAGGTTTGAAGATTGCTTGATCAAATCTAGTTTGTAGCAAGAGTTTGTGCCATGCCATGTGAATTGTGCATAATGTTCCCTAAATAAATCTTACATCCAAAAATATCAAATGTCCATTAAGGGCTTGGCCCCGTAGTATGGAAGTAAAATAATGTCAAATGTTTTTGAAATAAAAAGCCTGTTGAATTGCACTACTTGAAAAAAAATAGGCATTGCATTAACCATGCTTGCATTTTAATGCATTGTATTTTTAGTGCTTACATTTTTATGGGCTGAAATTCAACATGGTTGAATATTTAAGCTGTGAATATTTCAATTAAAAACATTTCAAACACCTTTTCATTATTAAAAATTCAATAATCCATATTCACCTTTCATATTTCACTTCCAAAATATTCAAACTGTTTAAAAATACAACCAATAATATTCAACAGGCAATTTTCGGTCCATTTTATTTCGCTTTGCAAATTCGCTTCCACAAATTCAGTGGTTCAAATTCGACAGTAAATTCAACATTGACGTCCAGGAACTGCAGGAAAAGCAGTAGATTGCCGAGCATACTCTCCATCTGCTGTTAGTCGACCTCACCAGCAGGGGGTGCAAAAGCGCGTGTTGAAGACCAGCAACAGTTAGAACAAGTCATTCATTCACAAAACTCATTTACAGCAATGTAAGTGTATTTGTGATTATTATGACGGCTGTTTTATGTTAAATTCAGTGTCTTCACGGTTACTTTTCCTGTGTAGCCTACATGCATCTTTCTCTACCGTGAACGAGATTATAATGTTATTCCCCGATGCGGATATACAGATCCAATGTTACATTTTTGAGGTTGACATATATTTCTCTTGGTTGTTTAGTTGCCTTAACTTTATATTGTGGCGATGTGCTGCATGCAGGCTATTAGGGTTTCCCTCAATACTTCAGGATTCCCCTGCTGGACATATACAACGCTTAACGTAGCTTAATGGACTACAGTGATGTAAAAGACCAAACTCGCAGGCAAGCAGATGAACTCAGAATAACGCGCAAAGCTTAATGCTGAGCGTTTCCCAGTGATAGACTGGCATACAGATGGCTTGATGTTGGACATTCGCACATTTAGGGACCGTCTCTAAAGTGTATACGACTTTGGTATACACGTTTCTAACTCCGATAGCATTTGAATAGAACGACTTACAGTCATAAAACCAACTGTAAAGTGTTCATTTAGTGTCAGGCATAATGCGCACCCTTTGGATTTTTGATATTTATTCAAATAAATTTAAGTTTGCTATTGAAGTTAGAAACGTGTATGCCAATGTTGTATGCAACTTTAGAGACGGTCCCTAAATGTGCTAATGTCCAATATCAAGCCAATTTTTAAAGTCATTTAGCAGACGCTTTTATCCAAAGCGATTTACAGTTAAACTAACAATAGGAGGACAATATGCAAGTGCTGTGACAGTTTAAGCTAATGCAATACACGTATGCATACTATATGTATGTGTTGATTTGATGCCAGTAGGCTATATCACGAAACGCTCAGCATGAAACTTTGCGCGTTAAGTTCATATTCTGAGTCCATCTTCTTGCCTGTAGCCTATACAATAGCCTACAGCCTACTTCCCTAATAAGGTGCAAGATTGGTCTTTCATATCACTATCAACGGAAGGGAAATCCTTGAGTATGAGGTATTGAGGGAAACCGACTATAATCCTGTTCATGGTGGAGAAAGCTGATGACATGTAGAATACAGAGGGAAAGTAACAATGAAGTTATTGAATGAAACATAAACACAGCTTATTGCGTGTTTATCATCTTTTCCGCATATACTGACACAGATAATCATTTTCATTTTATGTATGAATGTCTTCGTCAGCAACAAGCGCTTTTGCACCACCTGATGGTGAGGTAGACTAACAGCAGATGGAGAGTATGCTCGGCAATCTACTGCTTTTCCTGCAGTTCCTGGACGTCAATGTTGAATTTACTGTCGAATTTGAACCACTGAATTTGTGGAAGCGAATTTGCAAAGCGAAATAAAATGGACCGAAAATTGCCTGTTGAATATTATTGGTTGTATTTTTAAACAGATTGAATATTTAGGAAGTGAAATATGAAAGGTGAATATGGATTATTGAATTTTTAATAATGAAAAGGTGTTTGAAATGTTTTTAATTGAAATATTCACAGCTTAAATATTCAACCATGTTGAATTTCAGCCCATAAAAATGTAAGCACTAAAAATACAATGCATTAAAATGCAAGCATGGTTAATGCAATGCCTATTTTTTTTCAAGTAGTGCAATTCAACAGGCTTTTTATTTCAAAAACATTTGACATTATTCTACTTCCATACCGTAGTTGCTGCATGCAGCTATTTAAATTAGTGCTGTTATGGGGTTTTGGTTGTGAACAACTCAATTAATCTGTTGTTGAGTGAATAATTTAAAGAATCACTCATAAAACTCAAAAAGATACTTGCGTCACTTGTCACCATCCACCACTGCACCTACTGTATAATCACCAAATGAACGAGTAAACAAATCTGAACGAGTCTTTTTAGTCAACTGAATCAATCCCCTCTTCGCTGAGAGGATTCAACTTTATGGCCCCTGAACCGAATCAACTATCACTGTTAGAGTAGGCCAAAACCCAGAAACAAGTTAGCTTTACCGTTCCATCGTCCTGAAGTCAATGGGTTCTTTTAATATGATTTGGTTAAATGCCTGAAATAATGTCTGTGGGTAACAAACCCACATTTTATTCTACAACATGTTATTCTACATCAGCAATTTCCCCCCTTTGATTTTATTAAACCTTTTACTTGACTTGAAAAAGGTGGTCGCTAACAAGAGGCTAAATGGGACACTAAAAGGTTGTCTGGGAATTAAACATCACCATGCTGAACAGGTAAACTCATTCACAACTATTCACTTTTTTCATCCTCATTGAGTTTATAATCACTCTTGCATACTATTCAAACTCAAACTTTCAGATAAAATATTTTCTAATTAAAGAGCTGTCAGAAGCTTAATGGTGGTTACATTAAAGTCATGCAACTGGTGTAGTTGGTCTATAGCCTATGTTTAGCCTTTTACTTCTGCCGATTGTAATACGGCATCAAAATTCATAAAAGTTGTGTAAATTTGTGAAGATTATCATGATGAACAAAACGTGTATGAATTATAAACTTTTGTTGGTCACAGACCTTATTCTGTTGTCTTTTTGTTGATGTAATCAGAGTGATGCTAACCTCCGTGTTGGCTTACAAAAATACATCACAGCACTCTATGTTTTGCAGCCTTTCCATATAAAAACACCTTCAGAATCAGTGACTCAGAAATGAGGGAGACAAATTGAGAGAAGACAAAACAGGAGAGTGAAAGATCAAAAGAGCCGGCTACTCCTCCTCCTACTCTCTTCCTCGTTTGAAGTTGTCAGGAGGGGCAGTGTTTAGCTCTGCCTTTAGCAGCACGGGGCACAGGACAAAGCACCAGGTGTACAGACGAGAGAAAAGTGTGCAAACGCGTGTGTGTATGTGCGCACCCATAAGCCCAACCACTCTGCTGCGAGTCTTGAGTAAACAAGATCTACCCATCAAGGCTGCAGAGTGTTGATACGCCATTCCATAAAAGCCTGTGAAAGTATAATCACCCACAGTAGGGGTTTTTGATGAGGAAGCGTTTAGATTTGCACCTCGGGTCTGAAAAGAGTGTTACCCTTTCAAGTTGCTCAGTATTGGAACGACCTTCATTTGTGAAGTTCTACATATGCTCTGTCACTTGCATAGATGCTGATAAAATATATTTGGCTAATTTGACAATTACCGATAAGAGTATAGTCTCCTCAGCTCAGTTTAACAGTTTTTATCAGGTTTAAATACATTTTTGCCTTCAAATAAATGCAGAGAAGCATTAAGAAAGCATGGTTACACAAAAAAGACAGAGGCTGAATTTCGGATTAGCATGTTACTAGCATCCATGGAAACTTTCCATTCCACAAAAAAATGTGTTCTACACAGAAAAAAAAAAAACTGTTCACTGAAAGGTTCTTTAGAGAAGCGAAAATGGTTCTTTATTAGCATTGCTGTGTAAATTCCTTTATTTTTAAGAGTGTAGCATATTACTCATTATTATTATTATAGGTAGAGTATGAGTAGCATGGTGCCATCCAATTCTAAATCTTTTTCTTTCAGTCAATGGCAGACCTGTTTGAAAACAGTCATTTTTGCTTTCATGTTTGGTGATGCTAGTTGTGCATAAATTATCATTTTGAATATTGTGGTGACAAATGAGCAAAAATAAAAATTAATTCACCCTTGTGTTCCCTAACAGAGGTTGAGAGAGACTGTTCACACATCTTACGACTGAAACATAAACAAGAAGCCATCTGGGCACTTATGTCAGGTTCACTTTCTCTTACGCAGACAGAACTTTGACATCTGTGTTCTGTAACTTTTAAGCCGTGCATTTACATGTACCAAGATCAATGCCCAGCTACGTGCGTTGCTATACAGGTCATGTGAGTGTCAATAGAACATGACTTAAACCTGCCTAATGACTAAAACACACTTTAACTCTAATCAGATGCAAACAAAAGCCATGCTTCCAAGACACACACAAAAAAAAAAAAGAAAAAAAAAGAAAGCATTTCCATGCCAAGGGTTTAAGAGAATGGGAGAATTATTCAGTCAAATTACTTTTTGATACACATATAGGACGCACTGATATTAAGATTCTGCCTGATAATAAATAGGCCAATGATGATTTTCACGTTACAGCTGATAACTTATAAATGCCTAATATTAAAATCTATACTATTTTGTCTAAATTAAAATAAAACACTAAAAATAAAATTAATTGTTTTAAATGCTACAAACAAAGTATAGGCATCACAATAGGCTATTTTAATGTACAGTGTGAAAAACAGATATTCATATTGAGATTTAATAAGACATGTAGTGTTTTTTAACTAACTTGAACATTGATCAAAAGTGACAGTAAAGACTTTAACATTGTTACAAAAAAATGCATATTTTAAATAAATGCTATTGTTTTGAACATTCTATTCAAAGACTCCTGAAAAAAAAGTATTACCGTTTCCACAAAAAATATTAAGCAGCACAACAGTTTTCAACATTGATAATATGAAATGTTTCTTAAGCACCAATAAATATTAGAATGATTTCTGAAGGATCATGTGACACTGAGGACTAGAGTAATGGCTGCTGTTAAATGTGCCAAGAATGTATTAAATAAATGTGTTTCTATTGTAGATTACGTCCATATTTTAGACATTTTTATGAAAAATTGCATGAAAATGTGTGAAGACAAATGAATAACCTACTTTCTATGCAACAGCATTAAAGATGAAGTCAAGCAAGATAGCATAACACCCCTAACACACACACACACACACACACACACACACACACAACCACACAAGTACACACCCTCCAACGGGCCTCAGGGCTGAGAGCTGTCTGAGCCACTGCTCACCCTGAAAAACAGGCTGATCAAGAGAGAACAAGAATCATGGGAAGGACTAAACAAGTCCTTTAAAGATCAGCTGAGACGGGACAACACGAACACCAAACCCCTTCTCTGAGGAACCAGAGGAGACCCCATTCATTCATCTCCGCCTGTGACCGACCGGGCAGGACAGCAGTCCCCCCCCACCATAACATTTACTCACCCGCAACGGCTGTAGCATCAACTCTGTCCCACTTTAAACAGCCTGCTGAGAGGAGACACACAGTGAAAACGTCTCAGTGCTGTCAAGATTATCTTAAGACTAAAGCCTCTTTCTCTTTTGTTAAGCAGGGTGAGTGGTGGTTTGGAGTGGAGAGATGTAAAAATAATAGAGCTACTGTTTAAAAAGGGAACTCTCCAGCCATGAGAAGAGAGGGGGACGACCAACCGAGGGAGAGACAGAGAGTTCAAGTAAGAGGAAGCAGAAACAGAAAAACAGATGGGAAGATAAAAGCTATCAAAGATGGTCAAGGTGACAGTTTGTAACTGTTCATGCCCAGAACGTCAGTTAAAAGCAGTGGTTCTCAAGTTTTCCACCCAGCAGACCACTTAAACTGCAAAACAGCAATTGTGGACAAACAGCCAAAAATGTAAGAAAACCCCAACTACCTCAAAACAATTATCTACACCATAATTATTAATAATTAATTGTTATCCTTTGATTAACCAGCTGAATAGCGATGCTTTTGGTTTTTAATGTTTTTGAAAGAAGTCTCTTAAGCTCAACAACTGGGCCTTTATTTGATTAAAAATACAGTAAAACAGTAATATTGTGAAATATTATTACAATTTAAAACAACTACTTTCTATATTTTAATATATTTGAAAATGTAATTTATTCCTGTGATGGCAAAGCTGAATTTTCAGCATCAATACTCCAGTCTTCAGTGTCACACGATCCTTCAGAAATCATTCTAATATGCTGATTTGCTGGTCAAGAAACATTTCTTAATTCTTATTATTATCAATACTGAAAATCGTTGGGCTCTTAATATTTTTTGAAAGTTGAAAAGAACTGAAAGATAAAAAGAACAGCATTTTTTTTAAATATGTATTTCAACTTTATTTCAATTAAAGTCCCCATGTAGTCAATAATTATATCATTTAAAACTCATCTTTGATCAACAAAATGACATATTTAAAAGTTTTTTTCCTTAAAATAGCTTGAATGTAACTATACACCCTTGCCTCATTCAGTATACGTGGTTCTTTGAAAATGCAAAATTAGCCCCGCCTCCACTCACTCGCACCAGCTCAGAGATCCACTCGTTGACGATCACACGTTGACATGTTTGGTTAAAAGGTAGTTTGTGACGTCAGAAACACCAGCGATTTCAAACCGTGTTTTTGAGACCAGTGATTCAGTGATTTTTGGTTCACTGCAGTTAAGGAGAAAATACTCAGCAATGGTGTTGAATTTGCACATGGTTTGTCTTAGGCATATTAAAAACACCACATAGACATATAAACAACATTAAAAACTTGATTTTCACCACATGGGGACTTTAACAAAATGTTTTTAATAGTTTTGGTTAATGATAATAACTCTGAAATACACCCAGGAAAGTAATTTTCCTTAGAAAGCAGAACTAATGAATGTTTCCATACAGGTTTTCCAAACACTACCCCCAACTTTCAAGGGAAATCAAGCTATCAATAATTTCGATTTGTGTAGGCAACTCACTAAAAATACACGTCGCAGAAATTGTTCATAAATCCATTCTTAAACCGTCCCATTGAGTTGAAATGAGACAATTTACTGAAGAATGGTGTCACATACATTCACACAAAAACCCATTCTACTCACATTTCATGAATAAGTCACAGTGTGCAGCAAAGACGGAGTGGAAATCTTACTTGCAGAAGTCCGAGTCAATCTGTCCATCCACTGTCACACAGTACCACTCAGGGCTGTCCGAACACCGCCTGTATCTGACTGACTCAAACACTGACTTCACCCCTCAGCAACTGATTTGTGCCTGTCACCTCTATAATGCGCGTGTGTCTAAAGCTTTGTGTCACTACTGTCAGAAAAGAACCAAAGAAATGACTCATAAACAACACACACCTCTCATATGACAGTCAAATGAATCATATATCTAATATATCAGCATCTTCAAAACAACACATCTTTGTATTTTTCCTTTCTATAATATTTACTAATGAATACCATTTCTCCTCCAGCAAACAAGCAAACAGCTACAGCTTCATGGAAATATACTCCAGGGTCAGGTCTCTAATTTTTCCGTATCCATCTCTATAATGCTGACAAGCGTCTCCTAATTCTTCCTATAAATATTCATTTGAAATTAGAAAACCATCTATTATATACCAATTCTGTTGCCTGCTGCTGCATAATTGGTCTGCCCGTTTCTTGTAAGTATACACACAGCTTTCTAATCAGCTCTTTAAAGTCTCCAAATGAAAATCCCTCCCACTGTGCAAAACTAATTTACATCCCTTTATAAAATGTTTACTAATGCAGCAAAATTTGAATAAGCTTTAAAAATGTCATGCTTCCATCTAAATGACACCGGTAGTAGACTGCACTGTTATTTAAACATTCAAATGAGCGTTCATTCGTCTCGGCACGTACACCAGACATCGGTGCCCTGATGCAGGGACGGAGAGGACGTCCATGTTTGACAATAGCAGAGGAGGATGTTTGATCTGTGTCATATCAGAACAGCGAGCAATTGTTAGTCACACGCAGCTTTCAGCCTGAACTCTACCCCACGGAACAAAATGTTATGGGCAATAACCTATAAATTACCAATGTTAAAATGGGGGGGGACAACACTACATCAGATAACATTAACCATTTTAAATGATATAACTTCAGTATAAATGTACAGTACGAAAAGTGTAGGGTTAGGGTTATATATTATAATTACGGCTGAACGATATATTTAAATTATTGAAATATAGCAATATAGCAATGTATAATAATCGTGATATGCATATTGCAATGGCTTATGATAACTGAATGATTTTAATACTTCAAAAGATTACAAAACACGACTATTACATACAGTATGTGACATGCTTAATGTTATTAGGCACAATTAAGTGAAGTAGGGCCGCCTCAAGTGCACAGGACTGCTCGTAACCCCGATTTTACTTATTTTCCGCGGCTTTCAGTTAGAATCAAAAATATTCAACCCCCATTGCAAACCAGGTTTATTGGCTAAAGTTACAGACGTCCAGCTGTTTGCAATGAACGAATCAAACAAAAGTAATTGAAATAGTTCAACAACAAATGTGGTTTCCCCAAATTCAACTGAAAATGCAACTTTTAATGACTTCTGCAGTCTCAAAATTATTCAACCCTTTCATGGCAAGCATCTTTAGTACTTAGTAGAACACCCTTTTGCTCTTATGACCTTCTGCAAACAAGATGTTTAACCAGACACCAGCTTCTGGCAGCGTTTCTGAGGAATCTTAGCCCATTCCTCATGAGAAATGGCCTCCAGTTTGGTAATATTCTTGGGTTTGCGTGCTGCAACCACCGCCTTCAAACCCCACCAGAGATTTTCTTTGGGGTTCAAGTCAGGTGACTGTGATGGCCACTGTAGAATCTTCCAGGATGACTTCTGCAACCAAGCCTTGGTGGAATTTGAGGTATGCTTGGGATCATTGTCCTGTTGGAAGGTCCAATGACGCCCAAGCTTCAGCTTCCTCACTGACGGCATGATATTGTCTCCTAGGATTTCCTGATACAATGAATCCATCTTGCCTTGCACATGCTGCTGGTTTCCAGTGCCAGAGGATGCAAAGCAGCCCCAGAGCATCACCGAGCACCACCATGCTTAACTGTAGAGAGAATGTTCTTTTCAGCATATGCTTCATTCTTCTTCCTCCAAACATACTGCTGATCCATGGGGCCTAAAAGTTGACATTTTGAATCCATCCGATCCATTGAACAGAATTCCAAAACTTCTGTGGCTTATTTATATGATTTTGAGCACTTTTCAGTAGTGGTGTACGTCTTGGAGTTCTGGCATGGCATGAGTTTAATATAGGCTTATTCCGATACTAGTATCGGAAAGGCCACAGATACCACAGAAAATGCTGTGTTGCAACAAGTAACCACTGTTAAGAGCAGCGAAGAAGAAATGAAAACACGCTAGCAAGTATGTGTCACAACCTTGACATATTTTACCAAAAAAAACCCCAACTATTTATGTCAAAAGAATCACTAGTAAAAAACTATTTCCAATACGGAGGGGGCCAATGGATTTTTGAAATTCATTTTTGAATTTTTTTCAAAATTCCCGCTCGGGAATCGAGCGGTTTCCTGTCTATCATTTAGGAATAGGAGGGAAAAAAAAAAAATCTCCATCTCAAATGTGTTTATGGAAATCCTACTTTAATATTTAAAGTAGAAAAATTAGAAAACAGTTCCTTTTTCGTTTTTTAATTATTAAATCTTTTTTTACGAAAAACAGTTTTCAGCTTGATTTTTCGTTTTTGTTTCCGAGGTAGAAAAAGCTTGAATATTCCATTTCTGGCCGTTGAATCAGTAATGAAACACCCCTTCCCTCTGAATTGTCAGCCGAAGACTAACGACTAACGAATGGCTCGACAAAACCCGTACCGGGGAGAGCCTAGACAGGGCTATCTTCTGTGCAGACCAGCAGTTCTCAAATGCCAGGTGGTCTTTTCAGTTTACAGTGTTAGATATGTGGCTGCATTTGAAGTTATTTTTCATATAGAAAAATAAATCATATATTACTGTCAAATGTATGTTGGATAATACAAATACTCTAGTTCACTCACTGTATGTTTTTGTTCATGTTTTATTAAGGGATAAGTCTGAAGCACACCATAAAATAATTCTATCAATTCATCCAGGGCTAGTATTATATACAGCTGTATACAGATACACACCCAGGTATCGGATCAGTACTCTCGTTATCGGCCGATACCCTGAACCCAGGTATGGGAATCGGTATCAGGAAGGGAAAAAGGGTATCGGAAAATCTATAGTTTAGTACGCGCCTTACAGTGCAAGCTGAAACCTCAGTGCCTGTTGCCACCAAGTCTTGCTACAGGTCTTTTGCAGTCACTCGAGGGTTTTTCTGAACCTGCCTTCTCAGAAATCTGGTTGTAGCCGTTGATAGCTTCCTTTTTCTGCCCCGTCCAGGTAGTGTAACCACTGTTGCTTTAACTTTTTGCATCCAGCTCCTTGTTTGTGAAGGGCGATGATATCTTGTCTTAACTTTTTGGACCATTTTTTTGACTTAGCCATATTTCCAACATGCAGTGAAACGTGACACTCAACAAACCTAGCCAGTTCAAGGCAAGCACACCTGGTGCAACTAATGAAGCCCTTGATTAGTCGCATCAGGTGTGCTTAAGACAACACCGGTTTTGGAGATTTGTGATGTTGTGAGAGATTCTATTCAGGGGCAATAGTTTGAATAATTTTGAGACTGCAGAACAGCAGAAGTCATTAAAAGTTGCATTTTAAGTTGAACTTGGGGAAACCACTTGAAACATTTGTTGTGTTGAGCTATTTCAATTACTTTTGTTTGATTTGTTCAACAGCTGAAAGTCTATAAATGTTGCCAATAAACCTGATTTGCAACGGGGGTTTCGATTACAACTTTATGTGGCCAAAATACACACAAAATTGTCAAAATGTTGTCTTGGTGAGTGTTCATGTAAACAGTCTGTTATGTCTTGCGTGGAGTAAACAGTTGAGAAAGAAAGTGATTGCGTGACAATATTGGGTGCAGCTTTTAAAGTGACAGCATCATAAACCTGCTTCTGTCTGTGTGCTCAAACAACAAAAGACAATAAAAATCAATCACTGCTCTTGACTAAATAACTTTTGTAGCTTTAATAAGAATCAGTGTCTATTTAATTCATACAATGAAGACTAGGCTAAAAAGTTTTAATTTTTACATTTGATTAATTCATTTATGTTGTTAAAGGAGTCATGACCTGTAATTTTCACTTTTCCACGAGAAAAAATGTATGTTATGATTGCCTAACGATTATACACTGGCCGGGAAGCCGATATTTAAAAGTGAAGCGTTTGTTTACCCCTGGGTTCGTCAACCAGCCCACGTGCACGCGCACTCAAATACGTGATGTTAATTTCGTCAAGTCGGCGCAGGATATACCATATTTGGACACCGCAGACCTATGCTGCAGGAAGCCCGCCCTGACCCTCTCCCCCTCATATTCAGCAGGGGGGCAGGGTTTCATATTATTTTGAAGTTTCCCCGGGCGCCGCCATTGGCTAGCGGACCATCACCTGCTGTTAGCATCCCATTGACTCCCATTCATTTTGGCGTCACTTTGACAGCGAATAACTTTACATCTGAGGCGTTTAAAGACTCCATTTGCCCATTATTTATTTCTAAAGAAACACGAAAATGTATAAAAGGCTCCATTACCTTGTATCTTACGTTATGGCCCCGTAGCAGCAGTTTTTGTAAAAATAGGCTAACGATTGCGTCATAACCACACGACTCTCTGTCGCACAGTAGAGAGATTACCGTATGGACAGGAGGAGAAGCTCACGCGCAATCGGGGGGACGTGGAGGCAAAATGACAAAGTAATTAATCAGAATACTTGGCAAAAATTTCTGCTGCTCCTAGCTCATGGACACCTCCTACTCACACTCTCCGTCTCTGCAAGTTTCGGAAGGGAATGATTCAGATTTCTTTCGGCACAGCTACTAGTAGATAGACGGGTTGCTCACGTCACATCTACGTCGTCAAGCTCAGTTTGAGTCTGCGCAGTACGCTCGACCATCAGGAAGTTAGTGCTTCTATTTGACTTCACTTGTCTCCGTTGAATCCAATGGGGTCGCTGTGTCCAGTTTATATACTGTCTACGATATTCAGTCGAGCGCCGCCATGAATTCTGATTCGAAGTACGCACTCGACCGTGAAAGATGCAGAAACGTGGTGCACACGTGAGTTGCTCTGTTGTTGACTGCCAGAATCAACATGGAAATGTTTTTTCTCTCCCAAGAACGGACCAAGCTATCAGGGACCAGTGGATTAAATTCATTTTAATGACGCGGTTCCTACAACCCTTCCCACTGGCTTAGGTGTCTGTGCTAAACATTTTACAAAAATTGCGTTGCAATGATAAGATCTTTATTCACGCGATCAACAGACTGTCTGTCATCTGCTCAAGTCAGTGCTCATCATGCTGCAACCTTTCATGTGATGGAATAGATTTAAATATAATGCTTTAAACGATACTTTTCACGATTTGTTAATCTCGATAGCTGTAATAGTAAAAGTTTTCGACAGAGTTCATGTAATACTATTAGCTATTTCATATGCAAGCATGTCAGCCAATCACAGCAGTGGGCGTTTGCACTGCAGTCTCACAGCAGACACGCCCCTTAAAACAGAGCGTTCAAATCTGAGGCTGAAATCAGGCTTGGAAAAATGGCTTTTATTTATAAATTATGACCATTTTTGATGTAAAAATCATACTAACATTATAAGGGCACCCCAGGCAACATTATAAAATAATAAAACAATCCAGTTCATGACTCCTTTAAATAAACCTAATGTAGGCCTACCTGAAACCCTAAACCCTCTGGTTTACCCTGATGTTAAAATGACACTTACTTTTTATGTCATGCTACAGCAAAACACTGCTGTTTACTTTGAGAAGTTGTAGGGATGCTTTCTTCTCACAAAATGAATGTGAAACATGTATGTTGGTTATATAATTTTTAGTATTTAAATATAATTTAATTTATTTTAATATATATATATATATATATATATATATATATACACACACACACACACACACACACATATACATATTATATATATATATATATATATATATATATATATATATATATATATATATATATATATATATATATATTAATACATTTAGCAAAATCTATTATATCAGATGAAAACAGATTAAAACTATAAGGTACAGTTATACAAATATTAATTATTAATAGTATTTAATATTTTTTTATAATAATAATAATAATAATCATATTATAATTATTTTTATTATTATTATTATTATTATTATTAATAATAAACACCACCAACCTGGTGTTCAAAGCTTTTGGTTACCAACTATAAGACAGATTGTTTCGTTTTTTTGTATTGTTTACAAAATACTTTATATAAACAATGCAAACAAATGAAAAATATTCTTGAAATCTACGGCAGAAAGGAACTGAGTTAATTAAGAAGGGAATCAAGTTAACCGTTTCTCATACAAAACAAATCACATAGCTTTAGAAAACATGGAACATGCAGAATGACTCATATGGACCATTTATATAATTTCACTTTCACATGGAAAAAAGCAAGAACATTTTGCTTAATATCTCCATTTGTGTTGTGTTCCACATAAGACAGAATGTCATGGTTTGGAAGGACACGAGGGTGAGTAAAATTTTTCCTTTAAACACATAACCACCAAGCCATCCCACACTGTACAAGAGTTAGATCAGGTTGTCCTGTCAACATACTAAAACCAAAAGTTGTAATTCACAAATATGCACACATGCAACATCCTTGGTCATCAGAACACACCACATAAAGCTCTAACACTGCAACAGGATGGAACCTCCCACATAGACCTCTGGTAGCTATGGAAACCTCCTCTCTGAGTGATGTCACCCTGATATTGCATCATAACCCCATGGGCTAATTGGGTCGCTTTTCTCAGGTCCTGTGAACCGAGCGGGAGAAACTGAATAAAACAGACAGAGAGGGAGATGGGAGCTTTGGTGGTGGAGAAGCTTGAAATTGACTGACCAAGAGGAGAACCCACAGACGCTATTAATAGCCTTTCAGCCTCTTCAGTCACCAGAACAAAAGCCATATGTGTGCAACGCAACACACACAGACCGCTTATGGATGAGAGAGAGACAGATGGAGGTGTCAGAGTCAGACTGATGAGAGATCAAGAGAGGGAGAGGTACAGAGCCAGCCATGTCCCCCATTGCAAAGCACGACTCATTTCCGTAAATTAATTCCTTCAGTTTGTTTCAGATAAAAAAATAAAAAATAAAAAATGACTGAGCAGATATTTTATGCTGTATCTTCATGTGGTTCCTGACATCCCAGTGTTACATATTGCATGTTCTACAACATTCCTATAGACTAAGCATGTTTTGTTGTTAATTACAGTTTTTCCAATTAAGTTTAATGTTAATTAAGGCTGTTTATTTGGATTTTATGTGTCAATTTGTTGCAGTCATGAATCAGCCCATAAAAACAAAGTAGTTAAGAGCATACTATAATATCTAATTTGAATTTACATTAAACTGTACTAAAATGTAGCTTTTGGTTAATGTCATTGTATTACTAGGAATTCCCCTCTGAAACTTATTTTAAACTTCAATTTAAAAAAGAATTTGAAATAATGTGGATTTACAGCTTCAACAAAAGCATTATACAACTGATTAACAACAAGTCTGTTAAAGATTTATATTGTCGTTAGAAATCAGTTTGCCTACAAGGAGAAAATAAGAATCGCTCTTGGGTCCCATTGAATTCTGCTATGGGATACAATCTTACACAACAATGGTTCAGCAAAGTCAGCTGTCAAACCGAAACCAGGGCTGCGTTTCTCAAAAGCACCATGAGACAAGTTGATCATAGAGACCATTGGTGCCAATGGCTATACGATCTACGCAGGCTTATGATGCTTTTGAGAAAAGCAGCCCAGATGATATCATTCAGAGTAGGAAAAACCTAAAAGAGTCAGTTCTCGGTATAATTTATGAGTAAGGGAACTCTTAAATTGGAACACTGCAAAGACGGTTCTCAGTGAGTCAGAGAGTTGATAAGAGACTACAAGTTGAACCTATCTGAAAGAGGCGATTCTCAATTCAATAAGTCAGTGTGTGAGCTCATTCAAAAACAATTTTTGGAACGATTCAGTCAGATTCATTAATTAATCGTTCATCCGATTCATCGACTAAAGAACGATTAGTTCACGAATCAGACAATCACAAAATAAATATCACCCATTGCTAAATTCTCAGTTGAGTCATTGAGTTGATTCGATAAAGGCTCGGACCGATTCAATAACGAATCAATCGGTCCGGTTCTCTAAACCGCTGCATTTAAAAGATTCGGCTGAAAGGAAAGATTCATTTACAAATCAAACATCGCTAAATCACCCATAGCTCCCCTAGTCTGACACTCAAAAACACAGACACAGTCGGTCATACACTGAATGAGCTCTACGCTAATGAAAATACTGCATATGAAAGCACAGTGACAGAAGGACACACACAGCTGCGCCACGGCAGAGACAGAGGGCGCATTGTCTGCCCGCAGGACAGTGGACACACACGTGTACGTGTGCATGCATGCCAACCCAGGTGTCTTTTGTTTTCATTACTTCCAGTTCAGCTGTACTTCGTAAAAAACGGGTGTAAATCAATACAGGTCTATGCAATGGGACAGACTCATGACATTAACCAACAATTGATCTCACCCATTCCTGTCTTAATCATGGCTGTGTCTGAAAACCTAGTGAACAGCCTACCTAGTCAGGATTTTGGGCATCATAGGCGCCTACAATTGTTACGTTCGTTTTAGGCGCCTAACATGCCATAAATGCTGTGTATGCTGGCAAGCACATTGAGACACAGCCCAAACCACAATGCAGTCCAGAATCACTGTTCAAAGATCAGATAGAACTGATCATGCAAAAAAAAAAGAACCAGTCAATAACCGAACCAGGAATCGACTCACCAAAGACAAGACACAAAGAAAGGCAAACGGTTTGCATGCAACAATGAACACAAACACTTGCCGAATCAGCGCAAAAATGCATAAATATGACAGGAAAGCACTCACTTGTCAGAAGTGACCCGCTCGTTCCACTTCCACTGGCGGCGGCTCACACACATATACACACACAGGCGGACGGGAATATGCGCTGCTGTTGCTGTTACTGTAGTGATGTGATGTGGACCGCTGGCTTACAGCCCGCACTCCTGATTTGCTCGAAGAACTGCAGCCATCTTGCTGAAGCCCGTGTGGCAAACCAACCACATGCCTAGACGTAGGAGGGGAGGAACTAGTCGAATTATTCTTACATTTTCCCTATACATTTTCCCCTCATCACCCCCAGTTGCATGTCTTACTTCAGCCAAGATATTATAAGATTTTTTAACCAATATTTCATAAACCTCTTTATAAATGCATGTTCTGTTCTTATCATTTATGTTATATTTATTAGAATATATGTATAATGCAACATTCTATATAAATAAATAAATAAATAAATAAATATATATATATATATATATATATATATATATATGAAGAGTTCAGATGCAAAAGCCTCTAAATGCCATTTGAAATTTTCTTATAGAATGATCATTTTTATCAAGCTTGTATAATTAAGTTCAGTAATTTCACTTAAATGATAATTAATAGGTAATCTTCATTGCCATTTAAGTGAAATTATTGAATTTAAATATACGAGCTTGATAAAAATTATCATTCTATAAGAAAATTTCAGATGGCATTTAGAGGCTTTTGCATCTGAACTCTTCATATATATATATATATATATATATATATATATATATATATTCATACATATATGTTTATTATATAAAAAATATATTTTATGTATTGCTCAATACTATGGTAAACTAATAAATATATAATTGATCATCTACATTTATTCATATACCGTTTAAAAGTTTGGGTAAGTTGTCAATAATTAATGTTTTTGAATGAAGTCTCACCAAGGCTCAATTTTTACGATCAAAACTAGTAAAACACAGTAACATTGTGAAATGTAATTACAATTTAGATCAACTGTTTTCTATTTTAATATATTATAAAATTTAATATATTTCTGTGATGGCAAAGCTGAATTTTCAGCAGCCAAGTTGAGTGGTTTTACTCTACACTTGCACTTAGATGCAACAGCCTTACTACTGCTTTAATTAATGACATACGCACTTTCATAAAGCTAAAATGTAATCAAGTCCCCGCTCCCTTCATAAATATCACACATGTGATAGAAAGCCTATCCAATAAAAAGGAGTCGTATATTAAAATTTTCAATCAATTTTATTGAGCTTATCGCGTTTCATGCCCCCTGGCATGGTCTCCCAGTCAATGAATTAGCTACTGGGAGCAACGGAGCAATAGCGTCCTCTGGCGGATACTTTAGGATGCTTCACATGTCTCCTTCATCCTTGGGAGAAAAGTCTGTCACTGACATGCAAAGTTGTCATCCGTGGTCCTTTAATGCTACTCTTTGAAACATTGACCTCATCGTAAAGTCATAAGCTGGGCTGAATGTATAAGACCGTTAAATACTTAATGTGGAAGGATGGAAGAAGCGTTTTGGAACTTTGGGTCCCATTCGTATGAGAGCCCCAGGCTGATTCTCTTACTAATTAAAAACAATAACCATACATACAAACACTCGTACATACACGTATATCATTTCATAAAGGACCTTTTTTTCAGACCCTGCAAACTGAGACAAGAACCGAACATGAATCCTACTGCAAAAAGCAATTCATCACAGTTAAACCAGGCATTAATCAGTCTTTCAGGCGATTAATCAGCACTGATGATTTAAGCCTGCACTTCAATAATCAGAGAATCCATTTGTTAGAAGGAAGACAAAAATAGGAGTGATTGTGTACCCTAGGCATGAACAGAAACAGATAAGTTGTAATGTGTGGGTGAAATCTGGAATAGTTTGTCAGCGTTCAGATGAAGAGAACAGGATATGTGTGAATCAGAATGAAGCCCCTGAGAACTGGCCGTAAAAAAAAGCTCTTTGAGTCAGAGTTCTTAAATCACGCCTATCTGATATATTGTCCCTATTCGACAGAACTGATTTCTCAGTCTGTGCTATGGCTGGGACATGCTAGCGGAGTCCGAGACGGAGGGGAATGTCAAAGCTCATCCTTCTCCATCTGCTTAAACGCTTCCAAGTCCTCCTGCCAATCAGCCATCACCGAGTCCACCGATTGGCTGCTGGAGTCCCTGTCAACCGCAGGCTCCTCCCCTACGTCCACAGGGACGTAACTGCCGAGTCCCTCCACTGGCTGAACCGAATCTTGCCCAACGACTGAGTCTTCTGCTGTCTGTTCCTGAGTAGTGACTTGTGACTGGTCAACAGGTTCTGAGGAAGGTGAGCAACTGTTGTCTTTCTCCTCTGTGGAGCAGTCCTCTTCTTCTGCTCCATCTGTACCTTGAAAAAGAGGTCAGTTGAATGAACCACAAGAAATCTACCTAATATCTATCACACATCACAGGCAAAACCTAGCGGACCACTTTAGGTGTGGAGCATGATGGTACAGTCATCAAAATTTGATGTTGTCAGCAAGAAGGAACATGCAGATTTTACGCTAATAGAAGTGTGTTGACTTGAGCGTGTTCAAATCCTCCTGGGAAGTTTGTATTTACGAGTTGGGAAGTCGTAATTCGAGTCGCTTTGGTTGGAGCAAGATGGCAATGTGGCAAGATTTTTAACTCTACTTCTACAAAATGATGAATAAAAAAAAAAGCACATTAGGTGTGTTAGTTAGCTAGTTTTATAGTAAAGGAAAACTGTACTGTCAATGAAGACGCTGCGTCTATTGTGTCCGCCATAATTTCTCTCTGACACCCACAACTCAGAAACTCTGGGCTTAAAGAAAGTTCAGAATTTCCTAGTCGAAATTACGACTTTGTGGTAGCGTTCATGCATGTTCAACTCGTAAGTACAATCTTTGTGTCATGACTAGAACGCACCATAAAATCAAGGGGGTTCACTGCATGAAGGGTAACCCAAGGAGGAGGGGTACTTACTGCCATCCAACAGGGTGCCCGGGAGTGCTTTCCCCTTAAATATGGCTTCTTCTCATCGAAGTAGGAAAGTAGGGAAAAAAGAGAAGTAGCGGAAAGAGAAAACAGTTACAAACACAGAGGGAAAGAGTAATAAAGGTGGAATAATTAGAAAGGAATGAAAGTTGAAGATGCAACATGCACAACCTCACAGTGCTTTCTCACATACTAACCATCTTTTCAAACTCATGTCTCAATGTGTCTCACCTCTGTCTCTAGCTTTATCGCTGAGCAGCACCTCCACCTCCTTGTACTCCTTTAGAGCCTCCAACAGGATGTTCCCCTCTTTGTGGAACAGGAAGAGGAGTGGTAAAGTGACATCATCAGTGCTCCGACCATCTCCCGCCATCTGAAACAATGGGGCCGTATCACTGCTGCTGCCCTCATTATCATCTAAACAAAACAAGAGCGAGACATAAATACTAACACTGATTTATTCTGTACAAAATTGTTAATGATTGTTATTATGAATTAGTAATTGAAATAAAGCTAAGATAAATCTATAAATTATAGGTAAAAAAAAAACATTTAAGTAGAAGTACTAAAATGACCAAAAGGGGAAAAAATATGAAAGCTTAATAGAAATTTTAAAAAAAATGCACAAGAATGAAATAACAAAATTACTAAAACGAAAACTGAAAGTACTATATATATATATATATATATATATATATACACACACACACTATTTTTGGGGGGGCTGTGAAAAATTTGAGGATTTTTCTTTACAATGTAATTTTAGGGCTGTCAACAGAACTGTAAAACTGCTAAAAATGTGAAAAGTGCTATACAAATTAATCAGAATTTAAAAGTTTCACATGTAACAATGGGGAAAAAAGATACACCGTCAACTTAATACAAACAAAATTTCCAGATATTGTTTTAATAATTTGCTTGGGCTTCAGTACAGTAACAATTTTAAGTTTTTAGTTTAGGAAGGGGTGTCATCCTTGTCATCAGAAAGTAATGAAAATAGAAATAGATTTCTTCCTTCTGTTGAACACAAAAGAAGATATTTTGAAGAATGTCGGTCACCAAACAGTGGACGGACCCCATTGACTTCCATAGTATGGAGGAACAAAAATACTATTTGGTTACCAAGGTTCTTCAAAATATCTTCTTTTGCGTTCAGCAAAAGAAAGAAATTCTTACAAGTTTGGAACAACTTGAGGGTGAGTAAATCCCTTTAATGGCTGACTCCCTAAACGTTTCTCACCGATGACGATGCCTCCGATGGCCCCAGCTTTCTGAATGTGCCTAGCCTTCTCGGCAAACATGCACTGGCCTCTCTGCAGCAGAGCGATGCGGCCTTCCACAATCTCACCGTTACTCAACTCAGAGCAGCCGTTATAGGGCTCCGCTACGGTTACGAACCCACGCACCTGAGGGAGAGCGAAATAGAGAACAGAATACACAATGTAGCATGGCTAAAAAAAATTATACCCTTTAGCAAAAACAAACCAAGAACAGCACAGAAATAGCCCAAACAAAGTGAGAAAGTACACAATAAAAGGTCACAGTTAATCATACTCACTCCAGAACTGCTTTTGGAAAGATCCATTCCAAACTGCGCAGGGCCCGCGGTCAGTACCACTCTACCAAAAAAGGGGTGCGACACAATTTGAACAGCTCGTGGAGGAAGCTGTTCTTTCTGCTGCTGGCTGGAGAGCTCCATCATTTCCTGCATAAAACGCATGCCGTCCTCTGCAGCGACTGCACTCACCGCCTGTAGAGAGGGATTCAAGTTTCAATCTATAGATAAGAAATACAACTTCTATAGTATAATTCTTCTATCTAGGTCTGTATAGTACCTGTGTTGCATGCTGGACGAGTTGTACTCTGCCATCCTTGAGGTGGATGAGACTCACGCCCATCCGTCTCAGCAGCTCCAGATGTTCGGGGTTATTGGCCATGAAGTCTTGAGCCCTAAGAGGAGGACGGCCCATACCAGGCTCTCTGAGAGAGATGAAAAAAATCAGAAAAAAATCAATGTTTTATTGTAAATCTCCTGTAATTTCCACCAGACCATCTGCATTTTCTATATTAAAATATACAAATTACAAACTGTATTTATTTATTTATTATCATCATTCATATATCATGATTCAGTGTTCAATTATCATCAATTATTATTGGTGCTTATTATTAATGGTTCAGAATCATATTATTATCAAATGAAGGAAACGTGTTTTTGCTGCTTTTTTGGTGGAAACCCTGATACCTTTTTTCAGGATTTTTAGAGTTAAAGTTCAAAAGAACAGCATTATTTATAAATAGAATTGTTTTGTAACATTATGGCTTTACTGTCACTTCAGATCAATTTAATGTTTTCTGAATAAAAGTATTAGTAAGCATAAGAGTTAAAAAAATATTGTGTATATATATATATATATATATACACATACATAAAAATGACATAATATGTATAATTATGTAAAATGCTATTTGAACATAGTCCAGCTGCTTATATCACTTTCTCACCGATGAATGGTCGGGCGCAGACAACTCTTATCCACTGCGCTTCGGATTGGTTCACGGAGATTGCGTGGGAAGGCGGGATCAGGAAAGAGTAGGCGGGTGTTAGGGCAAGTCCACTCAAAATTTGAGTCATCAAGCTCCTCTCCGGCCTTTGGGTGACAGAAAGATATTATATCAACATTTGATTAGAGAAACAAGTAGACAACCAGTGAAAATGAGCTTAGCAATTTGTATTACGTAATAGTTAGGAATATGACTTGAAAACAGAGTAAAGTCAACTCTGACCAGTGTTACAACATAGAGGCAAGCAGAACTGTTATAGTGCTTATGTGCAGTACCATACTGTTGACGACAGGGGGCGCCTGTGAGTTTGAGGCAGTGGAGAGGGAAAGAGGCAGCAGATGAGCTTCTGTGGTAAAGATATAGTCCTCTACATTAAAAGGCAAATCCTCCTCCTCAGCAAACAGCAGAAACAGGTACTTAAACATCTCCGCCAGGAAAAACGAGTCCATGCTGAAACAAGTGGGCGGTGATGAAGGGAAATAAATATGCCGTGAGACAGCTTGCCACCCACTCTTTACTCATAAATGCTCACTTTACAAAATCCACTCAAAGTATCTGTACAAAAATATAGCACATAAACCAACATCCTCTTTAACTATCCACAAACTCCAGCTCTTACCGGTCCTCGTGACTTCCCGTCCTCACATCCTTCATAGCAGCGAAGCCACAGGGAACTCGAGCAAATCGGTTCAGGTTCTCCAGTACGGTGCGGCCCACCTCCAGGTAATATGGATCTCTGGTTGCCTTCAGAGGAAATTCACAGTTAATCATTTTTATTGTCTCCCTGGTTCACTACATGAAAATACACAGTCGAATGCACCTCAGCAGGAGCAATGCAGCGTGAATGGGGTCACATTTGCAGGTTGATATGAAGGAACATGATGGAGAGTAAAGGAGATGTTGTATTGAGATTTGTTTGAGAACTCAGTTGTACCTTATAAAGGAAGTAAGTGCTTTCTGCAAACTCTGGCCGCAGGGGGTGCTGAGCCCAGTGAACCCTGAAATCAGTGGTGAACGCCTGGCGAGACAGTACGTGAGAAAGCAGGGCAGTCAAGAAGAGTTTATAAAAAAAACTAAAAAAAGAGAGAGTGAATAGTATGTAAGGTATGGGGGGTGTTTCTTTGATACATATTTATTAATTAGTACATATATAAAAAAAATAATAATAATTTAAAGCACTGATCTGGAGTAGCACCTGAAATTTCGTTGTGTTAATACACTGTATTTATGCAATGACAAATAAAGCTTGAATTGAATTGAATTGAATTGAATTGACCGTGATGATGATCAAAAGACAGACAGCTGAAAAGAGGATCTACCTCAGGAAGGAAGTTGTGTTTCTTGGTAACCTGATAAAGCATTTCATGCGTCTCTATGGCTGGCCGGATGTCTCCCTTTAAAACCTGCAAAGAGCAAAACTCTTATGTTTTGATATTCATAGCAAACTCAGAGAGACAATGACCTCACTGATTTCTCACCTGCAATCCTGGGAAAAAGGCAAGCAAGGAGTCCATCCAGGTGCGGGCCGGCAGCAGGGGTTTGTGGATGTGGACGTCCAGTAGCAGAGGTGGTTGGCTGATGTACTTCATAATGGATGCATAGTGCTGAAAAATATGTCAAACGATCACAATTCATGAATACAGAAACAAGATAAAGAGACCCGTTATTTCATGGCAGACAAAACTAAAATGCGAGTCGCATTATATCAAGTATGAAATATTATTTTGGACCCTACAATTACAGGCAACATGTTCCAGGGCTTCTATTCTGAATAAAATGAATGATCAATTATAAAATAAGTACAAAAAAATTACGATTATAAATAAATAGAGCAATAAAAGAAATATAAAAATAAAAATTCAAAATGTTAAAATGCACAATAATAGTCTACCAAAATAAACAAGTAAATGGAATATAAAAATAATTCAAACTATTACAATTCAATCTAAAATAATAATAATAGTTATAAATTAATTAATAAATGTGTAACAAAATAAATAGAAAAATAATAATTCAAAATATATAATCTACTCCAGTCTACAAAGAAATTAATGAATAAATACATTTAAAAATACTTGTTCAAAATGTTAAAATACTCTTTAAAGTAAATCTAAAATGCTGTTTGGAAACACCTAGGGTGGTGGGACTTAATTTTATCCATCTGGGATTGATTGGATTAGCAAAGTTGTCTAAATATGACAGGTGTTTAGAGGAAAGGGCTTGAAAAATAAGACGGCTTGGTGATGCAAGCAGAAAAGGAGATTATGATGTCTTTAACAAAAGAATGAGTGATACTCACAGTGTTAAAGCGATGCAGATATTGGTCATCTCCCAGTAATACATAAGCCTTCATCAAGTACTCATAATAGGAATCTATGCCTGCTCCAACTCCACTGTCTGTTAAGGGAACAATGACAAAAAAAATCATGATTCTGACTTGACTTTTACCTTATTTGTCTGTATATGAGCACAGTTGTTTTATGTTTTGGGTGGGTTGTTGACTATAGTTTAGCCTCACCCCTGCGGACCCATTCTCCTGAGTGAATGTTGATGGTCGTTCCCACTAGATTACTGTTCCTCTGTCTCTTTTCCCAAAGGAAGTCAAGAGCCCTTCTCGCATGAGCCTGCGAACAATACAATGAATTGTAAATTCTGGCCAATTTATTATACATTTAGTCATTGTAAGTCTCTTTCACCACACAAAATGAGAACATTCCTGACCTCATAATACTTTTCATAGTGCACAACACAACGGCTAATGATGTGTGTCTTACAAATGGCACAGTTATGTCATAAGAGATCTATGTTGTAATTCTCTAGACTGAATGTGTACAAACATTCCAGGAATCAACACTTCAGGCCGAAATGACGTCAGTGCCCCATTGTTAGTTTGTTACAAAACAATCAGTTTCTACTAGCTTGGTGACCTTAAATGCTTTGGTCAACATGAATTATACAGAACGCAAGGTTTTAAAAAATTTCTCTGGAGGTTAAATAAGGACATTTCTGAATGTTATAACTTCAGAAACTCAACAAAAGTGACATTAGTTCACATTTGCAACATGAAGCCATTGTAATATTTTACCTCAAATGTAGGGTCTCCAGTAAAGCGGCTCAAGGCTGCAAATTCAAGGATGATTGTCCCGGCACAGGCGGTGCAGGTGTCCGTTTCGGTGCCTGTACGGGTCTCAGGTCCACGGACTCCATAACGCAGGTTCACCTGTAAATGCAGCCAATCATTAATCAGAGTCATAATCAAGGGGATTTATCACAGAATATTCCCCAGCAGGATTTATTTTAATATACACCACTGCTCAAAAGTTTGGGGTCGGTATTTTTATTGTGTTTTTGAAAGAAGTCTCTTCTGCTCACCAAGGCTGCATTTATTGATTTGATTAAAAATACAGTAATATTGTTAAATATTATTACAATTTAAAATAAATGTTTTGTATTTGAATATATATTAAAATATAATTTATTCCTGTGAAGGCATAGCTGAATTTTCAGCAGCCATTATTCCAGTCTTCAGTGTCACATGATCCTTCAGAAATGATTATAATATGCTGATTTAGTGCTCAAGTATCATTTCTTTTTATTACCAATGTTGAGAACAGTTTTCGCTGCTTAATATATTTTTGAAACCTGTGCTACAACTTTTTCTGGATATTTTAACAGAAAGTTCAAAAGACCAGCAATGTCTGTCACTTTTGATCATTATTTGATGTGTACTAAATACTAAATAAAAGTATTAATTATTTCAAATAAACAATGGGGGATTAACATTAAAGTGGACATTAGAGTTAACAGAATTACATTAAAGTAGGTTATTTAACTATTAAATAAGAATTATTGGTAACACGTTAATAAGGTCTCATTGGTTAACATTAGCTAATGCACTAACTAACATGAACTAACAATGAGCAATATATTTTCACAGCATGTATTAACCGTTGTTAATGTTAGTTAATAAAATATGTTCATGTTAGTTCACAGTGCATTAATAACTAATGTTAACAAATACAACCTTTCTTAAAAATGCATTAGTAAATGTTGAGATTAACATTAATAAAGATGAATAAACATTGTAGAAGAATTGTTAATTGTTAGCTCATGTTAACTAAAGTTAACTAATTAAACCTTATTGTAAAGTGTTACCAAATGATTTTATTATTTGAGAATAAAGCAGCTGCGGAATATTACACAAGAATATCAAATTAGCATAGCTCTATGCAGGAAATCTGTTTCCTTACTAGACAATATTCCGTTTAGAGGTCATTATAAAAAAAATGCAGAATGCTGTGATGGACCAATCAGAATCAGGTATTCCAGAGAGACATGTAATAAGTTGAGAACGCTTTGTAACTGAAGGTCTGTAAAATAAACTAACAGCTGTGAACTGTGAAAGGGGCGGTCATGCTGTTGATTACACGTGCAGCCATTGTGGGATGTCACAGAGTTCATTTCCCTAAGGCAGACATGCAACAAACCAATGCAAAGCCCAGAACAGCCGAATCAACAGAAATTGTCTGAATGTGTGTGTGTATACTGTATAGGCATAAAGATAAATGCTCGCAAACAAACCAAGAAAAACATTTCATGTAAAGCATATTTTCATGATGACATTTAATCAATCATATTGCATATGCAATGCATGTACATGCGTGCTTTCACTCACTCTAGGGTAAGGCAGGCCACTGCTGGTGTTAAATGCAGGTAGCAGTCTGAGTCCGAGATCTTTAGCCATGTGAAGCAGCTCATTCTGGTACCAGAGCATTTGCCCACTTTCTTTCAACATGATGGCCATGGAATGGCCTCCTAGCAGCCCACTAAAAGAACAGTAAAGTATTACACAAGCAAAACAGCCACAATTTACTAGACAGATTTTAAATGCACGTCAGTCCACTTTGAACCTCTTGACAGAGATGTCTTACTCACCCCAGCACCCGGATGTTTGTCTCGAATACAGACACCACAATGTCATTATCCAACCGTACATCCTTCAATACTCTCTTCACTGCTTCCTCAAACTCCACCGTCTTATTTAACAGCTGTGAGATGTTAGATAAGGTCATAAGCAAATAACTTTGGGCTTAACTGTAAATATGAGTGTTTACGAGAGGTTTCAAGTTCTGTTTGAGATGTTACTCACTGCTAGAGTGTCAAGAGTGTCGATGAGCGTGAGGGAGAACCTGACGGAACAGGAAAACATGTTTTCATCTCAGTTTTTGACATTTCTTTTAAAATAAATGAATAAAGAGAAATTTTAACACATCTCCAACTGACTTACATCCCCAGGGCATCATCTATATCCCCTCGACTGGGCTCTAGTCCACGCACTCGCCCACGACAAGTCAAAGGCATCAGCTCGTCTGCGGGGTAGGCATGGTCCTGTCAAAATGAAAAGAACAGAGATGAAATTAGATGAAACCAGGCAGATTTTAATTATAATGCCGTTCTCTCAAACATTAATCTGCCTTCCCCTATCCTCACAACACTCCTGTTTTTTTATTTGTTTCGTTTTTTTGTCAGGAACATTTATCGGCAAATGAGCAATGTTAAAGGGATAATTCATCCATAAATAAAAATTCAAGCATCATTACATAACCCTCATGTTGTTCTAAATCTATATAACTTTCTATATAAAATCTATATAATTGTTCTATATAACATATTTTTGAAGAATGTTTCAAAAGTTTTTGTCCATACACTGGTAGTCAGTGGGGTCCAAAACAACACTGGACCCTTCAATGTAGAAAAATAAATAAATAACATTTTTCAAAATTCTATAGAAAGAAATGTTATTTCAATGTGCCATAGTTACACATGTGAACAGTGTGTAATAACAGTAAATTATGCATAATTTATTACATGCAATTAACATCAAGCCAAACCTTAATAATATACTAAACCTATAATAAGTACGTTAATAATTAATATTACTCAGAGCTTTTTTGTATAATTACACTGTAACAACTGCACATGAAAATAAAGTGTGACCAGAAATGCAGTCACATTTTTTTTTAAAAGAAATGTAGCTATACTTTCAGCAAGGATGCATTAAATTGGTCAATAGCGACAGTAAAGCATTTATAATGTTACAAAAGAGTTCTATTTCAAATCAATGCTGTTATGCGTACTTTCTCCTATCATAAAAGATTCCTTTAAAAAGTATCATGGTTTCCACAAAAATATTAAGCAGCACGACTGTTTTCAACATTGATAATAATAAGAAATGTTTATTGAGGACCGAAATCAGTATATTAGAATGATCTCTGAAGGATCATGTGACACTGAAGACTGGAGTAATGATGATATAAAATTCAGCTTTGCCATCAAAGGAATGAACTATATTTTAAAATACATTACAATAGAAAACATTTATTTAGGTGAACATAAGCCTCGGTGAACATAAGAGACTTCTTTCAACATTAAAAAAACTAACATAGAAAAACTACACACATAACTTTGGATGCTGATGGAAAAGTAGGATTAAAACTTCCATGTGTACCCAGCTGTTAACAGGTAAAGTTATTAGTCACTGTGTACATACCATGTAGTTATGATAAGCGTGGTCAAACATTTCCACCACTTGGTTCCTGAGAAGCAAAAGCATTTCTTAAATTAAGAAAAACACCATATGGAATCATTCATTTGGCAAGCAATTCAAATTTTCACATGTCCTCAACATATGAAATGTGCATAATAAATGTTTATTTACATACCTCAGTTTGTTCCTCTCATCTCTGCTCATGGTCTCTGATAACCTGATGGAGGTTCCCATTAAAAACAGCAGCAAAAAAGCAGGCAACATAGTTGCAGAATGAAGCATCCGCACGGCTCTAATCCACCGGTTTCACAACGGACTGCTTCCAATCTTCAAGGCAACTCTTTCCTGCCTTAGATATGTTTATTTAGCACCAAGTTAGAGTTCCACTTCTGGTCCATCATTTTCAAATTGAATGTAAAAAATATGATTCAGAAACACCCACAGAATTTGAATACATTCACTGTTCCAGCTCAATAACTTTAAAGTTCCTGTTCTTATCTAACGTTAAACGTCTCTCTTGGATGAATGCAGCTCTGGTGCATTTCTGAGATGCTTTTAGTGTCTATTACAAAATGACTAAGGAAGGAACACAGATCAAGTCACTTTTCATTAGTGTTGGTCAGTCAGCTGCTGTTGCCACACCTGACTGTCACCTTGATAACACGTTGGCACTCATGTGACACATCGGCATGCTACTCTCTATTGAGTATCACTTATAAAACAACAACAAAATTGCATCACTGTAGATCCCCAGCAGAGACAGGCTCGAGAAGAGCTCCAGATGGAGCCATGGAAAAAGATGCTTTGACTCTAATAGCAACCATCACCATGGGTGACACGATCAGCAGTTTACAACCCCAGAAAGAAGGAGAGAACGCATCGTATTGATCCTACTAGAACTGATTGCAATTAGTTAGATAGTATGCGGGTCTCAATCCCATCTTCGTGATACTAAAAACAAGTTTAACCCATGTAGAAAATGCTACGGCGGTATTCAAAAATAAAATATCCAGCAAAATGTTGTTGTCAAGATGATTTGATGAAAAAAGATTTCTTAACCCCGTCACGCTTTGTTGTTTAGCTCGCCGGCTAACCCGTCGATGACAGCTCGGCACCACTGGGCATTTGTTTTTGTAGCAATAACGCAGCTGTAACTAGCGGAAAGAACATCTTAAATCTGTTCTTCGATCATCCACGAGTGACAAGATGGTCCATTCAGCTCTCAGATTCCGACAAATAAAAATATTCCTAGTAAGAGTTATTTTGTGTCAGGTGTAATGCAAAGGGCCACAGGTCTCTCTCAGAATCGCTGAGTGAATGAAAATCATCTCCCGTCTTACGGGCAGAAGACAACATCCGCATCCGGGCCGAGCGCTCGGTACACGCCCCGTAAACAGTGTGGTGCAGAAACTACAGTTCCTAGCATGCCTTGCTAGCGAACTTTTTACGTTTGTAATATATATGGGTGATTCTCTGAATTGGGTGCCCTTCAAGTCCCCCAAACATACTTCAAAGATTTTCAATTGAAGGAAATCACAAAATGCATTTTAACGCTGTCAATTAATAGAACCAGGTGCCTTAGCATTATAATGCAACACAATTGCTTTTTTTAATTTTTTTATTTAAAGATAATGAGTTGCCTAAGTAGTAGACAACAAGCATGTTTGCATGTCCTCACTAACCATCATTACATTTTCACTGAATATCAAACAAATAAAAAGTGCAATTAATACCAAAATGTTGCTGCTAATATAATCATATGTTGGTCTACTTTAACTAAAATATACATGTATATAAAAAAATACATTAATTATATATGAAATTGCAATATTTATACACGTCCTCCAGTTTGTTTTCAACCCCGTCACGCCATACTATTTACCCCCCTATAAAAATAATGGATCAATCCCTGTGGCATCACATCCAGGCAGTGACATCACACAAGTCTCTTGAAGAACATGCTGCAAATAAAGGCATGTGTCAGTATCTTTTCTTACCTATATTTCATGTTTTTTACTGTCAGATTAAGATTGTCAGGCTCAACATTTCAACTCTGTTATATGACTAAATGATAGTAAACTACGGTTCAAGAAGAATTAAACAATAGTTTTGCAAAACATTAAAATTCTATGCTGTCCTAAATGTCATGTGGTGCTACTGTCTTAGCTAAGCTAACTGTCTTAGCTACTGTTAGCCAAAAACTTCAACCCCGTCACATTCAACCCCGTCACATTTTTTACGATAACAGGGTTGAATTGTTGTGACAGGGTTGAATGTTTGACACTTCTTAGTAGATTACTCAATTGTAGACTTCTTGTATTGTGATGTGAACTGTCAGAAATAATCGATTATGGTATTTTATGTTCAATATTTTCAGACATCCCAATGGCAAAAACAGCAGCAGAGAGGCAAAGACAGTACAGAGCAAGAAAGGATGCAGATGCAGAGAGAAGGGAAACATATCTCAGGAGTGAGCGTGAAAGGTGGAAAAGGGACACAGAGATAGAAAAATAAATAAAAATAAGCAATCTGGGTGACAGAGCTAAACGATATAAGCGGAAGATGTGGAGGGATGCTAAAAAAAGACAGAAGAAGAGGGAAGCTTTGAGGAATAGCGACATAGCGACTTTGCTGCTGTTTTTGCCATTGGGATGTCTGAAAATATTGAACATAAAATACCATAATCGATTATTTCTGACAGTTCACATCACAATACAACAAGTCTACAATTGCGTAATCTACTAAGAAGTGTCAAACATTCAACCCTGTCACAACGATTCAACCCTGTTATAATAAAAAATGTGACGAAGATCGATTGATGTTTGTGATTAATTAATGCTCAAATGTTTGTTTGTTTTTGCCAACTTTAATAAATAAAATGTTATTGAATGTGATATCATTAATTTTACAGGTAAGAAATCCATGATACTATATTGAAATAATGATCATCACTTCAACCCTGTTATCATTTTCAACCCCGTTATGCTGAGTTCAACCCTGTTATTTGATAGTTTTTATTAATATTTTCATGATAAGAAGACAAATTAGGTCAATGTTTGTTTTGCTGTGTGCAGAATTTACAGGACAGTTGGAAAAAATATGAAAGCCTAATTAAATCCTAATGTTAATGCATATTTTGTGATAATATATGAAGACCAATGTTAGATACAGTTTTCATGACCTGATTTGGTATTCAAATGGTGAGTATTTAAAAATAAAATTCTACATGCAATAAATGATATCAAACAAGGGACATCTCATTGAAAAGCTTCTACAAAAATGTACTTGAAAATCTTTTTAAATCATATTTAAACAGGGTCCAAGTGGTCTGTGACGGGGTTGAACTCCAAAACAACTTTCAGTAAGAAAAAACACTCAATATCGATTAGAATTTCATGCCTGAGGTGGGAAAATGTATTTTCTTAAAGGTTTGACTAATCCACTATCACATGAAATGATCAGAAATAACTATTTAAGGAAAAAAAAAAAGAAAAAAAGTATGACCCAAAAGGCACCCAATTCAGAGAATCACCCATATATATTACAAATATAATAAAATGAAAATATGAATAGTAAAAAATCCCACAAGAAGATATATTTCTTTTTCATCTCACTGAAAGTACACGCCGTATCATTGTCTACTAGTTTCAGTTATCAGTAAGGATCAGAGATGAGTTGTCTGTTTAAATACAGGGGAAATGATTGCACTATTAGCAACACAGTGGATAGAGGAGATATGACCTTTGAAATCAGTTGTTTGTTCAGACTCAAGTTCATCATTGGTTTTAGCTTACAATATAGTCATTCGGAAAGTAGACCAGACATTGATTTTAAAAGAAATACAGCAAACATTATACAGAATTCAAATGATGGGACTTACAGTGATATTTTTTTGGGTACCCGCAAATATTGGTATCCAAGGAAATGAAATGGCAGATAAGGCAGCAAAAGAAGCCATAAAAAATAACTACATTAACATAAGTGTTAGTATAAGTAAGAATGAAATCAAGAGTATTATTAAGGTTGAAGGTAAGGTGGCAAAAACAATGGGATATGGAGAAGAAAGGTCGATGGTTTTACAGAATTCAAACTAAAGCGGGAGAGATGAGAAGTGCAGGAAAAACAGGAGAGATGAGATAATAATACCAAGGATGAGATTTGAACATACAAGACAACAGTACTTTATAAAATGGGTAAACATGATACGGGAAGGTGTGAATTTTGTGGGAAAGAAGAAACTGTGGAACATGTTATGCTCTACTGTCAGAAAGTATTTTACAAAAGAACTCAGGAAATGAATGTTATAGTTTTATTTTTCAGTATCTTTAGAATAACAAATTTGTGGGAGAGGATATAAAAATGTAATTTTGATCCACACTCCATACCAGTCGGTGGCGGTAATACACCATTTTGTTGTTTATCAACCGCCAATAAAATCTCAAAGAAGAAGAAGGTTGCTTCCTCGTAAGCATGCATCACATGATTGGCTCGTGCAGCGACGTCACGTAGAACTACAAAAAAGTGCAGTAGTACAACGAGTGCCCGAGTTGAAAGCTTTTAGCCAATGAAAGAGGAAGGTAAGCGCCTGTCTTTTAATTGTGGACTGAATTCAAATGTATTTGGTAGGAAAAATAATAGAACTTGAGACTTTTTCTGGACCGATTTAAAATCTGATTGCATTACATGTATGACATGTCGTGTCAATGGAATTGGTCAGTAGGCTTTGACGTTTTAATAATACACGGTTTCTCGTTGTTGTGTATGCAGAGATGTCTCGAAGTGTGAAAAAGCTCACTGGTCTCGTGGCAGCTACATTCACACCACTTACTGCAGAAGGGTGAAATACTTCATTCCTCAATCATAGCTATACTACACAATCATATACCTGGCGTTCAGTGATTTGGTCATTGATATTCAACTTTTGCTGTTTTTAGGGAGATCAATCTCTCTGTGATTGGACCATACATTGATTACCTAATAGAAAAACAGAATGTCAAGAGTGTGTTTGGTAAGTCAAACCTATTAATTTAATCAAAGATTTTGGGCAGAATAAGAATAAGGCAGCATGTTTTGTCATTTATGTTATTTGTAATCTAAAGCACTTTGTTTTTGGTAGTTAACGGCACTACAGGCGAGGGCTGTTCTCTAACTGTGGACGAAAGGAAGCAGATTGCTGCAGCTTGGTGCCAACATGGAAAGGGCAAGTGAGTTATTGCATGTTTATGGAGTTTATTCAGCTGTGGGTATTGGGTAATGATTATGTCCCAGGGGTTATAAAAGTAACTGAATTTTTACATTTATTTTAACAGAAAAACCTGCAAAGGGCACATTTTGTTTATGCCTTCATCGTTTATTTTCTACTACTTCTCACATTTATTTCTTGTATAGATTTTGATGACCCAGACATGCCTTTTTAAAATGGGCAAATCCATCATAAGAAATTTGAAATATGAATTTTAACTTGAAAACGATAAAAATCTAAACAAAAAGTGGGAGAAAAAAAAAGTTTGAAAATGATTCACATACTTTTTTACATTTCCACCACAACCAGGAGATTTACTCCTAATGAGTAGTAATGTCAAATTATATGAAAAGTGTAAATAATTGTGTGATACATCCATTTCTAGCTATGAAATTAGCAAGACAAAGGAGTTGGCCATTTTTTTCATGACTTCATGACTGTGGTGTTGTTAGCAGTTAAGCTACATATGTGGTGGACATTTTAAAGATTATTCAGGGGGATTTGGCAAAAATAACGTAGTTCTCCAGTAATGCAATACGTATGTCCACTGTTTGACACTATTAGTGGACAGTTTTTTTTTTTTAAAGGTTCACAAGGCCATATTTGTTTATGGGTTAGGAAACACCCTAATACACATCTTTATTTTTATTTTTCTCATGGAGTTGTCCTTGCCAGATGTTTAATTTCTTTATACTGTATGTGTTGTGTTCAGGCTTGAGCAAGTGGTTGTTCATGTTGGCTGCATGAGTATAAAAGACTCTCAAGAACTGGTGAGCACACTGCTTCACATCCCCCTTTATTCACATGCATTATCTGGATGTTTCATGCGTATACCACTTTTCTTTATGCACTCTTCCATTTTCAAAACAGCAGTCCCGCTGTTACATATTTTCCTCCCATGTGCAGTTTATCCATTCGTGTTACAGCATGTGCAGATAAACAGCTAATTCCCTCCTCGTGACCGTTTAAAATGCTGAGTGGATGTTTTTTACTTTCCTTCAGGCTCGGCATGCTGCCAGTATAGGGGCCGACGGCATAGCAGTAATCTCTCCTTCCTTTTTCAAACCCATTAATGCAGGTTTTAACCCCTTTTTCTAAACTCTTTTTAATTAATAGTATGTTAAAAGTATTACCAAATGTGCTTTTGTATGATTTTCATAAAACAAATGACCTTCCTCTTTTCACAGATGCATTGAGGATGTTTATAAAGGAAGTGAGCACCTCTGCTCCAGATGTTCCAATGTATTATTATCATATTCCAGGCATGACCGGCGTTGAATGTAAGTGCAGCCCCATGTCGTCATCATTACTGGCAGTCAAAACACTAACAACTTTGTAAATTCTTTAGAATTGCACAGTACTACATTTTTGAATGAGTCAGATTCACATGTGAGAGATTGACGTCCTACTGTGGTTCAGACTCTGTTTCCTCTTTATTTTTTTCTTCAGTGGAGGCAGCTGATGTGCTAAATGGGATAGAGCAGATGATCCCCTCATTTCAGGGAGTGAAATACAGCGGGACTGACCTGAGGGATCTCGGACAGTGTGTCTGTTACTGTCAGTCCCATAAATGGTCTGTCTTGTTCGGAGTAGATGAGGTATGAAATCACCTCTACTGTATTTTTCCTGCTAGTATAACTTGCGGTTTTGATTTTATATGTTTTACTTCACACTTTGTTACACAGCAACTCTTGGGAGCTTTGGTGCTAGGTGTTCATGGAGCAGTAGGAAGGTGAGTGCCAACATCATGGCATCTTACAACTCTTTCTCTGCCCTCAGTTGGCAAAAATGCATGCCCTTTCACTGTTTTTCTTTCTGTGGTGTCGCTGTGGTTCCTGATAATACATTAGCTATGTTTCCATACAAAGTTGCACATTTAACTTCTGTTAAGTTTCCATCCCATGTGTTCACGTGAACAAAATCATCACTTTCTGGAAAATTGGTGCAAAATATCATAATAAAAATGGAAGTTGTTGCACCACCGTGGCTCTTTTTTTTTTATTTATTTTTTTTGTACATGATAAATTACTTGTGCCTCAGAGCGGACAGGCAAAATTCTATAAGCACTGTAATGTTATCTTGCATTCGGAGGCAGATGAATGGTTCTTTGAAACGCAATCGTGTGAGACACTTCTGGCAGGTCGTTATCCCAAATCATTCTGATGACAGACTTTGGTTCAGGCATTTCAGAATGATCAAGCCAACATTTGAGATGCTGTGCAATGAAATTGGTTCACTGGTTAGTGCAGTTATCCAATCACATCCCCTGTTGAGGCAGTCACATGAGTTTCTGTTGCACATCGAGAGATTTATTTGGTAAATGTGTTTCCATCATAGTTTATGTGCATGTCTTCTTGTCTGATAAAAAAGAAATGATCCACCTCTATTGTGCGCATGAATTTTTTTTTTAAATGTACATTTTCAGAATTTTTGCACCTCTTTATGTTTCCATCCAGCATTTTATTTAATTTAATTAATGAAATATCCCAAAATTCATATAAAAGTAGGTGGATGGAAACATAGCTATTGTGTCATTCAGTGTCTCCTGTGGCTGATTTGATTGAAAAACAGTAGCTTAAATAATGCATTGCTGAAGACCATGCAACACTCTCTCTATCCTCTCCAGCACATATAACTACCTCGGACTCATAGTGAACCAGATGCTTTCTGCTTTTGATAACTGCAACCACATGCAGTCCAGAGCCCTGCAGGTACATCATTCTTCCCATGTGCATTTCTCATTTAGTGCTTTTGGACTGTTTTTACTTCATCAGCGTGTGTTCAAGTTAATGAATTAATATTCAGGTTAATGAATCTGCTTCTGTTTACAGCTTGAATTTATGGAGGTCATCACATTTGCTAAGAACCTTGGTGAGTTGACCGATTTGTGCCTTTCAAATGTTTGGGGTTTGTACGTTTTTTTTTTTTAAAGAAGTTTCTTATGCTCACCAAGGCAGCATTTATTAGATCAAAAATAGAGTAAAACATGTGAAAGATTATTGCAATTTAAAATAACCTTTTTCTATTTAAATATATTTTATAATGCAATTTATTCCTGTGATTGCAAAGCAAAAATGTAATTAGCCATTACTCAAGTCTTCAGTGTCACATGATCCTTGTAATATGCAGAATTTTTTTTTCTTGTAAGCAATGTTGAAAACAGTTGTGCTGCTTAATTTTTTGGAAACCGTGACACATTTTTTAAGGTTTCTTTTATGAATAGAAAGTTCAGAAGAACAGCATTAATTTGAAATAACCTTTTGTAACATTATAAATTGTTTGTCTGTCACTTTTGATCAGTTTAATGGGTCCTTGCCGAATACAATTCTTAATTTCTTTAAAATATAAAATTATACTGACCCCAAACTTTTGAATGGTATTGAAATCCCAGTACAGCTGGGAGGTGTCAGTAAGACATTGCTTTTGTAAATGATACTTTTGATGAACTTTATTTCATCATGTTTGCTCTGCAGGTTTTGATGTGGGTGTGAATAAGCAGGTGATGAGTGAAGTGTCAGGGTTAGTGCTGGGTCCTCCCCGACTCCCGCTGCTGCCGTGCCCCGTCTCAAAGGCCCAGGCTATAGCACAGAAAATCAAGGACTTCTCTCAGAGACATTAAAATTAAAGTAGAAATTTCAGTGAACCTACATGAAATTGCACAAAAAATGGTTTGTATTGTTATCGAGCTGTAATCTGTTCTTTACACTACAGCATTTTAATGTACTGTATCTTATATTTGCTTGCTTTTTATATTTCATACATTATACTTGATTTTTCCTTTTTTAATGTTTCATTTGTTGTAAACGCATATATTAAATCTGTTTCATTTACTTTATATATTTCATAACATTACAATGAGACTAGCAATTTTAATGAACCTACTTGAATTACCCAAAAGATTTAAGAATAATCCTCATCTTGTATACCTAAATCGTATTCAAGTACTTTTTTGCACGTTTAGTTTTTTCTTGTCTTATGCTTACATGTGGGAAAGCACACACATATGAAGTCTTTAACATTTTCTTTGTTTTTGTTTTATACATATTTTTTAATACTGTATTAATTACACTCTTTTGGCTGGTGCTGATGTAATTGTAAATGGACTATTAGCATGAAACACAAGTTTCTTATGTTTGAATATGTCAAAAAACAAAAAGGGACATTTTTATATCTTGAAATGAACTGAATAAAGATTATTGTTAAAAATTCAATGCAAGATATTCCTTTGAAGTTCTAATTCAATCTCATAATAGCCTGAAATCTGCCCGTTTTAATTTGAAATTTTCTAGTTTAATGAGTTTGGTCAGCAGTGGCTTTTTATTTTTTAAACGTTTGTTCTTACCATATTTTCTCTGGCCTTTCCACTTTATTGTTAGAGAGCCCTAGGATTTACCTCACGCATTGAAGACCACCTAATATCTGCTTAAAGGGATAGTTCACCCACAAATCAAAATTCTGGCTATAGTTTACTCACACTCAAGTTGTTCCAAACCTATATGAAAGTTTCAAGTACCTTTGGAAACCGTGTAGTGGTGGTATGTTATGTTTTACTAGTATTTCAGGAATGAGGACACACTGGACTTGTGCTATCATCACCTATTGAGTGTTTTTAGTGCTGACTTCACAGAACATTTATCAGCTGCAGCAGCAGGAATAACACGTGTTATTTCCTCCCAGTGAGAATGCAAGTAAAGGAAGCTAAAGTGTCTGCAACAGAAACATTTAAAATTCATGTCATGACCACATTTCCTCTAGAAAAAGCTGTCTGAATACAAATTAGAGACTGTTTTCTTTAACTGGACACATACTATTGTGGATACACTTTTTACTTTTTTACAAGATACACATCTTGTGAAACATCTATGACATCTCAAATTTAACCGTTTACTTTTTTATACATCCCTTCCTCTGGTATGTTTGGAAATGTATCCATTAATGTTTTTCACATGGCACACATATGTGAAGAAATAGAAAAACGATTAATAACTAAATGGAGTTGTTGAGTTATGACTTTATTAATCTGTTTTCAAGACGTTGATATCGGTTTGTGTATTCAACATGTAATGGGCAACTGATGTGATCTTTGGGGGAGTCAGAAATAATAAAGGCCACAATTTTTTAATATTGCCTCAGGCAAGTTCAATATCTAAGGTTAGGATAAAATCTCAGTGATGTTGTGGAGCTGAAACACAGTAGGCACACACATATTGCATAATTGTTTTTAGTTCCTTTGTTTCAGCTATTTTTAGTCGAGAAACGAATGTAGCCTAAATATATTTATGTAAAATTGTGTAAATAAATATTCCATGGTGGACATATACCCCCGGTTTCACACACAAGGTAAACCTAGTCCCACACTAAAATGCAGGAGAGGAAGGAGAGATTACTGTTTGAGCTGTTTTAACTGAAAGCAACTTGCACTGACATATCTGAAAATAATATAAGTGCCATTGTTTTGTCTCAAGATGCACATCAGTTATGTTTTTTTTTTTTCTAAGGCATGTTCATAAAAGCTACCTAAATGTCCTAATTGAACTAACGTTAAGGCCTAATCATGGTTTAGTCTAAACCCTGTCTGTGAAACCGGGCCATAATGGGTTAACTGAGGCAATCTACGTGTCACTCTTGTGGCGGGTGAACAGGTGAACACGCAGGCAAAATATTAGATAAATATCTCAGATCTAAATCATTCATTAATGTCATTCAAAAGCAACATATAATCATATATAATCCCCAATCATATGCGGAACCAAAGATAGTGGTTTAAAAAAGTAAAACGCTGCGGGACAATAATACGGTGACGCCGAATATTCACGTATTTCCGGCCAGCTCAGCGTAGTGTACGGACTCCGGAGGAGTGTTGTGAAGCTGTAATCCAGACACAGATATTTTCACAGCTGTTAACCGCTCCACACACACCTGCTGTGTGTAAATCTGACATTACAGTAAAATGGTGCTGCTGACAATGATCGCGCGCCTGGCGGATGGACTGCCGCTGGCCGCTTCAATGCAGGAGGATGAGCAGGTATGAGCTCAGTGATTTATCAGATTATATCATCTAACGTTACACTAGGCCTATGTGTGCTGTAAATGTGACAAATCAAAGAGCAATGCCCTGAAAACATGGCGTTTTCTTCTAAAAGTGTATAGTTGTCTGGAATTGTAATCCACAACAGCAGAGAGCTTTTAATCTGGCCGTTATTAGCTCAGATTTCAGTAATTTGTCGTTGTAGTGTTTGCATTAATTTGAAATATTTTATTTGGAATCTAACAGTAAATCTGTATCTATTATATTCGTCTCCATCGCTTATTCTCAGTTTGAAAGCTGTAATTGGTCACACAGAGAAGATGGTTCATTAAACATGAAAGGTAACCGTATAATTTGAGTGGTTTTGATCAGTAACAGCGCCCTCTTCTGTCTTGATTTGAACTCGCACCTGGTTTACTCCGTTTGTCTCCCCCTCCATATTAAATATTAACCTTTTTTTAAATTAATAGTTTAAACACAAGTAAATAAGTTAACAACATCATAAACATTTTTGATAATTTTATTCCTCTGACTTCATTTTCAAATTACTTGATTTATTTAATGGCATTTTTAGTCTTTTTAACATCGTCTATATTAAGCCAGTATAATAATTAAATCGCATATAAACGCTAAATTTGCAGTATTTCCCACTTAAACAACATATGATATGATTTGTTCCATATAGATTTTTTTAATATGTTTATAGTCAAGCACTTTAGGATTTAAACTGTATTTAAAAGGATAATTCACTGAAAAGTTCTGTCGTCATTTACTTATATTCATATTGCTCTAAACCTGTATACCTTTCTTCTATGTAACACAAAATGAGTGTCTTTATTTTGCAGAATGCTCATTGCTCTATTTTTCTGTACAATATAAAAAATAAAGTATAGTGACCAGGGGCTTCACATCTCCACATCTTCTATACTCATACGATAAATATGAGAATAGAAGTGTGTCTGTGTGAGGAAGAGACTAACGTTATAGTGTGAAGTGCGTCTTGTAATTGTATTGTATGTTAAATCATCCCTAGTTTGGAATGACTTGAGGACAAGCAATGAATGACAGAATTTCCTCAATTATATTTGTGCGCGTATGTGCTATTTCTGTAATCCAGAGAACTATGTAGGCAGATATGACCTTGTAGAAGTGTAGCCTAAATTAAAATGATCTATTCCCTTTCAGCAAAAAGAGTATGTGATTCGCTTGTCACTTTTCACTCAGTATTGTTTTTGACTGATTGACCTGTAACTTTTTATGTTCAGCTGAACTGCTATAATTGTCCATAACCTGATACAAAGCATCTTTTATGTATTTGCGGCAAAAAATAAAATAAACATAAACTGCAAATCAGCTTATTTCTTTTGTTTCTTTTGTTTCTTTTGTTTAGCTTGTAAAAACTCTGTTGTTGATGTTTAAATGACCAAGACAAAGTTTTGGGCTGTGGTAGATTTGGAAGAAATAATGAAAAAATTCTGTAGAGTTGTTCCAAATGGTGTTAATGTGTCTAATAGGTGCCCAGCAGTTTCATTACCTTTACAGCAGCCGTTCGATTAAGGTCTAACATCTTTACGTTTCCTCCTTTCATGCTGCCATGAAGGGAAGTGAAAAGGTTTGTTCACCTTTAGATTTGTGAAATCCCTCTGAAGAGGATTGAGTCAAATCATGTATCAGTGTAAGATTAAGTGTGTTATCTAATAAATGTGCACTTTTGTTCTTAGATGGGTCGAGACCTCCAGCAATATCAGAGCCAAGCCAAACAGCTCTTCCGCAAACTAAATGAACAGAGTCCCAATCGATGCACCTTAGAAGCTGGATCAATGGCTTTTCAGTAAGTGTACAATATATTAAAACTACAGTGAAGCTGATAAAATAGTTGATCATAATAAGTAAGTTCAAACACAAAGTGCTCAGTGCACACATCTAATGAGGGTGCTCAACCACAAAGAGTTGCAAAAAGGAAGAGAAAAGTTGGCCCACCACAGCTCCAAAAATAGAAAAATATATAAAAAAACGTTTCTCTTCCTTTTCATAATAAGTAGGTAAAAATTGTGATTTCAAGATTTACACAAAAATATGTGATAGATAAAACCCATTGCTAATAAAATGTGTCTCTTCCCATCTCTTCTCAAAGCTACGTCATAGAGAAAGGCGTTTGCTATCTGGTTCTCTGTGAGGCCGTGTTTCCTAAAAAGCTAGCCTTCGGTTATCTGGAAGATCTGCAGGCAGAGTTTCACGAACAACATGGCAAGAAGGTGCCTACGGTCTCCAGGCCCTACTCTTTCATAGAGTTTGGTAATAGCCCTCACTCTCTCTCGATAGCCAGAGTTTCATCTACTTCCTATCAAGAGACAACCTTGTAATTCTGTCTTCCTATCCGTCCAAAGATACGTATATTCAGAAGACCAAAAAGTCATATATCGACAGCAGAGCACGCAGGAACCTGAGCAACATCAACACAGAGCTACAGGATGTACAGAGAATCATGGTGGCCAACATAGAAGAAGTTCTGCAGCGGGGAGAGGCCTTATCTGGTAAATAATGCTTGTGATGATTGGCCCCACAAATTTTTAAAGAAGTCATTGGCCTGAAAGGGTTTAAGATCCCTGAGCAAAACCTGCAAAATTCTGTACTGTATTTTTTAGATTTCTTCTCTTCACATCTTCATGTTTTTTTCCTCAGCATTGGACTCGAAGGCCAGCAACTTGTCCAGCCTGTCGAAGAAATACAGAAGCGACGCTAAGTACCTGAACACTCGCTCCACGTACGCTAAGCTAGCTGCGGGTGGAGTCTTCTTCATCATGCTGATCGTATACATACGCTTCTGGTGGCTGTGAGGTGTGCCGGATATGCGGAGGGAAGAAGAGGCTCTTTAGAGGGTTACAGGTGAAAAGCAGACGGACTCTCAAATGACGACAAGCTCACGTTGTGTTTTAAAAGCCACAGCCTGTTCTTAAAGACTGTCGGATCCGGCACTTTCCCTCCTAACAGGCTGTTGAATCCCTAGCCTGATCCTCACTGGTATCTGTTTAATGAACTACACAGAAGTTAGTCTGCGCTTGCTTGGTGTGTGTGAGTGAAAGAGAGAGAGAATGAAAGTGTGCTTTCCTGTTTGTCTTTGTGAAATCCCAGTGTATCTTATATACTGTATAACAGTACCATAGTGCAGAAGTGAATCCTAAACCTATGAATTAATGATTCATTAACAGAAGTATGTTAATTCAGTTTTGAAGTTATAGCACATTGTGGGTTGGAGAAAGGAGTTTGGGGGGCAGCTGCATTATTAAAGCTTTGGTACCCCAACTATCAGCACAAAACATATAATTGTACTGTCCGCCCAGTTAGTCTCCTATCTAAACCAATTATACAAGAATTCAACTCATATCTCTGAAAGCCTTATGAAATGGGAGTGGTTATTAAGTCTTCATTTGAATTTGTTTCAAATGTACATTCATGGAACTTTCTATTGTTTTCTTGGTGCAAAAGTTGCCCAACAAACAGCACAGATTGTGGTCATGTCCAGTTACTCAATACAGACCAGATAATTGAAACTAGTGTCAGGGGAGAGTGGTGGCCTGCCACTTTTTTCAATTTGGGTCAGATGTAATCCAGTGCGGTTTAGAACTACATACAGATCTGGATCTGAGGTCCTGACTATTGCATGGTTGTTGATATCTGACTTGGGTTACTACAGCTTTTTCTTTCAGAGTTTACACTAGTCTGTATTGTACGTGCATTGAAGACTTAAACACACAGTAACCAACCAGGCGTCCATGTACCAACCAGATGTGGCTAAAAGGCTCATCAGAAGAGCATTTGTTCAGCTTACTAAACCTACAGTATAAATAAAACGATTCAAACTCTGTTTCTCTTTTCTTTCTGTTTTACAGTTCACTCTGGCATTTATAAGTGTTTTTTTAATCTGTGGACTAGTAGATACAAGTAGTAGATGCACTAGTCTCAATACAAGGTCACTGCCAATCATACCTAAAGAAATTGTATCATTGGCCTGTGGCTTTTGGGGTTTTTGTTGCCAAAGTAGGCCATTCATTTTGTTTCATTTTACATGAATGTTCAGACTAGTTCTTTAGAATTACGATTGGAAAGCATGAACTTGGATGGGAATTTCTAACCTGATATCCTTAAAAGGTTATGTGTCATATATGTGTTAAATGTCATGTGGTCTGGTCATAATTACTATTGAAAGGGAGGAGGGGGGAACATTACATTAACATTTACATTTATTCATTTAGCTGACGCTTTTATCCAAAGCGACTTATATGTCAGAGGTCGCACGCCTCTGGAGCAACTAGGGGTTAAGTGTCTTGCTCAGGGACACATTGGTGTCTCACAGTGGATTCGAACCCGGGTCTCTCACACCAAAGGCATGTGTCTTATCCATTGCTGTTTATCATTTGACCGCGCTAGTTTAAAAAGTAGATTTAAAGTAGTTTACATGTATACATGCACAAGATTAATGTGTCTCATAGTTTTGGCGTGCCTCAGACGCATTTTAAGATAAAAACGCTTGTGTATCTTTGCTGTTTTGCGTAAAAAAAAAGAAAGAAAAAAAAAAGGCGTTCTATGTGAACACCCCGAGTATGACTGGATCTCATGTGGTGAGGGTAGGCTACATTATTTTCATATATATATATACCTTTTATTAATTTCATTGTTTTCAGATTTAAACACCTTTTATTCTCAACCCTTTAACGGACAAAATGGACTTGTTTTAAAGAGGGTTTTACTCAAAACTTGCTATAAAACAAACATCTACCTGCTCATGTGTCCCTCATAACAATTTAATAACTATAAATGTAATATTTATGAATTGTTTCAAATTTTTGAGACTGAAGTTAATTTGAGACTGAAGTTAAAAATAGACAAATTGTGTTTCTGTGGTGTTTCTGTGACAAGGTTGAGAATAGTGTGATGGGGTTGAAGACTGTTACTGGTTTGAAGGGAGCATTGCCTTCAATTTTATTTATTTTTTCTTCTTTTTCATGTTGTGCATGCAACATATCTGCATGCATAACACTGTCTTTCTGCTGCTGATGTGGCTGCCATTTCTGAGTAAGATGCTTGTCAGTGTTTAAGTGGACACATTACATCAAATATTCTATTTATAACAAAATTATGAGTAGTCATGAATTTGGTAAATCTTTCTTTACTGAAACATGACTTATTAAAATGATCCATAAATTATGTGAAAAACTCAACCCTGTCACAAGTTTTTAACCCCGAAACAATGAGAAATATACAGATATGTGAAAGGGTTGAGTGTGACGGTTGAGGTTTTCTGTTCAAAATGGCCACTGCTCCTCTTGTAGTGTAGGAGAGTAGACCATATATGGCAGCAATGAAATAAGTACATTGTATATACTTATGGATTAAAATAAAACTTTGAAAAATTATTTTCCATCTTAATTTTTATGTGATAGAGTTGAGTTGTTAAGCTTGACAGTATCCTCTCTTGACTATAATATGCCTCAAAAATATTAATAAAAAGTATGATACTACTTGATACTATGATATGATACTATCTTACGCAACACAACACTGTTAAAAAGGCCTGCATGATGTAATTTCTGGTAAATTATGTCACATATGGGTGGAGTCTAAATGATTATAGGTGGAGAATGGTTGACGTGACGGGTTGAATTCTGACTGAGGGACATCACTTTATAGTCTGTTTTTTATCAAATGTCTTGCAATTTTTTAGAACAATATTTTTCACAAGAAAGTAACACAAATAAAACCTTACAACATTTCCACAAAAAAAACACTGTGTACATTTTGATACATTTTCTCTCTTCTGACACACACACACACACACACACACACACACACACACACACACACACACACACACACACATATATTCGCTTCGTTTATGTGCAAAACTTTTTTGATGAAGGAAAAAGTGCTTTTTTTGTGTATCAATGTCCGCTAATTATTTCCCTGCACAACCACCAGAGTGCGCCCAACTGTGAGCATACAAAACCTTCCTGTTCTCCGTTATTGTGATAAGTTTTCAGCTAAAAGGAAACCGAGAGATGATTTTAGACACTCGATGCAAGGTGCTAACCATTTTTTGCAGAGACAACGAAACACTAATGTTCGTTCCCCGTTATGTCTCCGTGTGTACAGGAAGTGGGTATAGCCGAAAAGAGAAGCTGCCACGATAGCGTGCATCACCAACCACAATGCACAGAGTCAACTCTTCACCCCTTAGTTTCTCTTTGCAGAGGGGGAAGTGGGAGTTTGCGGAGGCTGACCTGCTGATAAACACTGCCAGGCCTTGAACTATTGCTGGATATTTCTTTGCAGAAATTAATGGGTATATAACTAACTTGTGCCGTGCATTTCAATTTGTGGGTGCGTTTTTAGCAGCAGCTGTCCTTGAGGTTTGCAGAAAAGTCTTCTCAGTTAGCCTCTGCATCTTTAGCAGTATTATTCACAAGAACTCTTTGTATCACGCATAGATGTATCTGATTTGTAGTTCACGACCCTGCTTTCACCATCAGTATCTATTTCCTCCTGCACACTTTTTTACACAGAAAATATAGTGTTATTATTAGGCTCTTAACTGTCACTTACATCTAGACAGACACACTTGATGAGCTCTAGAGTTGATTGATGGAAAAAGTTATAAACCTGGTAAAAACATTCTCCCTTCTGTGCCATTGTGACCTGAGAAAATGGTGTATCTGTTTTTTCTATCTCACCTTCGTAGAAGACCTTTATCTGACACTGTGGGAAGCTGTGTGAGAAGGGAAGTGTTTGCTTACTGTTGATCATCAACACCGCTTGAAAAGTTTCTCTAGTGTGATACAGACTGGGCCGGACAACAGCCAAGCGCTCATTTACAAGATGGGGTTCAGATGAGGTCAGATTCAGAACTAATAGTTGTAATAAGGCCAGAGGCGAAGAGGGAACATTTTCCACTCCTATCTCTTGCTCTCTTTTCTACTTTCTTCCCGTCTCTCTTTTCTGTTGCCATGGTGGCAGGGGTGCGTGACAGTCATGTGAAAACGAAGCCGATTGGATTAAAATACTTGGTGTGATCAGGGGTCGTGTATGCTGCACATGTACTAAACGCACCATAAACTGATTATGCACACGCACACACTGTTTCTGAGCAGTTTACAGGGAAAGTTACTGAAATGTGTGAACAAGTGATTGGATGGTTTTGGTGAGGACTGGCAAACCATTCTAGTTAATAGTTATTTACTATTGTAGGCCTATTTGGCCACACACACACACACACACACACACACACACACACACACACACACACACACACACACACACACACACACACACGTATATGATTCAGAAGTTTGGGGTTGGGAGGATTTTTTGGTAACACTTTACAATAAGGTTTCATTTGTAAACATTACTTAACTACATACGTTTACATGAACTAACAATGAACAATACAGTATTTATTCATCTTACTTAATGTTCATTTGAACTTTTACTAATATATTTTATGCATTCGTTAACATTAGTTGATCTAATTATGCACTGTGAACTTTCAGAATTTGTATTAACTAACATTAACATAGGCTAATAAATGCTGTAAATATATGTAGTTAATAGTCTGTTAGTTATTTGCATTAACTAATGTCAACAAATGAGACCTTATGGTGAAGTGTTACCAATTTTTTTGTTTTTGAAAGAAGTCATATGCTCACCAACGCTGCATTTATTTGATAAAAAATACAGTACAAACAATACTATCGTCAAATATTATTACAATTTAAAATAACATCTCTATTTTAATATAATAAAAAAAATATTATTTAAAATGAACAAATTAATTTCTTACTAAACATGTAATGTGTCCTACATGGTTGTTGCTATTACTTTTCTACGAATCATTGTCTGGCAGGTGATAAAATTTACCAAAAATCAGTTTGACTTGCTTTGAAGGAGAGTTCAAGGCTCTTTTGATTTTTGGCCAGTGCGCAACACCTTCGAAATATAAAACCCAGCATCATGGCGGTATAGGTTTTTTTTCTGAAAACGTTGTTTCGTTGGATATCTTTCTTTTTTTGTGATGACCGTGGCATGTAATACCAAGTTGCATTGTATTATTGTATTTACTATAATATTTTGTGTGCAGTATGGTGGAAAAGATTTGTAAGGGGTCCAATATATTTTATTGAATTGATAAAGGTTGATAAATTGTTTGTCAAGCCATTCTCATTTGTTATAGTGACGCTTTAACCATCATAAATCACACAGCGTCAGTATATTGTCGTTCTTACACACAGTGACGTTTTGTAACCATATTGTAGTTCTGTTTGCCATATTTCTCACAAAATGCCTTGAATCTTAAGGCTTCCTCTTTCTCCTGCTCGTTGTTCAAATTGACACTGTGATTTCACCTTTCTCCATCAGCTCTCCTGCTGTCTTGTCTCTCCTCCTGTTTCTTCTCTCTCACGCTCCCTCAATTCGCACCGCTGAGCAAGAGCAGCTGTACTCCAGTCTACGGGGTTGTAAAAACCAGGGACGAAAGAGGAAGTTCTGAGGGAGCTTGTGAGTTATTGCCCCCCAACGTACACATGGGGGCCTGGGAACTGCCCTCCACCCTCACCAAGCCTGAAACAAGACTGACGGCTGAAGCTTGATGCCCCTTCACCCTGTGTACACAATCTCCATTACACACACTAAAGGGAGTGACCCTCGTACCGAGGTCACACTAAACCTCGTATGTACAACTCATCAGCCATATGGGAACGTATAGTAATGTGCCACTGTAATTAGGTTAGATCTGTAGGGCTACTTCATCTGTCCGATTAACATAAGCTTTGAAGAACATTTCTCAGGTTCAGTTCTGAGAAAAAATTAGTTGTTTAAATCTTTTTTTTTTCTTTTTTTTGGGGGACTACCATTGATCATCAATTTGTTTTTGTTTTTTTTCTTATTTTGCACCTTGTCTATACCATTCAAACATTACAGGAATTTGTGATACAGAATATTGCTAACACGTGAACTAGATTTCACTGATAGGGCTTAGATCAAGCCAGGATTAGGCCTTAGTTCAATTAGGACATTTAAGTAGATTTTTTTAGTATTCAAGTATTCTTGTCGCTTCATAAAATTAAGGACTATTTTAACAATGTCTTTACTATCTTTCTGGGCCTTGAAAGTGGTCATTACTTTGCAGTCTGTTGGGGGGTCAGAAAGCTCTCGGATTCATTAAAAATATATTCATTTGTGTTCCGAAGATGAACTAAGGTCTTACAGGGTTGAAACTACAGGGTGAGGGTGAGTAAAGGCCAATTTATACTTCTGCGTCGGGTGCGCGTAGAAGGTACGGCGTAGCATACGCATTGACGTGTACCATACGTCGTACCCTTCGCCGTACCCTGACGCGCACCTCCTCAAAAATGTAACTACGCGTCGCGGCGACGCGGACCGCAAGATCTGTGATTGGTCGGCTGGATAGCATCGCGTTTCCTCCTACCCATTTCCGGAATGATCTTCTGCACTCTGCACCGCCCGCCCGCCATTTTTAAATTCCGAAGATCAGTGAAGAGCCATGGAAATAGACCAAGTGACCGAGAGATTGCTTTAAGAAGTGCGGAAATACAGCCATCTGTATGACTCCTTCAGTCGCCATTGCTCGTAGAAACCTAAACTCAAAACAGCCGCGAGGAATGTAAACACAGTGGAACTGGAACATTAAAACCCACCCGCGCCAACTAGCGTTTCGGCGGTGTAACTGCAGAGCAACACAGACATTCGCAGAAGTATAAATGCTCACGACGGCGTCGCCTACGTGCGTACCCTACGACGTACACTACGGCGTACACTCGACGCAGAAGTATAAATTGGCCTTAATTAATGACAGAAATGTAATTTTTGGGTGAACTAACCCTTTAAGCTGGTCTTCCAGTCTGTCCAAGCACATGTTTAGCTGTGGGCAGGCTAAAAAGTGCCCAAAACCCCTCTAAAACCAGCCAACATACCATCCTAACCAGACTAGGAGACCAACAAAGACCAGCAAACCAGCTTCGGTTGGTTTATTTCAACAGGGAAGTTATACAGTGAAGATACAGTGAAAACAGTTATTTTTGCAATTCTGTTTGAAACCTCAGTTGAAACCAAAATTGTCCTCATTCTTTTAAAATTGTGTTTTATTGATTTATTAACTGCAATAGGTCATTATACCACAGATGCTGACGATAACTTATATATTGAACCTGAAATGTTCCATTAATGATAACCTCTCCAATATGCCTGGAAATACTGTCTGCTCTGTTAAAAAAAAGCTCTCTGGTTTACCTGCAGGAGCACTTACTATGTGTCAAGCTGGTGACTGCAGATGGCAGTATTAATAGTGTCCGATCTAGATTAGCTACGCTGCTGGGGGAGACTGTTGAAGTTGGAGGTGTGAATACCAGTCATGCCTGCCATCAAGTTGGATTTATGACACAATTAACCCATGGCAGGAAAAACACCAGGCTCACTCACTTAAACACTTTCCCCAATTGTCATGCACTTACATGTATGCATATGTGTCTCTGTCTGTGTGTATGTATTTATACTGCCTGTAATACACAAATCTGTGTATATTTTGATATTCTCAGCACTTCCATCACTGATCTTTTATTAAATATATCTCTTTGTCTCTCTCTCTCCCTTATTCCCTTTGGACTGTGTGAGAGGCTACCGAGCATAGAGAATTACTTTGACCTCAGTGCACTTTTAAACCAGTGGGACCAGCCTCAGAAAATCAAAGGGCGGCTTATTCAGCATGAGCTCTAAAACGATTTGCCATACCCTACAACTGTAACCCACATACCCACACTTGTAATGGATCATCACAATGGTTCTTACATCATAATCAATTACAGTTGTGTTACAGTGAAATTTTTCCTCATAGGTGCATCTAAGATGTACCTTTTAAAATAAATAAATAAATAAATAAAACAGATATATGCCTACATTTCACAAAACAAAATAATAACTTTACACAAATCATCCTGTTGTTAAAATGGTGTGTTACCTCCTCAAACATCACATGCTATTATTTCCATTATTGTTATTATTATTATTAATTAACATATGTATTGTTATCATAGGCTATTTCATTTATTTTGTCTTGTGGACTATATGTCAAATTACTTAAAAACAATGAACTTAAATTATAATATATATATATATATATTAATTAGGAGTTTACTGAGGCAAAAGTCACAGTTAATAGTTAGTTAATAGTAAAAATTACTATTTTGATAGTGAAAACCTATTTTGATAGATGAAAAATGATGAACATCTTACTGATTCTGTAAGGGTTATGTAAATATGAACTGCATGTGTCCGCATGCAGACTTTGACCTTGATGTCACTAATGGGTCTAAGGCTGAAATGGCATGGCCTTCTTTCTTCATGTCTGTAGGTCAATGCTCATAAACAAGTGCGCTCTCCTTTTCCCACAGTGCTGTATAAATAGCCCTCTCACCGTGTATGTGATGGCTGAGTAGACGTCACATTTGCAACAGCAAATTCCACGCACCTGCTCCAGCCAAGACCCAAGGTCCGCTTACAGGACACGGACAAAATTCTCCCCCTTAGGAACCTCACTGCTTTAACTGTCAGCTCTCTCCTTACGCCTTCTTCCAGTAACCTTTCTACTGTCTTTGCCCCTCTGAGGACAAGTTTTCATGCCAGGCTGCGTCAGAAGGGGCCGCAAGCCGACCCAGAGCCGCCGACCACTGTGAAACGGTTAGAAGTAGTGTGGTGCTGCAACACTTGCGCAAAGTGAACCAAAGTCTTGAGAACTTGAAGATGATGTGCAAATTCTCACAGCCTCTTTTGGGCCCTATAATTATTGCTGTATTACATTTCTTGTTAATGTTAATCAGTCATTTAAAAGGAGCTCAATGCACATTATCACAGACATCAAACAGAAATCTTATTTGTAAATGGCAGATTATATGTACACATTTTACAATATCTATATTTTTTGTCAGGTAACCCAAAAAGGTGGTAACATCTAAACAATGTTTATTTAAGCCGAAATATTATTTTAAATGACTGAATCAACTTGACTTTGTTTTATTACATCTAACACATTTTTAGGGGTCAGAGCAGATAGACCTACACACTAAAAAAAAATGGTTCTTCAGGGGTTCTTTGCGGTGGTTAAGGTGCTATATAGCACCACTACCATTTAAAGAACCTGTTAAGCCCAGTTTGGTTCTTCAGCGGTTCTTTAGCGGTTCTTTGGGGTGGTTAAGGTGCTATATGGCACCTCTTATGGTTCTACATAGCACCATTTGACAAAGGTAGGTGCTATATGGCACTTAAAGTGGTTCCCCTATGATTACAAGCCAATGAACCACTTTTAGTGCTATTTAGCACCATTTTTGTTTAGAGTGTATGGTATAAATATCAAATTCAATTCTTAGGTGAGGTTTTTAATAGGCAAAGCTATGTTTATGAAGATAATTTTGAAGCCTTGAGGTTTAATGGTTTATAGGCCCTAATATTCATTGAATTACCTAGAATTTCTTTAAATTGCAATACAAGTGGTTCTTTCTGTCATTTCTTTTAAAAAATGTATTTCCTCTGGTGTGGCCAATTCGATTTCCAGCTCATGTTAAAGGGAAGTAAATCTTTCAATTTTGAATTTTGACATCTGTTGCATATTTGGTCCATATCCAGGTCATTTTCATGTTCTCTTTCTGATTTTGGGTCTTTTACCTGTTAGCATATTGTTGTCAAACGGTACAAACACTCCATTGTGTTCAGACACACCTTACATTCAAAAGAGCACAGTTTTCCAGCTTCATGTGTGACATATTCATAATGCTGATGCAAATTACAGGCCCACTGCATGTCACATGGCTCATCACATCACAACAAACTCTTTCTATTTAATTCCCATTCTGGAGGAAAGATTGGCCTATTTTATCAACAAAACTATGGCATCATTGCAATGCCGGCATTTATATTAGATTTTGATAAATTAAGTTTTTTGCGGATGACTTTTGTAGATCTGTTTTGTGTGTAAAAAGTCATGTGATGATCTAATGTGATGATGCATGGGTATATGTTGTAAATAAACGTATTGGAAACGATGAGCAGAAATTAGTTAACATGTTAAACTAATCCATGCATTGTCTTTTCCCATGCCTCACCTGCTGTCATCTAATTGCCTCTTTTCCAAAGGTTTGAAAAAGGTTTCTGAAGTAAACATATAGTAGGGATGAGTTGCACACACAAAAAAATCCCTTAATCATTTTTATGTTACACATTTGGATTTGAAGATCTTAAGCCTTTGTGATCAACACTCTCTCATCTTACAGCAACTGCTACAGTTTTTGCTGGGCCATCCAGTTTATGTTGAAGTGTAAATGAAAGGTCACAGGAAGAGGGAGATAATCTACCACTAAATATACCCCTCACTTCCTATGCCTCTCTCCCATTTCATTTTAACGGAGTGAGAGATAGATGATGCTTCCGCCGGATTTCGTCAGTATCTATCTATCTATCTATCTATCTATCTATCTATCTATCTATCTATCTATCTATCTATCTATCTATCTATCTATCTATCTATCTATCTATCTATCTATCTATCTATCTATCTATCTATCTATCTATCTATCTATCTATCTATCTATCTATCTATCTATCTATCTATCTATCTATCTATCTATCTAATATTCTCAATCTGGTAACTTCCTCCTTAAATGTCAGGGCTGAATTTTTGGTGTTTACTAAGTGTAGTTTCCCACGCTGATGAAGGGTGGGCAGAAGAGGTGGGGGTGTAGGTAGCCAATCGAGAGGCAATCAGTCTTCTGATGCCACCTAGCCACCATATATCAGTGTTTTATCCAGCCCACTTGACGCATTACTACTGAGATAAATCACCCTTTGGATGGCAGGCCATTAAAAATTGTCCCAGCAGTTCCCAGATGACCTTTGCCTTTTCATGGGTACATTCATTCATTTTGATATTTACATTTGCAGCCCTGGCATCAAGTGTCCATCAATCTGGGATGAAGTTTGTTCCAACTTTGAGAGGTTTGTATAAATTTGAGGCCAGTCGATAAAGGTGTTTTTACTTACTCTGCCACTGACGTAACACCAAATATGTTGCTTGTTGAGGTGCTCATCAATTGCTAAATTTACAACAAATTATTATTTTTTGTTCTACTTGAGTTGACGTGCAAGAAGAAGCAGCTTTACTCTCTTCCCTTTACTATGGAAAATATGCTTAGATCCTGCTCAGACATTTTCATTTTCTAGACATTTAAAATAACAATAAAGGAAACTAAGTTTTACAGATGGCTTCAGCTGACGCAATGCACAGATGTTTTTTTTTTTTTTTTGTGCTAAATGAGCATAATCTGAGCTCAACGGCACAGATGGCACACCCAAAGATTGAAGCCGTTGTTTTTGTAGGGACTTTAGGGGAGATTCCAATAGAAACTCCTAGTAAAAATTAAATAATAGGTTAGAATTGTTCAGTGTGAAGCCATGAAATGAATGTGACGTTGATAAAACAAACGATGTTGAAATTATGCAATATTTTCAGTAAAGATTACATTTATGGAAAACATTTTTTTATGATGTCAGCCAAGGCCCCCCTCCCCCTCCCACCCAAAACAAAACAAAAAAACAGATTGTAATAATCAAATACCTCTATATTTGCAATAACTAGAGCAGTAATTGAAAATCACATGATGTGCATCTGAAAAGGTCATCCTTGAGAAATGAGCTGAGACCTGCAAGCTGTCTGGGTCTGGAAAAATAGGGAAAGAACAGAAAGTCTATGGCACCCTGGAGGAAGGCATTATGGCACAGCAATCCCTTTATTGCAGTCAGCTAGGGAAACCAAAGCTGGACCCCCTACATGGAAACTGGAAGGGTTAATTTGCTCTATTCAATGAAAAGTCTTTCATCAGAAAGCAACGGAGGACATGAACAAAAAAGGGATTGATTTGTTTATTTTACCTTTACAACAGGAGCCCATTTAACATAACATCTCAAACAATGGTGTCCACAGCACATCTTTGATGATCTCAGGGTATATGGTGCTTGATTCATGACATATTTGTGTTGTTTTGATGTGATGTTGGTTGAAAGAACTGGGGCAGGACTTGTTTCACTGACTGATATAAATTTCCCATGTCAGCAGATGGTTGGCCAATTTTGTTAGGACTCTCAAAAGCTTTGAATGACACATTTGTGAGGATATTGTGTTTGCTGTTATGCTAAGATTGAAACTCAGAAAGCTGGACTCAGGCCGCTATACGTATTCACCAAAATCTGACTTGACATGGACTTCAAAGTCACCATGAAATCAAAATGGACAATTCTTTTTTCTTTTTTTTTATGGAATATTGCAGGATTTATTATAAATAAATTCATGCACATTATCTATATATAAGCAATACATATTTCATTGTATTACAGTTTTTCTCAGTCGCTTTGGTGCATTTCTCACATCACTATTTACATTTGTACAACAGGTAATGCAGTTCTCAAAACAATTAGTACAAACTGCAAAACCTACTTGATAACCTGCAAAAGCGTATCACTTGCTCAAAATGGATAGCTCATTCCTCAAAAGCAAGTATTCATGTCAATGAAAGTGTCAGTGTTATCAAGATGAAAAGTCCTGACACCATTGTTTATGAACAAGATAGTCAAATGGCTTTGTCATGTTTTCATTATGACAGTTTACTCTGTAAATGTTTTCCAATGCAAAAAAGTCAGATCTTGGTGACACTACCTGAAAATGCTCAAGACAGTACTATATACTATTTGCACAGCCATTTGAAAAACACAGTAAAGTTACAAATTACTGTATATAGTGAGGTAACTGAGTACAAGACACTGAATATGTATGTTTCACATTTTTACTGCATATGCTCTTTGCAATTCTAATTTGTTCACCGCATTGTGCAAAAGAAAAAATACACCCTTATTTACAACAAACAAACTCCCTTTGGGTAGAGCTGTGCACAACTGTAAACAATATTGCAGTACATATTGGAACTGAACATACATAGTACTGTAATCATTCATGCACATCCAGACGTTCCTCATCAGTGAAAGCTGAGATTTACCTGAGAGAAATTGTTCAATTTAGGAGACATTTTCAGAAGAAAAAAAAGATTTTGACAACTAGTTCAACATTTTTGTATGTAATGACTCAAGCAATGAAATGAGGACTATTAGTTTTATGTGGAATGACTATTCAGCATTCACAAGTACAGTTAATTTTGACAGACATGACATAAGCAAATGATAATGTTATAAAACAGCTGAGAGTTGTATGAAAGTAATTGATGCATGTCCAAAAGCATTTGCAATTTGTTGGAAGGAATGAGAAACTGCTACTATGATGTGCACAAATGACTAAATGTTGTGGAGGTTGAACTAACTGTTGTGCAAATGTAAATAGTGATGTGAGAAATGCACCAAAGCGACTGAGAAAAACTGTAATATTTAATGTGTCCATTCCTCAGTGCTTCAAAATGACAAAAGCTAGTTTACAGTAATATAGCACACATAAAGCCTTTTAATTGCTGATCATCTGTGGAAAATGAAACATAACATGAGACATTAACACTATAGGCTACATAATATATATTCATATTCCTTCATATTTGAAATTGTGAAGAAATTTGCTGTTAATTTATGATAATATTTAATCTAATTTGGATAAACATCCAAGTCATCCAAATGTATTGGGACAAATATTACACACACAAATTACAAATATTAACGAGTCGAAAGCAGATTAATGACAAAATGAGGTTGTTGGGTAATAATAAATATTACCAAAACAACACCATTTTGTTATTAATATGTTTTCTATTCCTACACATACGTCTGGCAAATGTGAAAGACGATGAATTAACGGATAAAACTCCCTAAATCAAACCCCCCAGAGAAAGGGGAGGGTAATTTATGAAATAACGTCAACGGGTGGAGAGGAAAAAGTATGAACGGGTTAATTTTGAGTCATACTAGTCTTTGCCGAATGAGTGAAAATTCCTCCGCCACTGAAAAAAAAATATATTTGTAACAAAATTGAGCCTTCTTCCAAAACCCCAATAAGGCTAAATAAATTCACAATTTAACTCTGTAAATATTTTAAAGACTTCTAGGAAGTAAACTATTGAGAAGCTCGTTATTTATGGACGCATCACAGACAATAGATCCACCCGTAGGGTTGGCGGAAGAACATCAGCGACTTCAGTGACTGCCTGGGACGAAAAGAAGAGAGAAGTTCAGAAAGTTAGATCAACAGCTCAACTACGTGAAGAAAACTTACAAATGAAGGCACTATACGGATTTATGTGGTCAAACGAGACATTCTGACGGTCAAAAGACATCATCTCTTTCGAGTATAATTCGTTTTCCGACATTTGAAGATCATTTTAAGATTCGTTACGCTTTAACCTGACGGAGCACAGCCTCGCGCTGGCGACTATATGTGGATTCTACTCAAAATATGGGCCAATTACCCGGTGTCTCTTCGGGCAGAGTCATCCTTCTTGTTATCTGCTCCCTTAAAATAACATATGGTAAGTACTTTAACAGCTTTTATTTCAGAACACATTTAAAAAAAAAATAGTCATACGCATCTGTAACGTATCGGCGGTGTGAAGCATCAGCGCTCACGTTTCAGTTCTGCACGGCCTCGAATGGCGTGTCATCCTCACGTTATTTAAAGCGCATTAATAAAGAAAAGTGTAAGACATCTATATATGAATTGCATAAAAATGTACAAAGCCCTCAGGAATTTTTTTCTTTCTTGCTGAGGGTAACTCGTGTTTCACACCTCTGCCCAGATGTGAGAGTCTGAGCGGAGAAAATCTGCAGCGGCTCTTACTATGTGAGAGAAGAATTCAAAATGGACACGTATGAGGGGAAAATATGGACTTTTTAGAAATATAAAGGAATTAACTAGTTTTGTTTGTATTTGAGAGGAAGGAGAGGAGCAAACCTTTTTACTGTTTTTATTGTGGGGTAGGTGTGTGTGGACTGTGTGCTTTCGATGTTTCCAGAAAGCTGAAGTTGAAGGATGAGTTGCATATAGCCTAGTTGTATTTCTCAAGATGAGTTTTCCATCTGACGGCTGTTTATTTATGCTTAGCAGCTCATCTCAGCAGGTTTCAGACACAAAGAGTGCCAGTTGGTGCATTAGAGGCTCTTGTTTGGAGGAAATGGAATAATGTAAAATATGACTAAAAGTCCACATGCAAGTCAGACCCAATCCCTCCAGAATAGAGCCTAAAAAAACAAGACAATATAATGACTGCAGGCTCGGCAAGAGGAGGGAGGAATGCTGCTGTTGGTGTTTCACATTCCTCCCTCTCTCTCTCTCTCTCTCTCTCTCTCTCTCTCTCACACACACACACACACACACACATTTCCCTCTGGATGCACTCATTTTCACAATGCTGCAGCTCGCCCATTGTGTCCCACAGATGATGTTTCTCCTTGTTCATCTGTATTGGGTATCATTCCTTGGGGTGGGATTGATTTCGCTTTTCTTTCTTTTCTCGCCTGGCATGTCGCCCCAGTTGTGTAGGATGTTTCAAGTCGCATGTATTTGCTCACATCAGCCGTTGCAGCGTGTGCAATAAGAATTTTGCCCATTGTTCCCGCCTGCTAGCGGCATGCATGGTGCCCGCCCGGCCACGGTTCTGACCCGCTGCTCCTCTCTGGTGTGAAATGTGATTTATCTCTGGCAAACTCCCACTTATCAGAACACAACGGACCAGTTATGAAATGGCCCACGGTCGTGCATATATCAGGGATGCCCACATCCTACCAGCTGGTGCGGTGGAGGTCTTGACCGGGTCGCTGGAAGAAGCTTTGCTGTGTTATGATGACATTTTGAAATAATTCTCCAGTTTAGGATATAGTGAGTGAATTTTCTTTGCACCCAGCGAACTGCCAAACACACACTACAAGCCTGAAGAACGTCACTCATTCTCTTGCGCTCATTGGCTTCTGAGCACTTAAAAAACTCAAAAGTGATGATTTTGAGTCTTGTAGCATGGGTTTTGCTTAAAGGTTCCAGAGAATGATGGGAGATGCCTTTTACTTCCCATCTGTGTTGTACGTGAATGCCTGGACTTGAACTTTTTTTGTAAGATTGTTGGAGAATCCAGCGGGAGGCCAGAATGGAGTGAGAGGCTCAAGCTTGTTAAATCCATGGATTAAAACCCCAGAGCAGGTTAACAAATGAAGTGGGAATTAAGACGTTCTGCATTCCTGCCACATGGCAATGTGCTTAGCCTGGCACCAGACACACACATACACAGTGCCTGTGTGTGAGTGTGTGTGTGTGTGTATGCAAGCTTTTTAGGCTTGACCTGAGAAGAACCATGCCATGTCATGCAGGCTCATTTCCTCCTTATTGCTGACTGTGTGTGCATCAGAAAGTATTGATGTTAATTATGTGAAATCATTCTCATCTGTAATGGGCTTGTGATTAGGGATATACCAATTTTAATATGTTTGATATTGATAAGCTATAATGAAATTGTAAACTATTTTGTCTGAATTAAGAATAAAACACAAAACCAAAATCAGTCATTGTAAATGCTACAAGTAAATTAGGCATCACAACATTATAATGTACAATATGAAAAATGGATTTATTTAGAGATCTTAAGATTATAGTGTTATTATTTATTCGTTTTTTTTAAAGATTAATTAAAAGAGTGTTGGCGAAGGTAATCTAATTGAGTGTATACAATTAAATGAAAACTTTTTGACCAATATAAACAGTAGGCTACTGTTTGAAAGTTTGGGGTTGGTAAGAATTTTAAATGTTTTTGAAAGAAAGCCTCTTAGGCTGTGTTTATTTGATGAAAAATACAGTAAAATTTGTAATATTGTGAAAAATTATTTGTATTTAAAATAACTTTTCTATTTGAATATATTTTAAAATGGAATTTATTCCATTTTAAAATATGGAAAAGCAAAATTTTCGGCATCATACTCCAGTCTTCAGTATCACAAGGTCCTCCGAAATCTTTTTAATATGCTGATTTGGTGCTTAAGAAAAATGTCTTCTTATTATCAATGTTCAATGCTTAATATTTTTGTGGGACGTTTTTTTGTGGGATAATATTTTCAGGATTCTTTGATGAATACTCACTTTTAACAAATTGAATGCATCCATGCTGAATAAAAGTATTAATTTCTTTTACAAAAATCTTACTGACCCCAAACTTTTGAAAAGTAGTGTATCTAATATCAACCGATACAGTAAATAAAACAAAATCTCTAATATCAGACAATAACCACCAATATGGTGCATTGATTCCTACTTAGGTTGTGGTGAAAGTGTTCATTCTGATTGTTAGCATATAGCCAGTTCTCAGGACACTTTCATTGGAATGTTGTTGCTTTGAGAATTGTCAGGTTTCCTCCCAAACTAGACACAGCCTATCATTAAACAATCAGGGTGCTTTTTAGCCACATGTGACGTACAGATTTAATGAGAGCCACTGAAAACCTCCCTTTGTCTTTATGTCATCAAATCTGTACGCAATTACGCCCCCTGCCTCATTACATATGGCTTTGGGAAGGGTTTATTGTTTGTTGCCATGTTAACGTTTAACAGAATAGTGAGCACTTGCTGTATAAGAAAAGCCAGGAAATGGGGTTACTTCCTCACTCAGCGTGAACAACTTCCTTCTGCTGTCCAGCATGGATGTGGGCCAATGCCGACAAATCTCTTCTCTTCTCTTCTCTCTCTCTTTCTCTCTCTCGCTCACTCACTCACTGAGTACTTTCCTCTCAACCCAGCCCTATCAGACTCTCATAATTACTTCCCCATCTCTCTCAGCAGCTATTAGCACTAACAAAGAGCGAGAGAGACACACACACGAGCAGAGATGTCCCTTGGGTTCTGGGTTTGGTCGCGGGGCTTTCAAACAAGCAAGGCTTACAGCTGTGAACCAGCTGCCCTGTGCAAGAGCTCCGACACACTCATGCTGCCTGATCCACATCAGGAAGGAGGAGAAACAGACTTTGTTTGAAACACTCCTTGACCTTATTAGGACTCTAGGATCCACATGACTATTTCTATTGCTTATTGTCAGAGTTGAATTGATGAATATCTAAAAGTAAATACTAAACTTTGACACATAACTTATGGACATGAATGAATGATACCTCATTGTTTTAGATTAGTTGTGCTATTACTCCTTGAGTGTACAATTTTTCACCTAAACTGAGCTGAAAAACCTCCTTGAAAAGTCCAACAAAATTCTAAAAAAAATGTGTTCTGTTGCTGTTGGAATTTGTGATAGTCAAAGGCAGATCAAATGTTACCAACACTTATGTCTGACTGATACGGCGTTGTATAAAGTTAAACCATGGCCTATTTCATGTATTTTTGTGGGCGTAGGGGTGGGCAGCTCTCTATATCACAGCTGTTTTATGTATTCAAGACTAATTTCCCTCAGCTCTGCAAAGCCTAAAATTTAATAGAAGACAGATTTTGTGTTGAAATCAGTCTTTATAAGTCACTGAATGTAGTTTAGAGAGTCCCTGATCACAATCCTGCATTTAGTGGGGATAAAAAGACATGGGACTGCTTTTTATTAAAGGCAGGCTTGAGTTGGCTTCAGATCGTACACCCAAGTGTTCAGTGCCAGTAAACACACACACACACACACACACACACACACACGCACACGCACACGCACACACACACACACTCTCACTCACTCACTCACTCACTCACTCACTCACTCACTCACTCACTCACTCACTCACTCACTCACTCACTCACTCACTCACTCACTCACTCACACACACTCTGAATACTGGTGTTCAGTTCCCATACACTTTGGGTTATGAATCTGCTGTGTAGATGTTTTCAACTGATTTATAACCAGCTCTGAGAGAGTCACTCTTTTACATCTGGTCACGTTACTGTTGGAGCCCTATCTGAAAAAGAGACAGAGAATGAGAAACGCAGACTACAGATAGGAAAGAGTTTGTGAGTTCAAGATGTAGAAGACTAAGAAAAAGAGGGAGTCAAAGAATTGTGCGGTGAGAATCCTGGCAGCACTGAGTGTGGATTGTGCTACGGTTCCCTGGAGTCTCTCGTCTGTCTGTCTGTCTGTCTGTCTGTCTGTCCGATTATAGATAGATAGCTGGATGGATCTAACTCCATCCATCCATCCATCCATGTGTACATGTATTTATTTTATATTAAATTATGTAAAACATACAACAATAAATGTATGTTGTATTGTTTTGTAACTCAAGTTTATTTTTAGATGTGAAGCTTCAAATTCATCCCCTTTGAAGCAATCACTACAGCTATAGCCTACACATTTCAACAGATGTCTTTGAAACATTGCATCTTGTTTTACACACACACACACACACACACACACACACACACACACACACACACACACACACACACACACACACACACACACACACACACACACACACACACACACACATATATATATATTGTATTAAATGTATTTTGATATTTTTGCAATGCTGCGTTAAACAGCAGATTGTGTTTTAGTTGTTTGACAGTTTGCATGTTAAAACCCTCTTTGGTAAGTTGCATCTTTAAATTCAACCTTTTCAATGCACCTCTGATATAGCCATAACAAACAGACATCTTTGACCATTGCATTGCATCATGCACTGTTTTATTTAATTTTTTTTACCACCCATCCTCGATCAATGCGTTTTCTATATCGTGTCATGTTAAAAATAGTCGTTTACTTTTTAAATAGGACTTTTAAAATACGTCTCAAGACCTGTGCATTCTGTTCCATTTCGTTGCGCTCCGTTTAGCTGTTTTTAAATGCAAGAATGCATGTTATGCAAACACTGCCTGAGAAACGCGTCCGATCGGGATCAGGTGCACCTGAAACCAGTGGTTCAGGGAAGGCAACACAAAACTACATACTTATTTGAAAATATATAGTTTTGAACATTGTTACTGTCTACCTGATATCTGTCGTGGAACATGCAATCCAGTCATTCATTTCTGAAAGAACTAGATTGTTAGTGATTAGTTTGAGTTTAACAAAAGGGGAGATGAAGAAACGTTTGTTTTTAACAAATGAGTGTGAATTGCTTCTTTTAACTATTCCACTTATCACCTCCCACTTCTCTTCATTGGGTTCTTCTCCTCTTTTTCTCATGTTGTCCTCACATTTGCCCCTCGCTCCATTCCTTCACACCTCAGGGACAGAGCTCTGGCCTCATGAATGTGGAAAAATGAAGACAAAATGTTTAGCATTTGGTTAATCACAGCCTGGTTACTCTAAACAGAGTTCGTGTGAAAGTTTTGGCTGTTGTTTGCTTGTGAGGAAACTCACAATAAACAGAGTGAATTTGTCTTTTAAAAAGCAGATGCCCATACAGAGACTTTTAAACCCATGCAGCGTCCTGACCTAGGAACGATTCCCTCCTGCCTGTCTGATTATTTATTAGACATTCAGAGTAGAGTCTGATCTCAGATCAGGGATGCAATGAATCATGTTGACTCCATGCCAGAATGTTGATCGCAGCAGGTGTGCAGGCTTTCAGTGCAAGTGCCTGGTTTACGGTTGGCAGATCCCGGATTTAGATGTGCATGAGGTTTAGAAGATTGTACAGGATTTAAAAACGCCTCTTCAGTAGGACTGAAAGTAAAGAGGAGTTATAAAGTGTTCATTTCTGAAAGCCTGTCTCAAAATCCTTTGAGAACTTCCTCTCCGGCAGTTTGGTGAAGCATATGGGGAGCTTGTCAGACCAGTCAGGGCCGAGCCTCTCTCTGTGCAAGCCTCACCCTTAACTTGTTTCTCACACTCTCTTACATTCTCTAGTTTTGTCTTCATCATGTTTGCCCATGAGACTTTGTGTCCACACTCTTAGAAAATAAATGTTGTCACAATACCATAATTTCAGTAGGCAGTAGCTGTACCAGCCGTAACTCTTGATACTAATTTCAATCCCCCAGCAAAACCTGTATGCTACTGAACACACTAATTGATGTAAAAAGTTAAATATTAGTATAACAAACAAATTAAATTAAAAAAGATGGCTCATAGCCATCAAGTGTTTTTCAATCAAGTAACCATAGCTTCAAGTTTTTTCCAAGTAATTATTCAGGTAGACATTGAGAAATTGAACACAATTTAATTTAAAAGTAGTCAAATGTAAAGTAAACCTACTTAAAAGTGATAGTTCAACCAAAAAGATTTTCATTCTTCTGAGTGACAAAAGAAAATATTGAAAAAATGTCTGATGCATGAAACTTTCTTCAAAATACCCTCTCTATGTTTTACAGAAAGATTGTCACATGGATTTGAAATGACATGAGGTTAAGAAAATTTCAGTATTTTCATATTTTGATTAAATATTCCTTTAAACTACTGTATCATATTGCAAAATGTACAAAACTATAAACGGGATATTCACACATGCATTTATTATTAATCTACAGAAAAGCCTAACAGTGTAATTCCTTTCTAACTCTCATTGTTCAATGTTCATTCAAAATATAAAAATTAGGGATGTGCTCGAGTACTCGGGTACTCTTTGATGTAACAGCGACGGTCAATCATGAAAACGATAATCACCGTGATTTAAAAAAATAATAAGCTTTTTTTTCTGATTGGCTATTGCGGCATTTTGGGCGGTACCTGAGGTCTGATTGGTTAGCATTAGACAGCATGCTGTATTTGATGTACAGTGCCAATCTGCCATAAACATAACATTATAATGAGAACACTATTATAATAGAATGCTATAAAAAATTCTTTGTGCTTTAGTTGCCCATGTTTCAGAACTGATAGAAAGAGCGCATCCACAACAGAAGTTACACATTCAGACAAGCACGGCCATTTTCACGTGCCCATTCTCATCCTTTTGTGCAAATGTTAGTTGTAATAGTACTTTTATGTTGTACATATCTGATTAATCTAATACAGGATGCATTTGGTTGAGTTTATTAACCTGCTAGCACAGCTCTTCAGTTTACCAGTGTTCATACACTCTTCAGCGTCTGCTCAAATGGCAATGCCCCACCTTGACTGTGATTGGGTTATTGGAGACTGTAATATTCCTTTTAGATGTTTTTTTTTTCAAAAACATTGGTATTATTAATAACCCAGCAGTTATTTTTTCTCGTAATTTTTTCAGCAGTAGGATTAAAATCGCTTCTTGTCATGGCTTCGAAAACATTCGAAGGTCGTTTATGTGGTAAATTTGACGTTATGTGACATGATTGTTCTTAAGCTGTTTTATACAAGCTCAGGGCTTGAATTTCGGCGCGGGATTGCGGGTATTGCGCGTAATTTGAACAATTCCCGCAGGTCTCCCACTTATAATGCGGGAAATTCCCGCAAATATTGATTCACTTTAGCCTGTAGGTTGTATTAGTAAATGAATCCACACAGATTATAAAATCAAATCAGTCATTTTAAAACTGTCTGCGAAACGCAATTTCTCAAACCGCGCGAGTGGTTCAGCGGTGCTGCGTCTTCTATCAGCTCGTTAAGCGTCGCGGGATAGACGGAGTTGTCACTTGCATAATCTGGCCAGCATTGCATCATGAGTAACTAAAGTTTACCATTTGCACGTCTTTTTAAGTCTTACCAGTTTAAACATTCACGCGATTTTAAACTATTCGGTACTTGCGCGCTGTCTGACTCTGAGAGATGTTTTTTTCTCTCTGCACACATACAGAGTAAAGCCGCCTCACACACAGCTCGCGGGTAACAAAAGTTATTTTTCGTGGATTATATCGCTTTAACAGTCAAAAACATGTGAAAATTATGTCAATTTCGGTCTTGGTGAGTATCCTCCAAACACAGTCGGTTATGTCTTAAATAAGCATAAATCGCACGTGACCGTATAATGAAAACAGAATCCGTGCACTAGCTCTTACAGTGACAGCAGCCGTATGTGTCTGTCATTAATTTGGTTGTCAAAACAACAAAACATAGCTTTCATTTTAAGGAATCAGCATTAATAGCCTTTGTATTTAATTTAGTCAGGACTAAAATACTACCCAGTGTTATTTTACATTTGATTACTTTATTCAGTCTCTGTAGTATTTCTGAATACTAGTGTTAGACCTAAGCAAAAACTTCTCTCTTTATTTCTCTTTATTGGTATCTTTATTCTATTGTATTTATTTGTGCTACTTTTTTCAATTTAATTCAAAGATTGAAATCAAACTTCCTTGTGTTGTGTAAATTCTTAAGAACAAAATTACCCCATTGTAAAAATGCGATGAGGGAGCAAACATTTAGGCGAGATAAATGTAATAAAAAAAAAAGTCTAAACTCCCCCCTCAAATTAAAAATTCCCCCCCATAAGAATCACCTAAGGGGGGATTTCCCCCCCATTTTCCAAAATGAAATTCAGGCCCTGCAAGCTCTTGCCACATTAAAGAGTGCCAAAATGACATTTATTGCTTGTATTTCGTGATAAAATTTACAGAATTTGAAAGCTGAAAGTTTGTTAATTGTTTACAAAAATGTACAAATCTTACTGCAACTATGTAGTTAATTTCGTAAATCTATGACGAAATATATTTGTTGACGACCTTTTCTTCCATGACTAAGACGAGACGATAACGAGACGACACCAACGTCATTAATGTAGTTAACAAATAAAAGCATTACTAAATCTTTTCTTTGTTTTTGTATTAGAGACTGTTTTTAACAAGCCGCTACGAGCTGTCATGCTTGCGGTTGCCAGGTTTCAAGAATTGAAATCCCCCAATCAGAGCTTTTCTGTTAAAAAACACGTTTTCTACCCGATGTTTTACTTAATATTTGCATTCTGGCAACCATGCGTCGCGCTCTCTCAACACTGCTGAAGAAGTGCGGATGATCTGAAACGCTGGAGTTCAGCGATCTCCATTTGAGATATTCTGCTTAAATGAAGTTCCTTCACGAGCCGCTTGCGCTGCTTTCTGTGACTAAAACTGCAATCAAACCCTCTGTTATAATTCAAAACATGAATCTTGACTATGAATAAATGCACATACCAAATAAAATTTCTCAAAGGACAACAATTTTTGTGATTATAATTTTAAGCAAAATAATTATTAGCCTAATATCAATTTTTTTAACAATTATGCAGCATGACGAAAATATGACTACATTTTCATTGACTAAAACTAGACTAAAATGCCAGGCTTTTAGTTGACTAAAACTTGACTGAATAAAAACAGGGCAAGGTTGACTAAATATGATAAAAACTAAAAAGTACATTTGACACAGCACTAAGACTAAGACTAAATGTTAAATAGCTGGCAAAATTATTAAAGACTATGGATGACTGCACTACAAATAATGTGAATTTCAGGCAGTAACAGAAAACAGCAAAGATTAAAAGATATTGAGAAGAAGAGTCCATATCAGTGTCAATTAAAAATGAGAATTGTTAACGATTAGTTTGCATCCACACAGCTGAAATGTTTATCTTTTGCAGTTTATCCGCGTTGTGTGTACGAAATAGACACTGCCTTCCTGCACTTTTACAGTACTTGCATGTTCATTCATTGACGTGTCTCCGCCGTTTTCTCTCTCATGCTGGCACACCATCAGCGTTGTTGCTCGATAGAGATGACGGTTTTTCGGTTTGACATGCGTTTCTGATGCCGAAGGCTGATCCTGGCTGTCCTCGTGCGTATTTTGGCGCTTGCTCGAACTCAGTGAGGTTTTTTTCCACTGCAATTTTTACTGCGCGTCGTCTCATTTTATTACGTCAACACAGTAAAATATCTGAATGGCTACTCATCACAGAACATGCAGGTAAAAAGGCACATTTTTAACCATAACGTGTAAATTTATATTGTGGCGATGTCAGCCAAATTATCACTCGCACATTAATATTTTTGGTCGCAAATGCGAAATGCGACCGTTTTAGTTGCAGTCTAGAGCCCTGACTTCCTTTCATTAGAAAGAATCTTTACGCTCTTCCTGGAGCTTACCGTAATTTCTGTTTTAGTACTTTTGTTGTTTTGGCTTGACTATACATATTCACACCATATGATGGTGCGTTTGAAGACTTTGAATGGAATAAGATTTGCTAGCTGCAGCGGAGTGGCTTTTTAGTTTTTTTTTGTAATCTTCAAAGAACCATATAGGAAACTCAAGAACCCTATAGACAAAAAGAGGATTTTTTGACTGAACTTAAGGTGCTGCAATGAACATTTATAAAAAATAAAAAAAGAAGTGTTTTTCACAATCTACTGTCTTTTGGTTCCCCAGCCTCCTTCGCTCTCGTTCTGTTCTCCATTATTGCCTCTTGCCATCTTGAGCACACTTGACTCCTGCTCTTGCCTTCTATTCTTCCTTCTCATATCTCCAGCACTCCAGTTCCCCTCCCCTTGGCTCTTAAATCTCTGTGAAAGCACAATTTCACACTCAGCTTAGCCACTTCTCCCAAATATTTCCCACCACAGTTGCTGCCAAAAGGGGGTGCAACCAAACGCCTTTCTCCAGTTGCAGGCTTTGACCTCACAGGACATTAAATGCCTGGCACGACACTGCCTCTGAACACAATGCCTATAGAAAGTATTCATCTTGCTTTGACTTTTCCATGTTTTCTTGTTATACAGCATTGAATCACAGTGGAGTTAATTTGGCACAGTGGCCTCTCTGATTTAACAGAGTCACAGTACTTCAAAATAAGAATTCACCATCTTTAATATTACATTAAATCATCACAGATGCAGTCAATTGGTTCTGGTTTTGACATCTGTGTGTAGTCACAGAGGTGGTATATATACACCTTTATATGGATGGTTCAGCTTCTGATTAGTCAGTATTAAGGCAGAACACACTCAAGATAAAAGTGGACTTCAAGCAACTCTCTTTTCAAGGAAAAAGAAAAGAAAAAGAAAAGAAAACAGGCAGGGGATGGATACAGGAGAATCAGCAGTCATAGCTTTATTGGAGAGTAGCAAAGAGAAAGCTGCTGTTCACATGTCATATGACATCTCAGCTGCAGTTCTCCAGAAGTCATGTGGGAGACTTTAAAGTTGACTGGATAAAGGTTTTGGGTTCTGATGGGACCAAAATTGAGCCAAACAGTGTGGGTGAACAGAAACATGCCTTTGAAGTGCAGCGGTGGCAGCATTGTGCCGTGGAGATGCTTTTCCACAGAAGGTCCTGAACACAGTAAGAAACCTAGAGGGAAACCTGGTGAAGGTGGTAAGACATTTTTGTCTTGGGAGAAGTTTATTTTATGAGAATGAGTCCAAATAGAATCTAAGGGTCCTTTCACACTAGCACACTTTTGGTGCGCACCCGTGTTTGATTGACGTTTGATTGGTTCATTTGGATGATGTGAACGCAGTTTTCCGAACTCGAATGCTCACCCATGAACCATGCCCTAGTCTGCTTAAAAAGGGTGTTCTGGGGTATGGTTCATGTGAACTCTGGTATGGTTCGCTGCTGATATGATCACAATCGTACTAAATCGTGGAAGTAAAAAGCTATTGGTAACATATGATTCGATAAAACTGTTTGTGTGTGTTCTCTTTCACTTTCCTGATAATGCAGTGTCTACACCGGACGCTAGCTGCATGACGTGATGTGACAAAAGAGAATAGAACCCATTATAATGAGCGATGTTGTCAACACTAAATGCGGCGTGACATGACAAATCTCAGACAGTAAACTGCTGCCTCGTTCTATTTCTGACATACTTCAAGCACTTGAGCTACTTTTACTTCTGACGCAAAGAACAAATGGATTTGCAGTGGTCGCAGTGTAGACAGCATCAAGCTGTTGCGGTGCAGTGCGACACGACATGACAACTGTCTCGACTGGTGTGGACATGGTGTAAGCATGACTGACGCACTGGAAGCAAAGAGAATGTATGTCATTTCAGCTTAACTTCAGCACAAATGGACTCCCGCGTTCTTTAGAACATTTACAGTACAATCGCGGCAGATAGATACAAGTGCCGTTATGTGCTGACGCTTTGGAAACAAAACCAAAGGTTATAAAAAGGTTATAAAAAGTGTCTAAAGTGATGCAAGCAGCTGTATCCATTTTGGCGCTTTCTTCTTCATAGCTGTTAACAACATGGGTAATTGGTAGTAGCTTGATGACGCAACTGTACCTCGGTTCGGGACAAAATGTGAACAGAGACCAGCGGGGGAGGGGGAGCAATCGAACTCTGATTCGGACCACGCAATCAAACCAATAGTGAAAGCACTATTTGGACCCCACTGACTTTCATTGTATGAACAAAAACAATTACATTCTTAAAAATATCTTTTATTTTTTGCAAAAGAATGAATAAGGGAGAAATTGCAGTGGCCAGATATTAAAGGACAATTCCGGTGAAAAATGATCCTAGGGGTAATTAACACATGGTTACCGAGTCGATCGTTTCCTGGGATGCGTTTTCATGAAAATCGAATGTAAAGAGTTTTATCTTAAAAAACAGATTATCTTATAACGCTAGTATATGGGGCACAGAGTAAGTAAAAGTAAATCATTTTTTAAAAAAGCCTTGTTAGTGGTATTAACTAGCGATTTACTTTTACTTACTCTGTGCCCCATATACTAGCGTTATAAGATAATCTGTTTTTTAAGATAAAACTCTTTACATTCGATTTTCATGAAAACGCATCCCAGGGAACGATCGACTCGTGAACCATGTGTTAATTACCCCTAGGTTCATTTTTCACCGGAATTGTCCTTTAATTACCAATACCAGGTCAATACCAGAATACTTATGCAAATTATTATTTTGTGTTTAACAACTTCACTTGACAAGCATATTTTTGGGTGAAGTGACACAAAAGCCAAATTAAATCCTTTGCGGTTCACTGCAGCATGAAAACTTGCAAGGGGGTGAATGCTTTTTATAGGCACTATGTGTATTTGCTATTGAACGTTTGCAGAGTGAATAACATCATGACTTTGAGGATGTGTTTGTGGTGCATGTGAAAAGCTGATTATATGGCCAAATAATATGCTTAATTAGTATATCAGTTAACACTAGTAGATCTCAACATTTACTTATTTGGTGGTTTTAGGTGTTGTTTTTATCTGCACCATGTAAGTTGTTTGGCTAAATAAAGATGTGAGTTGATGAGAAGACCACATCCACCACTTTTTCAACCTCCTTTTGTGACTTTAAAATGTTTCATTTCATTATGTAATGTGTGTTTTGGTCAGCTGGTCTGTTGTATCTGGTGTGACATCTGTGATACCTCTATGAAGGTAAAAGAGTAGCAAGAGTAGCAAAACCAATAAAACGTCTCGTTTGAACACCCCCACTCCCACCCCCCTTTCTCTCTCGCCGCCTCTGAGTTTCAAGTGCACAAGATATATCGCGAAAAGAGTAGCAAAAGTCAAGGCGCGAAATTTGAAATTGCAGTGACAGATTTGAGAAGTTGCAAGTGCCTATTTGAGGTTGTACTGCGAATGTGAATGTAAGAATAAATGCAAATATATAGGCTATTACAAGTTTGTGTCTGTCATTGTATTTCTGTGAATGGCATTTTACACATTTGTGACTAATTGTCTGCAGCTTCAAATTCAGAATACAGGTTTGTGACTATTGTCTGCGAGTGCAAATTTCAACATTCAACTTCAGATTTTTATTTTACAGGTTTTCACATTGGAGCTGTGAGTGTAAATGTTCACGTACAAGTATGAATATTTATTGTACAAGTTCTCAAATTCACATCTACGTGCTCTCGAGTTTTGCTACTCTTTTACCTTCATACACCTCTTTCCTCTGAGATTTATGAACAATAAAACCAGGTTTAAGTCTTGACTTCATCACACAGTTTTCTTGATAATTTTCCACAGCACTCAAGACTTGTCAGTTTAGTCTCAAATTCTGTTTTTGAGTGTTAGATTTCCAGGTGTTATTAACTAAATGTAGCCGGGCTCAAAGTTAAAGAGCTTTGGGGCATTTATGTAAAGCCCCGTCTTTAGCTGTTGGCTTTATGCCCAGGCCTCGCTTGCTTTCTCTGCACTTTTGCACACAGGGATATTTTGAGGCCCGGTCAAAGTACAGGAAGTCGGTATTAGCGCTCAATGCACTTCCCGTCTTGAGCTGTAGTACTATGTTACTTAGTGTCAGTGCTGCTTTGAAATCATATGACCTGCCACCTAGTGTCTCAAAGGGAAGTGTGGGCTAGGTCTCACTTCTATTTGCAGAAATGCACTCGAGGTGCTGGTAAACTGGCTTCATATGTATAAATCAAGAAGTTTAAAGGTTTTAAGATTAAGTCTAAACATAGTCTTTGTTATAAACTGGATATGTTTATACATTTGAAATGAGTTTGTTTGTTGGATTGAATTTGTATGGTTATGTTACAAAAACATATTCATATGTCATGTTCTTCGCTGTGACGTCCAGATCTGTGACGTGTGTCCAGATGCTTCCTGTATTTTAGGAGGAAATTAGTGAAAGTCTTTGATCAGTTAGGAATTTCCATATTGAATGAACTTGGCACATCGTCACCTAAAAAGGGTTAAAAAAAATTCTTCACCCTTTTTTCGCTGCCACTTTGTCTCTCACCTCTTTCCCCCAACAACTCCACTGTCTGTAGTGTTTGTATCAGAGGGAGTGGTGTGGTTACAATCTACAGCAGCTTTTTTCCTTTGCTTTGTGTCGTCAGAAGAATGTTGCCACTGTCTTTGTAACATCCTGACTACATAAAGCTGAATTTTGAAAAAAAATGTTTACTTAGAACTAGTTTGCAATACAGTCACTTGATTGTATGAATTAGGGATGCGGTGTTAAATCTGTTATCATTTTGGTATCAGATATAATTAGCATTATTTTTATATATTTTTTATCTTTGTTTCATATCAGTCAGATTGGGTCAGTGTTCAAAGCTTATAATACCAAATAATTTAAAGTTTATAGACTGAACACTTTTTATGCTTTTATGCAAATTAAAACTACTTAATGTTGTCCTGTCAATCTCAACACAAGGACATCAGTCCTATAACATCTCATCAACTCCAGCTTTATTTATGTTTACCCCGGTCCCCTACCAATCTGTTTACCTTTACCACTTTCAATGATTAGATGGACAATTCAACGAATAAAAATTTACAACTGTTCAGAAGTTTGGGTCTCTATGCTCACTAATACTGAATTTGTTTGATCAAAATTACAGTACAAATTAAGTACATTAAATAGGCCTAGTTTTAAACTTTGCATAAAGGCATAAAAAGTGTTCAGTCTATAAACGTTAAATTATTTGGTAATTAGAGAAATATTCTTACATTTTAAAATAAATGTTTTCTATTTTAATATTTGTTTAAAATGTATTCCTGTGATGGCAAAGCTGAATTTTCAGCAGCCATTACTCCTGTCTTCAGTGTCACATGATCCTTCTGAAATCATTCTGATATGCTGATTCGGTGCTCAAGAAACATTTCTTATATTGTCAATGTTGAAATCAGTTTATATATCTTTGTGGAAACTGTGATAGATTTTTCTCCAAAGATTCTTTGATGAGTAGAATGTTCTAAAGAAAATTATTTATTTGACAAAAAATTTAAGAAAAAGTCTTTACTGTCACTTTTGATCAATTTATTGCTGAATAAAAGTATTAATTTCTTCAAAAAAATCGTACTAACCCCAAACTTTTTAACGGTAGTGTATATTAAAATTAAACATTTGTACATAATTTAACATTAAACATTAATTTGAGTGTTCTTGTTTCTTGACAGCTCTGCAGTGTGTGGACCCCGTGAAGCCCTGTGTGAACAATGCTACCTGTGTCACCTTCCACAATGGAACAGGCTACTGCAGGTAAGACAGGAAGACTCTCAGATTTAAACTCCACAGTCTTGAGGCTCAACGAGAACTGGAAAAATCCAGTGGCGAGACTGTTTTGCACATAGCTGTGTTGCCTAACTTCATTTCTCCACAGCAGTAATGAAATTAGATCACCCTAAGTATCTAATATTGCCAAATCTGTCGAGAGTTGGAGCCCTCCCACAGTACATTGAGAAGTGTGGGTCTTAATGATTGCTTTTTGTGTGTGCGTGTGTGTTTTTGCGGTGCATTTAAAACCATCTCTTGAGTGTAGGAAAAACTATGCAAAGTGTATTTTACGAGTAACGAGTAACAGTTGGAGAGGAAAAACGGTAAAATGCATCTAATTGTTGTGGTTGCAGAGTTTAAAATACACACACACAAGTTTCCTTCACTGTTAAATGCTGGTTCCCTTACTGCTGTTGTTTGTTGAACGCTGCTTGTGGCAGCTTGTAATTGTGCTTTTTATGCCGTATGATTGAGGGTTACATTTATTGCTTTGCCCAAAATAAACACTTGCTAACAAACCTATCGTGTTACATTTCTATGGGCTGTGAAACACAGAGGGACTGTTTTCCCATCATTGAATGAATCCTCTTCCTACAATATACAGCCACGGAAACTAATTCTGCATGTCTTACTTACCTTGACAATATTTTGCACTTTTGGGTTTGGGTTACAGTAAGTACGTTCCTACTGTTGCATCTCCAGACTTAACAACTTGAAAATAACAAAGAAATTGAAACCACATCTGATGGTAAAGCTCAGCCTTGCGGTAAATCAGGACAGGAATGCACAGAAAGCTTACCTCAGCACCATGCCAAGGACAAAATCTTCAAAATGATTTGAGACATAAGCTGAATTTTTGCTAGGAATTCCTTGGCTTCTAGGGAATGAAGTGATATTTCCCAGTGTCTGTAATTTGCGACCAAAAGTTACACCTTGTGACTTTGACAAGAAATATTGCCAGGAAAGGGGATGAGTCAGGCCTTCAGCACAAGTTCAGATAAACATGATAAAACCACAGACTTATCACACGGATTGTTCATACAAATAATCCTCCACATCTACCTCACATAGACTTCAGTTTATCTGCTTTAGTAGTTTTTAAAGACACTGTTAACACTGCTTGGTGTGTGTGGAGAAAATCCTTGCCATAGCTACCAAATATTCATGGAGGTTTCTGCGGAAACACGTCAACAAAACAGAATGTGAACAATGTGTCACTTAATGTTGCATTTACCTCAGGAAAGGTATCCAATGTTTACAGTTCATTTAACTATAAAAAACAGAGGAGCTTATTTACTGGTAATTGTTTAGGCCTATGTATGTTTGAATAAATTTGTCATGGAGACAAGTGCTTATGAAAACTAGGCCTACCTTATGTGCCAAACATTTCATTTTCATTTCATTTTTATATAAGTGTAATTATTATGTCTGAAAATAAATAGCAGTTGAATATAATAGTTCAGCTCTGTTGTTCATTTTAACCTCTTTTATTATAGTAATTTAGGGCCTACCAAATGATAGGGTTCCTGTTTAGTTTATAGCATTAGTTGGGAGAGATTTGTTTTAGTAGGGCTGGGTATTGACACAAATTTCACAAATCGATTTGATTTCGATTCACAAGCTTGTGATTCGGTTCTGATTCAATTAGAATCAATTAGATTAATTTTATTTCTGCCTTTCTTCAATTAACAAAAAATATTTTAATAGTTATAGTTTTTAGCAACATTGACTGAAATTAAATGTATCTAATGCTTAATCTAAAAAAACAACAACCTCATATTAACAAATGGAACCTTAGTGTTACCAAAATTTCAAAATGAATATCCATTTTACATAACGTGCATTATAATGTTGTGATGTCTAAGTTCACTTATAGCTTTTAAAATAATTGATTGTTTTTTTTGTTTAATTCTAAATGTATTTCAACAAAAAACTTGTGATGTTTCTTTCCTATGGGTAAGGAGGGAAGGTGTTCTTCTACAAAGAAGACTGTGTAGTGTCATTCACGTAATTGTGATTTGTTGCGCTAGAAAAATTCCACAAAGTTTTTGTTAGGTTCTGCCACTGAACTTTCTGGTGTGAAAACCTCAATCTGACCTTCCCAGACTGACATGAATCAGGCACACCGGTCGCCGCCGGATCCGACAGCCTTAGACTCTCTACAGCTCGAGTTCTTGAATGCTTTGAAAGTCCATCTCTCGGCTTGACTTTGCTCGAGAATGCAGGCTTTCAGCAACCTGAAATGGCTGCCTGGGTGTGCGTGCAATCTCAAAATGGAACAGGCTGACACAAGGTACTCTCAGGAGTTACTAATACATTCTGTGTAGGTGAGGTGACACCCGAGAACCAAAGTCAACAAGGTGTTTTTCAGTTTTTTCCCTCTGCCACTGTGAGCTCGGTACAGGAAGAGCAGTGTGACAGAGGTTGGCAGAGCAGGGTGTGTGTGAGTGGTTAGACCGGTGCGTCTGCAAGCCTCCAGCCAGGGTGTAAGCAAGCTGTGTGTCACCTGTGTGTCTTTGTCATTTTTTGTGTGTTTTGTGTGCGCATGTGCGTGTCTGTCTGGTTTCATATGTGTCTGTGTCATTGCACTTGAAAGTGTGCGTGGTGTAGGAGAGAGACACGTGAGGAAGCCTGCAGGATTTCCACTGCAGCACCACAGTTTTAAAGCGCATTACCTGTATCTGTAGAACAAAGAAGAATCAGGTATGAATAAAGATGGTAAAATAGTAAGCCAAAACCTGACCTTCATGATGAAATAGTGGTGCAGATAAGTAAGTTTATCTAGATGATCTAACTCCTTAGAGAAGGTTTTACAGTAGCTCTACTGAGTCTGAAACTTACTGTTATTGTTAGCAGTTAGTACGCAAAAGCAACAGTCTTTAACAGTTTTTGTTATGTCAAGTGCCTGTTCAAAAATCCTAATTGTTAGACTTCCTGAGCACACAGCGCTCCCATTCTCAGAGTCGTCGTTCTCAGTGCTGTCAAAATAAAAGTCCCACTTCCAACATGTTGGACAAACAAACATATTGGCCGATGCAGATATTTAAAAAATATATTGGTATATTTTTTGGCATTTTTATATTGAATATTTAGCATTGTTTAAATAGTTGCATTGGCCGATATATCACATATGCCTTTTCACACAGTTAAGGTCCTTTCACACTGAACCAGTGCGATAAAGAATCAGAGATACAGAACATATATTGTCGTAATCATATATCAATTTTGCTTCATGTTTCATCTGTAGAAATGTTTCTCTCAGTTGATTATGTATGGAACTCAGAACGAGAAAGTATACAGGACGTTGTCATCCGGAAGGGCAGGAGTTATGTTTACTTAATATGATTGACAGATCTAGACCGAGTGAGCGCTCTTTGACTCATAATACATGCGCACCCAGAAGAAAGAAGATACACAGCGCTCTGTAATTTGTTTCAAGCTCATCAGATCTCATAATTCAGTTTAAAAAGAATAGAAATTATATTCTGTATAAAGAAATATGAAGCAAACATGTCAGAATAAACCTGTCCTCAGACACCAATGAAATCAAGAACTCAACATCCATTCTCTTCTCTCTTCGAAATACTTTTCTTTGGTGTTTACACTGGTTTTCAAAACGGCGCCACCGATGTCGCCCATTTGTGCAACAGCAGCGGGTCCAGGCACGTGATCAAAAGCTCAAATCTAATTGGATAGCCCATTTCATTGCAGGGCGACGGGGGAAAAAATTGACACACTGGTCAGAAAAAAAATTGCACTTTGTCGCGCCGTGATTAATCACACCCGGTGTGAATAGCTCCATAGGGATCTATTGTTTCGTTTCAAGAGTGTCATTGCGTCGTACATTTGTGTCGCTTAAAGGGATAGTGTTTCTGCTGAACACAAAAGAAGATATTTTGAAAAATGTCTGTAACCAAACAGTTGATGGACCCCATTGACTTCCATAGTATTTTTTTTTCCTACTATGGAAGTCATTGGGGTCCATCAACTGTTTGGTTACCGACATTTTTCAAAATATCTTCTTTTGTGTTCAGCAGAAAAAAGAAATTCATACAGGTTTGAAACAACTTGAGGGTGAGTAAATGATGACAGAATTTTCATTTTTGGGTGAACTATCCCTTTAATTGCGCTCAGTGTGAAAGGCCCTTTATAATGTTACAAAAGATTCATATTTCAAATAAATGATGTTCTTTTGAACTTTCTATTCATCAAAAAATCCTGAAAAAAATATCACTATTTCCACAAAAATATTAAGTAGTGCTACTGTTTTTAACATTGATAATAAGAAGAAATGTTTCTTTCGTTTTTACTGTATTTGACAGTTTTTCTGAATTGCTAAAACACATTTCTCTCTCTAAAACTCTAAATGAAAAGTATGTTACGTAAAGTACACTCAGAAGAGTTGTGCAACTGCAGAATCAAGGCCAGTGAGAGAGATTGATTCTGCTTCTGCATCATGTCTTGGTCCGGCCGGAGGACTTTGTCCACATCACAGACAGTGTCATCTCTGCAGGCAAAGGGAAAATGTGGATCTTGCTCTTTCTCGTCCTCATCCTCTTCCTCCTTGTTCACCACCTCTTCCACATGCTCTTCCTCCTCTCCCTCTTATATTGCTTCCATCCATTGTTGGTATCAACATTCAGTGCAACATTTTTGTCAGTTTTGGGACTCTGAACTGACTTGTATTATGTACAATTGATTTGACCACATAATTAGAAATAAGTGTGAACAATTTTGAGTCGTTGTGTGTAAACGATGACAACTGTGTTGTAGTTGTGTTTAACTTTTGCCTGCCTGTGTTTAGCATTTTGAAACTTAAGTGTATCACAGTGCGAAATGTGTTTTAGTGAGTGAAAATGTGTTTAGAGTTTTGAAGAAAGAGTGCATGAGATTTGCAAACAGTGTTTTAACTACCTGAACTTGTTTAATAACTTGTTTTTACAGAAAGAGTGATTTATTCGACCAATTGGTTTAGGCTATTGAGAATTTGGTTCAGAGAGGTTTAGTGTTTTAGCATTTCAGAAAAACTGTAATCAAATAAGTGCTGCCCTTGTAAGGATAAGAGACTCAATTGAAAAACATAAAAAAAATCTTCCCAACCCCAAACTTTAGAACGGTAGTGTCTTTTTGCACATTCCTCCCTAAAGAAGCACGATTCTAGGCCTGCATCAAGTCAGGGATTTTGCAACTTGCAAATGGATCTGCACTGATCTGAGCCAGAGTGAGTGAGTTAGCAGTAAGAGAATAGCTGTGTGTGTGTGTGTGTGTGTGTGTGTGTGTGTGTGTGTGTGTGTGTGTGTGTGTGTTTTGAGAGCAGAAGTGAGATTGGTTTGAATACCTGAGCTCACTACCTCTCTCTGCCCAGAATCGTATTTTCCCTCCTCCACATCAAACAAGATCTCTTTGTCTTGGCCTGCGTAAGGGGTGCAAACTTATTAATTTTTTACCCCTCACTTCCTTCCCCCCTCCCTTTAGCCATTCCTCCCCCTCTCGGTCAGAAGGGAGAGTGGAGTCAGCTTGGCGTTTGTTTGATCTGACAGGTAGAATGTGCCTGCAGGGAGAGAGGAGCTGTACGGAGATGTCTTTTAGCGCTCAAGAGGGTGAAATTGGATATGTGTCTGCCTGCTGGTGAGAGATAGAGGAGGTAGAAAGAGAGATTACCCTGTCAATACCACTCTCTGTCAATCATCTCTCTCTCTCTCATAGTCCTCTGTTCCTTTATGACCTCTTTTTCAAGTTTTTTTGCCTTTTTTTTTCATTGTTACTTTATCTCTCTCTCTCTTTTTTAATCTTTGAGCAATATCATCCCTTCTCTTAACATGCTGTATTGTTCTGTTTTTTTATCCTACCCCCTATCATCCCTGTCCTTCTTTCACCTCTCTCTCTTTCTGTCTCTCTATGTGCCTACAGGCTGGGCTGATTTGTTTCAAAGCCACATTCAAAGTGTAATGGCCTCAAGAAGAGCATCTGCCAACCAGAAGTGCTAGTCATAAAAGAGAGACAGAAAGAGAGAGAGAGTGTAGGTGCTTCAGGAACATGTACCCAATGCTGTATATAACACTCAAGCTAAAGTCAACAACTCAGCTGTGTGTGAAGAGTGGCAAGCAGAGGCTGTGATTTACTCAAACACCCCTGCGCACACGTTTAGCTAGCTAAGTGAGGACATAGCGTAAACTTTTTGTTTGTATTTGTTTTTATATAAGTTCAGTACAATATCAGTGTTTTTAAAATTTGAATACCTGGCCTGGGTTACAATGTGCTTCTATTTTTTGTTGAATATGATTTTCTTTTAATGTCTTGGATGTTTGACAAAATGTTTGCTTTATGTATGGCGGAAATTGAATTGAAAGTATAGAATATTTTATTTGTATACAAACAAAAATTTGAAGACCATCAGACGACAATGACAGAAACATTTTTGTTACAATGTTAAATGTAAGGCAAGTTTGTGTTAAATTTGTTTAAATTACTGCAGATTTGCACTATTAAAGGGTTAGTTCACTCAAAAATGAAAATTCTGTCAGTAATTACTCACCCTCATGTTGTTCCAACCCCGTAAGACATTCGTTCATCTTTGGAACACAAATTAAGATATCACTTCTCCATAGGCTTCTAAGGGACTGGAACTTGCTGGCCGAGAATACTTTTTGTGCAAAAAAAAAAAAAAAAAAAAAAACGACTTTATTCCACTATTCATTTCCTTCTCTCTGGGCCTCGAGTTGGTTCACGTAGTGTTTTTGCGCAGCGCGTCTGTGTTGTACGTCACAGGCATTACACACATGACCAGCGTCGGCCAATAGTGAGCCTACGTGGTGACGTGTAACACAGACGCGCTGCGCAAAAACACTACGTGAACCAACTCGAGGCACAGAGAGAGAATGAAATGAATAGTGGAATAAAGTAGTTATTTTAGTTTTTTTTGCGCACAAAAAGTATTCTCGTCGCTTGATATACTTAAGATTGAGCCAGTGTAGTCACTTGGACTATATTAACGATCTCTTTAATAACTTTTCTGGGCCAGCAAGTTTCAGTCCCTTAGAAGCCAATGGAGAAGTGATCCAGCTGTCAGATTTCATCAAAAATATCTTAATTTGTGTTCCGAAGATGAACAAATGTCTTACGGGGTTAGAACAACATGAGGGTGAGTAATTACTGACAGAATTTTCATTTTTGGGTGAACTAACCCTTTAATCCTGTTATGAGATTAAATGCAAATTATTGACATTACAGAATTATAATTTTTTGCTAAAAAGAGCAATTTTTTAGGAAGAAAGAACAAAAAAATTATGTTTTGGCTTAGTAATGCAAATCTGAAATAATTATTATAATAATAATTAATACATTTAAAAAAATTGTCGTCTGAAGTAAAAAACAAAACATCTTTTATCTTTTAGGGTGTCCTTTAAGGGAAGTTTTGGCTGCATTTACACTGCAAGTCTTAATGCACAGATCCGATCTTTTGACCATATCCGATTTTTTGGCCCGCCTGTTTACATTAAATTTAGACAGGACTAGTATCCGATATCTGTGTTTACATTAATTCCTGCCCAAAATGATTTACGGTGATCTTTTGACTACGCACATTGTGGACCCTGGTTTTGAATGGCCGTGCTATTAAAATTATTTACATAATTCATGTCAGGTGGTCATGATTATTTGCCAGCATGGACAAGATAACAGCTGTCATGACTCATGACTGTTTTGTAGCGCAAAATCTGACGGAACAGATAGCCTAGTCCGGAATTTTTTTCCGTTTATCTACAGCTCAGATCTGGAATTCTGAAGGGAAATAAAGTAGCCCTTTAATATAGATATTTTTAATGAATTCGAATGTATTAACCAGAGAGAGACAGCGAGTGAGCGAGAGAGCGCACGAATGTACGCGAGTGAGTAACCTAATAGTGAAGCTTTTTGTGTTAATTACAGCTAAGTTATCACCTCATTGCTGAGAAATATAATGTAGCTTTCAGTAGTGAAGCTGTTTTATTCATAAAAGTCATAAAAGGGCAGAGGTTATAAACCAGCTCCTGAATTTTTCGGTGTTCACGCAATTTCTTTTCTCTACAAAGATATAAAGTTCCCACCTCAATAAAAAGCTGTGAGTGAGCGCATACAGGCATGTCTACCTCATAATACAACATTAAAAAGCTATCTTTGTGAATAAACGTGTTGTCCTCGCCTTGTGGTGGCTTGGAATTCAAAGGGGAATCGGATATGCTTGTTTAGACGTAGGTCGGATGTCCAGATATCAGATATGCATCTGATTTAAAACCACATTTGGAAGTGGCTCAGATCGGATCTCATGCGGATTTTTGTGTTTACACATGTGCAACATACTCCGATCTATGTCAGATGTGAGTAAAAGATCAGATTTTTTGTGCCAGTGTAAACGCAGCTTTTGACAGTTTTGTGTGACTTCTGAGAACAATTTTGTCCCCTAAGTATAGCTGAGTAAACTTGTACACATGAACTTATAGTTTACAATTATATTTATTCATTTGGCCGACACTTTGATCCAGAGAAACTTTGCAGCATTACCAGCGCCTTGTTTACCACTTGAGCTACAGATGCAGTTAAACAGTTTGTATGTCGTTTATACTTTCTGCCTTATCCCAAATATCCACATGAACTCATTTATATAAAAAAATGCATTTTATCACACAGTAAACATGCTACCTCTTTCTTTCTCTCGTCTTTTTGCACAGACTGCTACTAAGCTTATTAAGTAAAGTTTGATTTCCTGTAGTCTGAGGCCTCACGATCTCTGTAAGTGTGAAAGTGTGTTTGAATCACACTCTGGTATGAAACACTTCATCATGAGAGAAAGTTTCTCATCCTTGCCAACTAATATAAGCGAACAACTGCTGTAGAACAGAAGGGGCGGTCCCATGTCAAACCGAACCTGAGTGTATTGAAAACATTCTCACAAATTCTCACAAATGTTTCCTATCACTGGAGGCCTCGCACAATAGTGAGAAATGTGGCAACCAGGCTCTAAACCCACGATACACCATGCTGACAAGTAGAGCTGAGTGACAGAAAGATGACATGATTATGAGAACAATGACACACACAAACACACATACCCACACATTTAATTTGGGGTGTTAACATTGCTGAGGTTTTGGGTTACTCAACTTACAGGTTTGACTGTGATTTCTCTGACTTTTTATAGTTTTTCCTAACTGTTGTACTGGGGAAGAGGGAGATCTATAATGATTAAGAATCTGGGTTTCTGACACAAAGGTTGTGAGTTCAATCCTGAGCAGGGACCTTATCAGCATTTTGTCCTTGAGAACGGTACTTAACCCTACTTTGCTCCAGGGGAAACTGGCCCTACAATTACAGCACCACGAGGCTCATGGAATGAGAGCCCTCTGGTAAATGGCAAGCAATTAACTAACTAACTACTCTGAGAGTTAGAGCGTGTTAGCATTCCATTGCATGAAGATTCTTGGAAAGTATAGTGTAGGAGTTTTTCATCCATGGATATCTGGTGATTGCTGTTATTGAAATATGAAACAAACATTTGCATTCTCTTCAGCTACTCAGCGAACAAACCAATAAGATTAAAATATTTGCATATGTTTGGAGGTCACATGACTTTCTAAAATTGGCATGTCAAATCAAGGGCGTAGGTTTGGTTTGAACATTGGGGGATTGAAGTTTTAACCGTTTTAGTGAGGTCCCAGGGCATGCTTCTGCGTGTATGCACTTATTTGTTTGTTTGTTTATTTATTTTTGGAAAATTATCTTTTGTGGTATCCACACATGCAAAGTTGTTTGATAACATAACTGCAATAAAGTAATAGGGCCCTATCTTGCACCCAGCGCAATTGACTTTGTACACCGACGCATGTATCATTCCTATTTTGCACCCGCGCAAAGCGCGCTTTTCCCTCCACAGAAGCACGTCGCTAAACTAGGGAATGAACTTGCGCTCCCTGGGCGGTTCAGCGCAAAAAAGGAGGCGTGCTATTTTGATGGTTTAGAAAACAATTGCGCCACTAACCAGGAAAAAATTGTTTTAAGTCAGTGGCGCGTTGCGCATGTTATTCATATGCTATTTTAAGGGCGCATGCTTGGCCATAATCAATGTAGCGTGTGCACAACGCGCATACACTTTGATTCTCTCATCTACTCAGAAGCAGCAGTTTTCATTTTTGCAAATCATACATTATTACGATAGATAGATAGATATATAGATAGTTAGATAGATAGATAGATAGATAGATAGATTTATTATAAAAGCATACATCTAGCTTACACATTTACCCAAATTATCATACGCCTGTTTAACCGAAGTTAATTTGGTTGGGTTTCTCCATTTCAATGTAACTTCTCTCTTTTACGGCCGTGACGAGAGCGTTGCTCTCCTTGGCTGTGAACCGTTCCTTGCGCGCGTCTGGCAAATCCGCCGTTACAATAGCAATCCGCAATGGAAAAAGCGCGTCTGCTCTTAAAGGGAATGTGAGATGTCGCTCTGATTGGTTTATTTCACGTTACGCCCAAACCACACCTATGAATAATGAAGCTACTTCAGACCAACCCATTTTAGATTTGCGCCTGGCGCAAGAGTCATTTATCCCGCCGGGAAAATAGCAACAGCGCCGAGACCCGCCCACAAAGTTACTTGCGCTTTGCGCTTGACACTTGCGTTTCAGATGGTTAAAATAGGGCCCATAGCCTAGTTAACAATTACTTGTTTACATAGGATATTTGATGTATTTTATATTATTTAAGCATGTGGAACCTTATCAGTTTGACATAATTTTCTACTTCAGAGTGCCATGGGCAGTCAGACTAGCTTTACTCATCATTTTCTTATGTTGAAATTGTTAACATTTGTTATGAAAACCTACACATTTAGAAACTATAGCTACAACATGCCACAGTTGTAATACAAATATATAGGAACAGCTCGTCAAATCTTGGAGCTCGCTGGTGAGCGTGTGCACAGTATACAGTGATTCATGCGCTACGAATGCGCAATTAAATGAACCAGGTTTAGTTCATTTTGACCATTCTGACAATTGGTACATTCGGTTCGGACGGGAACTTAGCGCGTATAAAAGCTGAGAACATGCGATGTATATAATTAATTAATAGCCCAATTCTATATGTTTCCATTAACCATGGTATAATTATTGGGGTTACACAGGTTACGCCCCTGTGTTAAATGTTTCCATCTGTTAAACTAATGATGGTTAGTCAGCTCTTTTTGGTAAAGCCATCGTTGTGTACATGGGTGTGTTGTTGACCCCATAACCTCCAGGGGATGTATAAAGACCACCTTTCCTGTCATCTAGAACAAAGACTTCTGGGTAATTGCTGATAATTATCTTTATTTTGGGGAAACCGCTGTGAAACATCTTTTTTTTTTTTTTGATGCATTTAGCATGATACATTAGTTCTGTCCTAACTCATGTTTTTTTTTTTTATAAACTAGTTTTGCAAAATTTCTTATTAACTTTTAAGATATTTAATGTTTTAAATGTCATATATATTTTTTATTTTTAAATATTTAGATATTTAAAAAAAAATTATCTTATGTTTTTTTAATTTATTATTATAGTTTTTAACATTAACATACTTATTTATATATTACATTAAAATTTAATTTGTGTTCTTTGCCCATGGCAGCTGTGGATTTGTACTGCCAAGTTTTGTTAAGTCTAGATTTGTTCAGTGTGTGTTTTGGAGCTTAGACTTTACACTAGAACAATGAAGCTTTTCATCAAAGCACAGACAAAAATGGTACAGTAACTGAGTGAAGTGAAAAAAAGAGACCATAGAAGAGAGCAGGAAAAGAAAGAGCGAGAGAGGAAGAGTATATTAAGGAGGAGTATATAAAGAGTAAAGAACCTTCGATTCAGTGAGACATGCTGTTTTCAGATCAGATTTATAGCACATGTTCTCGAAGTCACGCTCAGTCTTACCACAGCACTTCTGCCTACTCCACCCTGCCCTCTTTCTGCCCTCCTGTTTTTTTGTTGATTTTTAAAAAAAATGGAGAAAGGAGAAACAAAACTAGCTTTTACTTTTACTTTTTATTTTTACTTGTTTTTCTTTCTTTCTTTCTTTCTTTCTTTCTTTCTTTCTTTCTTTCTTTCTTTCTTTCTTTCTTTCTTTCTTTCTTTCTTTCTTTCTTTCTTTCTTTCTTTCTGTGGTTCAGCCCTCCCTGTCTGTGTTACTCTTTTCATTTTGCACCCCTCCCCCAGCCTCCACTCTTTTTCCCTCTGTTTTTTCTGTGGTCGTTCGGCTTTCTAGCGAAAATTAGAGAAAGCCAAGGATGTAGAGGAGGGCCGACTGCTTCTATAAATATGGCCTCTCTTCCTCAAGAAAGAAAGGAGAAAGGATTAGAAGGAGCTTTTTTAGTTGCCTTTTGTGTATGGGGTGAAAATGTAAAATTTCACCCGCTCTTGGTGAAACCCATTTGACCCTCGGCTGGTTTAAATGAGATAATCTCAGTACCGTGGGGGTGGGGGGACAAACTCCAAGGTGACATTTTTGCATGAGGAAGTGAGTGGGTTGAAATCAAATTCTTGATGATGTGCCTCGTAGAATTATGAGCTAGAAAGAGTTTTTTCCCCCACCCAATCACCCCAGGCCTCGTGGATGGGACATGAAGAGGTCAGTGAGCCAGAGAGAGAGGAGCGCTAATATGAACCATCTGTAGAAATCTGACACCTCGGGAGAAAGAGCGAGAAAGAGGTGGAGACAGAGGAAGGGAGAGTGAAAAGCATGAAGGATAACAAAGAAACCTATAGATGAGTTTAGCTGCCAGAGCCATTATTTTGTAGACGTTTGGTTTGGACGTTTGTGTATATAAATCACCATTACTGTCATAAATAAAGTAACAAAAGTGCATTTATTATGTTTAAAACCAGGGCTATAATGCAACCTTTCAGAATAGAGATTGTGGTCTGAACCAGGGATGTGCGAGATTTGACTAGTCGATTAAGCGATACTGTTGCTGCTAGTAGACTTGGAAATACTAGTCGTTTACCTTTTTTTTTCTCATTTAATATTTTGCTTTATAATTTACAAAAGCTATGTTTAAATTACTGTCATGTAACAATTATATTATTTTTAAAAGTGTAAATCTGGAGCGGAAAACAAACTAATTGTATTTTCATAATAATATTAAATATTAATATTAATAATTAAATATTCAGGTTCAGAGAAATGTCCATTTGGAAGATGAGCATGGTAATGGAGTATTTTAAAGCCTACACAAAACTTTTCAGTTTTCTTTTATGTCAGGTCAAACTAGCATATAACAATTAAGCTTGTTTATAGACCAATTATAGGTTTGTAAACATCCAGGATGCGCGCATCGTGGTTGCAGAAAGACCCGTTTAACAGCTGATCATTACACGGATACGGATAAGAATAATACTAATAGCTCGATTTAAAACATTTTTTATATATATTTGAGTTTATATTTAATTTTCGGAATGTTCTCCGCGTATTTTTTTAATCACTTTTGGTCCCGACATGAGCATTAGAACCTGCGTGACGCTGTGTGACGTAGGGTGATAATTCCCCTATAGGTTTGATATACTATCTGGTCCGGTGCTGCCTATTGATTCAGTTGATTTGAATAAATATGTCTATAATGGCTAACTTTGCTTAAGTGAACGTTTAATATACAATGATAATGGAAGGCAAGCACATCACATGTATCTGACCTGTTTTTAGTGGCATTAAATATGGGATTTGACTGTTCATAGATTAAGTAGTCTATTTCAAATTGATCGCATGTACAGAATGTCTATGGAGGGCAGAGGGGAGGGGAAGGTTTATGCTACTCGACTAGTCGGTTTCAAAATTTCCATTTAAACGTTTACGAAATTAGTCGTTGCGCACATCCCTAGTCTGAACAAGCTTTTCCCTTGTGAAATCAAAGTGGAGACAAAGCGAAAATCCCTTCATGTCTTTGAATAGTATAAAGTGACACAACTTTCGGAAAGAGGCCTGTTCCCCAGAGTCCAGGCTGTTTGCTTGCGCCGGGTTTAAGTGTGTTTGTTGTTGTTTGAGTGTCAGCACCGCTGTGATCTTGTGACCAGAGGGTCGCCGTGGGTGTATTCTTACTCAGAGCACACACACACACACACACACACACACACACACACACACACACACACACACACACACACACACACACACACACACACACACACACACACACACACACATATTGTCAAAGGGGCTTCTTTTATCCCTCATCTGTGTTACCTGACCGTCCTCTGGGAGGCCGGCACCTGCATGGCAGCAGGCTGTAGTGTGTCAAACACAGAAACACTTTACATAGCATTGCAACTGAGTTGATTTAAGGTTAATATTAAATTATAATATTTTTCACTTTTCTTTATTTGCCCTATCTCTCTCTCTCTGTCAATCAAACTCTCTTTTTGGGAAGTATAGGTATGACTTCGCTGGACCATAACAGTTAAACTTTAGTAAGATCTAAAAAAAAAAAGAGAGAGAGAGAGAGAGAGAGAGAGAGAGAGAGAGAGAGAGAGAGAGAGAGAGAGAGAGAGGGGTGGGGGTTGAATGGATAGAGAGAAAGAGACTGAAGGGCAGACAACGTTTTTTTCCCCTCAATCGTATTTTGCAATCATGTAATTTCCTCTGTGTGAGCACTGGTCATGTGCTGAAATCTGTGGAGAACTGCAGTGAGGAGGCGGAGGAGAAATGTGTCTCACTGTCTCGTGACAAATGACATGAAACTCATTCTGTATGGGACTATGGGTTAACATCTACTATTGCCCTCATTCTGTCCTCGTTGTGGCATCACATCCCATGTGGCATCTCAAAAACTTTGAAAAACAACTAGAAACAGCATCTGCATTTAATATCATATTGTCTTTAACAAACTGTATTGGCTTTATTGTGCTCCTACACTGCTACATAATATATATATTGTTTAAAATATATATATATATATATATATATATATATATACATACACACACACACACAGTATATTTATATATTGGATTAGGTTCAGGATTACACTAATAGTAAAATTTTAGACTAGATACCATGTCTCATTTGCACAAACTCAGGTTGTATAACTGCATCAAAATGCAAACACTGAACTCAATGCAAATCTGCAATAATTGTTTTTCTTGCCACGAGCCTTCAAAAGGCTCTATTGGTTTTTTATTAACATTTATGCAAATAGCAGCATTTTGTTTCTTATGTGCATATTTCTTATGTGTTTGAAATGCTTCAATTATAATTATTATAATTATTTTTAAGTTGCAATTGATGCGCATGATTCTTGAGCTAGATTTTTACACCATGCAGACAACAGTATGCAATACTGTTTCCTATTATGTTGCATGACTCATATCAAAACGTTTGAATTAGACTCTTACAGACCCTGAATAATATTTGTGCCCTGTTTTTCTGTGTGTGTTTCAGGTGTGCTCCTGGTTTTTTAGGCGAGTATTGTCAGCACAAGGACCCTTGTTACGTGGGATATTGTCTGAATGGAGGAGGGTGCACCGTGAGCGTGGCCGGCGTACCCGGGAGCCCAAGCTGCGATTGTCCTCTGGGCTTCGCGGGCCAGCGTTGCGAGATCCAGAAAAACTCCACCTGCTACCCCAACAACCCTTGCACCAATGGGGGGAAGTGCTCGCTTCTCCCTAACGACCAGTACCAATGCGTGTGTGCCCGCGGATGGACAGGTCAGATCTCTCTCTTGCTTCCCATTTCTGTTTCTCTCTCTTTATCTCACTGAGACCCTGGTTGTGTATCTAGACAGTATTTTTGGGCATTGTAGGATTTGAACATTAAAAAATGGCAGCTCACTAGATCTTATCTTTTCTTTTCTTCAAAAAAACAAACAAACTATTTTAAGTACAGGATGAATACACCCTCACATATTGATGACTTTGTTGTTGTTTTTGTTCTACGGTGACATTATCTCCTTAGGTCAGCATTGTGAGCAAGAGGACACATGTCTGTCTAGCCCATGTGCCAACGGTGGTACCTGCCATGCTCTGCCCAACCGCGATTTCTCTTGTTCCTGTCCTCCTGGTTACCATGGCGCCCGTTGTCTCAATGACACAGATGAGTGTGCCATCTCCCCATCTCTGTGCAAGAACGAAGGCATGTGTCTGAACACCCCAGGGTCATATCGATGTAACTGCCAACCCGGCTTTACCGGCCCCCACTGCGAGACCGTTTATGTGCCTTGCTTTCCATCCCCCTGCCTCAATGGTGGAACCTGTCGACAGATGACGGACACGACTTATGTATGCCACTGTCTGCCAGGTTTGTTCCCTTGAAGAGGAAATATATAGCTATTTTGATCATAGCAAAAAAATTACAGGATTTGAACAGAAGCTAAAATTGTTAAAATGGAACTGAAAACATTGTCCAAGCTTGTCCACTTGGAGCTGAGCCAGCTTTGACCAATGTCTGATGAGATTTTACCACAGCAGTGGTAAAGTAGGCGATAAACCGATTAAAACTACAAACTGATTTTCAAGCATTCTGTTAGAAAAATGCAAAATGTCATTGCATAGGAAATAGGAGTTCCAATCACTTCACAACTAGACACGTTTAGCTAAGCTAAGTTACTGTTAAGTCTAGTTACTAGTTACAGTCAAGCTTTCTTACTAATGATTGTCGAGAAGCAATCAGCTGGATTAAATTACTTCAGGAATTATTAAATAATATAGAAATATACTATACTATATACAATTATTATTATTAAATTTTTTTTGCTTGGATAAAAAAAACTTGCTGATCTGAATTTTGCACAGAAACATGTCAGAAACTGACATGTTTCTTTATTGAATCAGATGCTGGTTGCATCTTTATTTGTTTGGGACTACAACACACAGAGTTACTTTAAATGATCAGTTTAACATTTCAAGAGAGCCATGCTGGCAAAACAAATCAACAGGCCAAAACTCTTCTCTCACCTCAGGCAGAGAACAAGAGCCGTGAGAAATGTCTGTTCGTGCTTTAAAGTTGAGTAATTACGTTTAATAATGCCAAAGCGAGACAGAGCACCTTTGTGTTACCGATACCTGGGATTGAGAGTGAGTTGTTGAGGAAATTTTCTCTCTGATTTTCCTGTTCAGGTTTTAATGGGACAAACTGTGAGGTGAACATTGATGATTGTCCAAATCACCGTTGTCAGAATGGAGCTACATGTATGGATGGAGTGAACACCTACAACTGCCAGTGCCCACCTGAATGGACTGGTATAGAAATAGCTTTATATTCTGTTTGTGTGTTTTTATGCATGTTTGTTCCATCTAGTTCACTTTTCCACTAAACCTTTTTTTAATGATTCAGTCAATCTGAATCATGTTTATTCACCGATTCATTACAAAAATTGACAATCTGAAATTGGTGAATTGTTTATTTGAATCAATTTAAGGAAACATTAATACAACTCATAATTTTCAATGTTTGCCAGAACCTTTGGTCAAACCTCCTTTAAAATGTCCTATTGAAAGTGTGACCCTTTTGTTTCCAGGTCAATTTTGCACCGATGACGTGGATGAATGCAGACTGCAGCCCAACACCTGTCAGAACGGAGGCACATGCAGTAACACACGCAATGGCTACAACTGTGTATGTGTGAATGGCTGGAGCGGCCCTGACTGCTCTGAAAACATTGATGACTGTGCAGCTGAGCCCTGCACCACCGGCTCCACTTGCATTGACCGCGTGGCTTCATTCGTTTGCAGCTGCCCTCCCGGCAAGACTGGTCAGTAAAAACAACCACACAGCCTAAAAATGACCTGTGATGTAATGTAATGATGTGATGTAATGTAAAATAGTGTACACTAAAAACATCTCAAATCAGTTGTAGTAACCAAAGCAATTATTTCCATTCTCAAGGTTTGCTTTGTCACATTGATGATGCCTGCACCAGTAACCCTTGCAAAATGGGAGCTCAATGCGACACGAACCCCGTCAATGGCAAGTTCAACTGTAACTGCCCCTCGGGGTACAAGGGCAGCACGTGTGCAGAGGATATCGACGAGTGTTTCATCGGTGAGACAGTCTGCAGGAAGTTCTTACAACTCTCCTTTTCTCTGTCTGTCTGTGTGTTCTTTGTATGTCTTTATTTCTCATCATTTTCCCTTCATACACACATCACAGTGTTTTGGGCATTTTTATATCTTGCTTAAACTTTCTCTCTCTGACTTTATTTTTTGATCCATCAGGGCCAAACCCATGTGAGCATAGTGGCTCATGTAAGAACACAGAGGGTTCGTTCAGCTGTAATTGCGCTCCAGGTTACACCGGCCCACGCTGTGAGCAGGACATCAACGAATGTGGCTCCAACCCCTGCCAGAATGATGCCACCTGCTTGGACCAGATAGGAGATTACACCTGCATCTGTATGCCAGGTACTTGCGCACAGACTCACACACACTGTAATCAGGTGCATGTTGACACTGTTTTGGCTCCATGTCCTCATATTCATCTGGTGACTGTGTATGCGTGTGTTTTCTCCCATAGGCTTTGAGGGATTGCACTGTGAGATTGACATTAATGAGTGTGCCAGCTCGCCTTGTCTCAATAACGGTAGATGTCTAGACCAGGTCAGCCGTTTCGTCTGCGAGTGTCCTCAAGGTGAGTACAATATGCATTGAACTTTTTGACTTGAATAGCCCACGTTGTCAAGCACAATATTTGAAGGCCACCATATATAAGATTTATGAGGTTTTTCTACTGTAATTATGACAAAGCTTCCAACTTTTTTTTTATTAACAGAAAACTAGGAGTGTCGATGTAGTTAAATAAATTAACCATGATTCATTTATGTGATTCCAGAAGTTTCAAGAACTGCATGTTTGCCACCACAGGATTAAATTAAATGCTAAAACATAGATTAAAATAGAAAACAGTTATTTTACATTGTAATATGTCACAAATTTAAATTGTAATATCACAATATTACTGTTTTACAGTATTTTTGATCAAATGAACATAAGAATGAATGGTAACACTTTAGAATTGGACCCTAAACTAAAGTGTGACCGAATGAACATTATAACTGAAAAAACACTAAAAATATTACCTACACCAAATGTTTGAATGATAGGTTGTCTTATTTTATTATTTTAATATGTTAATAATATTATTTATATTATATGAATAATATAATTTAATTGTGAATCAATTTAGATCATCCTGTGACCCTTTTTACTTTTTACAGTTTACTGAGGCCCTCTAGTGGCTCTTATTACTAGTATAAACAAGATGTCTATCTAATTTTGACAAGGTTTTTTTTTTATTCTAGTGGGGAAATGTTTACTTCTAAATGGCAGCAGTGCAAAATTATTCATAGCATGAACAAAATGAACAACAGATTTCTGCAGTAAATAAAATCGGCATGTATGTAGTAACATGTAAGAAGTTACATGAACTTCTAATAATATGGTATTATCATTTACATAAACTTTGTTGCAACTCAGATATGTTGCATGGCCAACAGTCGCTCATGTCGTTTAATATCACCAAATCTCAGTAAAAATTATGTACTTCCTGTCACTTTGTTGCTGCACAGAGTTATATGTGTGGAAACCCCTTAATATATGCTGGGCTGGGTACTGTTCTTTAACATGATATTGAATGTGAGAATTTGAATTTGACCACAGGTTTCACTGGGGAAATGTGTCAAGTTGACATTGATGAGTGTGCCAGCACGCCGTGCCATAATGGAGCCAAGTGTCTCGACCGTCCTAACGGCTATGAGTGTGAATGTGCTGAAGGTAACGATATAAACTCTTTTGAAAAAATCTCCTCAAAGGGGAAGGATAGACAAAAGCATTAACAACACAATTTTCCAATTAACGTTATTTATATATATAAATGAATAACTAAACTGCATAGTTAAAATATATTAGTGTTATTCATTGTAAGTTATTAGCAAATGTTCTAAGTTCCTAAGTTCTAAGTTGTACTAATTCCTTGTCTTGTATGCTGTTCTCTTTAGGTTTCACAGGGCCATTATGTATGGATAACATTAACGACTGTGAACCTGAACCCTGTCACCATGGCGATTGCGAAGACGGAATTGCTACCTACATCTGCAAGTGCCACCCAGGTTACATGGGCCCCATCTGCAGTGAGCAGATACGCGAGTGCCAGAGTGACCCCTGCCAAAACAGAGGACGCTGTGTTGACCTGGTCAACATGTACCAATGCAACTGCCAGCCGGGCACCTCAGGTGGGTCTCGCACATCTTTACATTTCACAGACTCTTTAAAGGGCCATATACTATACATTTGCAGCATTTTAATTTGTATTAATGTCTAATTATGATGACAGCACATTTTCTTTTACCAAAATCTAGTCTTAATTTAGTTTATCTTTACCATTATCCACCCTTCACAGTTACAGAGGCAGATTTTTGTCACTGTACCTTTGAGGTGTCTGCATGACCTCTGTTTTGATTGGCTAATGTCTATGTAAAGTATGTGATATGTGAATTTAAGTGGTCATATTTTAATTTGCTCAAGCCTCTGGCTTCAATTATAAATTATTGAACCATTTTTGTTTAATTTCTGTAAGTGGTCTGGGTGTCTACGTTGTTAAAGTATGTCTACATAGTGCACTCTTTTATTTAAATAGAGTACGAAAAATCCTGTTTTCCTCACTAACACTGTCTGACAGACAACACAAAGCTCACTAAACCCCTCTGATGGACAATTTCTCTCTCTCTCTCTCACACACACACACACACACACACACACACACACACACACACACACACACACACACACACACACACTCATACCTGTATATGTTGTTTACGGGGACTCTTCATAGGTGTAAAGGTTTTTATACTGTACAAACTGTATATTCTATCCCATTCCTCTATTCACAGGAAGTGTCCTTGTAAACCATGTTTACTTTGTAATACCCATGTCATTGTACACATTTGTTTCCTCATAAACCATACATACAAAAACACACACACACACACACACTCTGAAAAAAACCCATCATTACATACAGCAGCCTTTAAAACTTTTCAGAAACTTTTCAAAGGCTGCTGTATAAACTGGTTCCGTTTTATTTACCTGCCTACATTTCCTTTGATTATTTTATCATTTGTCATAGGCGTGAACTGTGAGATTAACCAAGATGACTGTGCCAGTAATCCCTGCCAGCACGGGACCTGTGAGGATGGAATCAACGAGTACAAATGTGTGTGCGAACCTGGATACACAGGTTTGTTCACGGACATACACAAATACACACATGCAAATGGGCTTCATTTATTAATCATGAACAGAAAGTTCTATGTAAATAGAACATGTACATCATTATATAAACCATATAAATGATATAAATCATTGCTTTACCTTTAACACAACAGTTTATGCAAAAATGGATTTACACAAATTCAGAATGAGGCCCAATATGGACAATTCTGGGAGATTTTGATTTTGTTTGCTAGCTTCACTTTGTTCACATTCTGGGCTCAAAAATACAGTCATACTCAGAATTAATGGCAACCTTGGTAAATATAATCAAAGAAGGCTATGAAAATAAATATGCATTGTTTATCCTTTTGATCATACATTCAAAATATACACACAAAAATCGGACCTTGTCTTAAAGTAAAACTAATGAATTTTGGGGAGGAGGGAAATCATATTATGAAATAAATGTTTTTCTCTAATACACTTTGGCCACAATTATTGGTAGCCCTAGTAATTATTGTAAGATAAATATATCTTAAGTATATTCCCTTTCATATTTACAATTTTTAGCACACCAGGGTGACCAGGAACATGACATTATCCAGCCATGACTTCATAATATATTTAAGGAAATATAAATATATTTATAAGTATAATATATAAATATAAGGAAACACAAAGGCCAAATTCCCTTAATCATTCATCACAACAAGTAAAACCAAAGAATATAGTTCTGATGTGCAGCAAAAAATTGTTGAGCTTCACAAAATAGAAAGTGGATGTAAGAAAATAGCTAAAGCATTGAAAATTCCCATTTCCACCATCAGAGCAATAATTAAGAAGTTCAGAAATAATCAGATATAATTAAGAAATCAACAGGAAATGTTACAAATCTGCATGGAAGAGGTTGTGTGTCAATGTTGTCTTAATGCACAGCGAGGAGGATAGTTCAAGTAGACAAAGACTCTCCAAGGATCCCAGCTAGAGAATTGCAGAAAGTAGTTGAGTCTTGGGATTAGAAATCCCTCTAAAAAGATAAAATCTAACTAAGTTAAAAGAAAATCCCCTACTCATTCAAAAACAAACTCCAGCATATTCAGTTTTTCAATTCATGTGTACGATTAAATATACTGCTGGATCTTTAATGTTGTCAGGTGTTCAACCTCATCAGGCATTATAGGAGAATACTCAGAGCTGTTCTCTTTGCAAAAGGAGGTTGCATAAAAGTATTGAATAAAAGGGTGCCATTAATTTTGGCCAATGTGTATTTAATTAAATATTTTATTTCATAATGAGATTTTACCTCCATTTATAATTGTTTTACTTCAATGAAAGATTAGATTTGAATGTGATTTTTTTTAATAAAAGGTCAAAAGAATTAATGTATTCGAACAGTAATTATTCAATAATGACTCTTTCTCCTCTCTGGCTTAGGAGAACGATGCACTGAGGAGATCAACGAGTGCAGTTCGAGCCCGTGTCTGAGTGGAGGGACGTGTGTGGACAAGGTGAACGGGTTTCAGTGTTTGTGTCCACTTGGGACTCATGGTCCTCTGTGTCACTCAGGTGCAGACCACTGCAGCCCCATGCCCTGCCTGCACGGAGACTGTATTGAGCAGCAGGACGGGTAGGAACAGCCTTAACTTACAAACCATTTTGTCAATGTGACTGACAATGATTCTTTGTTGCACAACCTACTTAATACATTTCCTGTTATATTCTGTAAAGAGATGCACTTTTTTGAACTCTAAGCACTAAATTCATGACAAATACACACTGCTTTTTTAGCATTGCCGTAAGAGGCACTATAATGTGAATTAGGATAAACTATATGCTTCTATGGCCAGTTGTCTTTTTCATTTCTAACTTATCTATTTATAGGTACCTTTGTGCATGTGAGCGTGGTTGGGAGGGTAAGAATTGTGAGCGAGAGAAGAACGAGTGTCAGTCCAACCCGTGCCAGAATGGTGGAACCTGTAATGACCATCTCAATGGCTACACCTGCCTTTGTTCCCGTGGATTTGCAGGTAAAGGCGTGTGGTCCATTACCTTTCTAAACAGAGTAACAATGACGTTTATTTCTGTCCCCAACTCCCTGGTTTGCCCTGTCTCTTTCAGGTTTTAACTGCGAAATAAACATTAATGAGTGTGAGTCAAACCCCTGTATGAATCAGGGAACGTGTGTGGATGGAGTCAACAGCTACATTTGTTACTGCTCTCTGCCTTACACAGGTGACACACACATTTACAGTTACAGTGTACAGTTTTTATTAAAAAAAATTTTTGTACATGATTTTAATTATGGAAGCAACATTTATGACACTTTGTTGTCTGATTATATTAGCTTGATAAAAAGATTTCCGCCCACACATCCGATATCCTCACAACTCTTTACGGTCATTTAAGACTTTATTTAACTCATTTAAGACTGTGCTTACGGGGATACTCGACAAAGTGGGCATTCTGGCATACTTTTGTGTTTTTTGTCCGTTCAAGCGTGAAAGAGAACTAAATGCTGCCGCCACGCTGTCTGAAGCAGCTTTCTGTGCGCATGAGTGTGTGACTGTCACACAGACAGGAGATTCACAGACAGCGCACCAGTACAGATTTAAGTTCTGTTTTTTCATCTTATCACGCATGAATGGTTTAAAAGCACTTGAATAAATGATACCGTGATCCTATGGTGTAACGCTTGCTAAAGGATGAAGGGAAAAAACGAATGCTTGGTTAATTGTGTCAAATAATTTTAACACGTTAAAGTGAAAAAATGTATTGTATGCATTAACATGTTCATTTTGACAGCCCTAATTATATTTTATAAATGTTTGATTCCAAGGACATTTTTGATTACTTTTGTACAATAAATATTTTGGTACTGTTTTGAGAACCACTCCATACTGTATCCACAACTGACTGTACTGCTCGATTTTCAGGGAGACAGTGTGAGGATAAGTTGGTCCCCTGTCAGTCTCAGCCCTGTCAGAGACGAGGGGTGTGTCAGCCATCCCTGGATTACACCAGCTACACCTGCATTTGCCACAGCGGCTGGGAAGGTAAGTGCCTTAAGTCTGTGTGTGCTTTTATTCCTCAAGAATATCTTTGATGTTGTGACAACCACGTGCAACACCTTTTCCATGATCAAATGACATACCCAATAGTAGATAAAAATCTATCCAGAATGTCTGAGTGTCTGTCTGTTATATGTGTCTAGGAGCCCAGTGCACAGAAGATGTAGATGAGTGCAAGAAGAGCCCATGTCAGAATGGAGCTCACTGTGTAAACACAGTTGGCAGCTACCGTTGTGAGTGTCAGCCTGGATACACTGGGGTCAACTGCCAGACCAACATCGATGACTGCAGCTCCAGTATGTGTCATTCCCAAACAGATTGATGGCTGTCAATGAAATAAATGAATTGTGATTCATCTAATGACCAGTTTCAAGCAGAATAAATCAGAGATAATGTCAGATTCAATAAATATTTCTTTTTCAATAAATAAATCTTTTTCATATTTTCTGTTGGACACCAATTTGAAAACACCAATCTAATATTAATCTCTTTAATTTTCACTCTCTTCTTCAGATCCATGCCGTAACGGTGGTACGTGTGTTGATAAAGTTGGGCGGTTCTTGTGCGAGTGCAGAGCTGGTTTCTATGGCGAGCGCTGTGAGGAGGAGGTGGACGAGTGCTCCAGCAATCCCTGCTGGAATGGAGGCCACTGCAGCGACTATGTGAACAGCTACACATGTCAATGCCTGCCTGGATATGATGGCATCAACTGTGAACGTGATATCCCAGATTGCACTGAGACGTTAGTTTTCTATGTAAATTATATGGATAGTGTTTTATTGCATTTTATCATATCAATGCTTATTCATTCTCTCTCTTTTATGTCATAGCTCTTGTCTAAACAATGGAACGTGTGTGGATGGAATTAACCGCTTCTCTTGCCGCTGTCGACATGGTTTTTCGGGTCAGTTCTGCCAGTTCGAACTGAACGAGTGTGACTCTCATCCATGTAAAAATGGCGGCACCTGCATAGATGGCCTGGGGACCTTCCACTGCACCTGCCCACTGATGTACAAAGGAAAAACCTGCGAGGTACAAACTGTCCATTCAGTCTTAGATTGTAAACACACACGGTTGATGTTGCACAATGACTATATGTTGATTTAAGCCTACAATCTAGAAGATCTGCTATTTAATTGCCATTAAATTATCTTTCAACTCAGCAAAAACATAAAAGACACTCAAATGTAATTATAAATTTTTTTTATTTGTTTGCCAGTATGTGATTGTTCTACAGTTATGTTGTCAGATTAATTTATCTGGCTGTTTCATTCTGCAGTCAATGGTGAACGTGTGCAGTCAGATTAAGTGTCAGAATGGGGGTACGTGCATCCAGAAGGAGATGGATTGGAGATGCAGCTGTCAGCACGGCTGGACAGGCCTGTATTGTGACATCCCAAACATGTCCTGCCAGGCTGTTGCCATTAGCAAGGGTGAGACATTAAACAATAGTCTGTTGTTATTCAAGCTCACAAATTTCACTGTTACTGTAATTTTTTTGTATTTTGAATCCTTAATGTAAGTTCTGATGTGCTCCAGGTGTGGCAGTGGACATGGTCTGTAAGCATGCTGGAAGGTGTATGGACAAAGACAACACACACCAGTGTATTTGTCAGAGAGGTTATATGGGCAGTTACTGTGAGGAGGAGGTGGATGAATGCCTCTCCAGCCCCTGCAGAAACGGAGGGACCTGTATGGACTACCAGGGTGGATATGACTGCCAGGTACAACTGATCTCTCTTACTAACATTGATATGCTATTATTTAAAGTTTGCGGTCAGTAAACTAAATGTTTTTTGAAAGAAATTAATAATTTTATTCAGCAAGGACATGTAAAATTGATGAAAAGTGACATTATAAAGACATTTATAAAGTTACAAAAGATTTCTATTTCAGATAACTTTCTATTCGGCAAAGAATCCTGAAAAAATAAATCAAGGTTCCCTTAAAAATATTATGTGCAAAAAATAAACTTTTTCAACATTGATAATAAGAAATGTTTCTTGAGTGCCAAATCAGTATATTAGAAGCATTTCTGAAGAATCATGTGACACTGAAGACTAGAGTAATAATGCTGATAATTCAGCTTTACCACCATAGGAATAAATTACATTTTAAAATAATAAAATCATTTTCAATTAAAAACATTAATATTGTGAAACATTCTACATTGTATTTTGATCAAATAAATACAACTTTAGTGAGCATGAGAGACTTCTTTCAAAAACATTAAAATGTCTTACTGACCCCAAACACTAAAATGGTGATGTATATAGAAATAGTATAGAATAGATAGAGAAAACTATACATCTACTTTATAAACCTCTCTTTCTCTATCAGTGCAAAGCAGGTTATCAGGGTGTGAACTGTGAATATGATGTTGACGAGTGCCAGTCAAATCCCTGTCGGAATGGAGGCACCTGCATTGATTTGATCAACCGCTTCTCCTGTGCGTGCCCTCCTGGCACCAAAGGTAAAGACTGAAAAGACTGATTTCTAATGCTGTACGTTTAGTGCACAGATGTAACGCTGATATGCAAATTTCCCCTGACCACCTCCTCTCTGTTGTGCAGGTTTGCAGTGTGAGGTGGACGTGGATGAATGCGCCCCAGAGTTTGGCCCACGCTGTAAGAACGGCGGCCAGTGTGTGGACGGTGTGGGGCGGTACACTTGCTCCTGCCCTCCTGGTTTCACTGGAGTGCATTGTGAGGGAGATGTGAATGAGTGTCGTTCTGGACCTTGCAACCCATCCGGCACAATAGACTGTGTGCCGCTGACCAATAACTATCAGTGTCGCTGTCGTCTCGGTTATACTGGTGAGGTTTCATTAGAGACATACATTAAATGTTTCATTCTTGCTATTTTAAAGTGGTTTGAATGAACAGTTTTCTTATTTTTACAATTTCTTGTGTTCTCCATCTCCCTATAGGGCAACGCTGTGAGTTAATGGTGGATCTGTGCCAGTCCAAGCCATGCCATAACAACGGCAGATGCGCCATGAACATGAGTTCAGTACATGGATACAGCTGTACCTGCCAACCCGTAAGTGCAGTGTTAGTATTTATATGCATGTACACTACCATTAAAAAGTTTGGGGTCTGTAATGTTTTTTAATGTTTTTTAATGTTTTTTGTCTCTTATGCTATATATTTTTAAATGATTTTTTTTCTGGTGATGGCAAAGCAGAATTTTCAGCAGCCGTTACTTCTTTGTCATATGATCCTTTTGAAAACATTATAATATGCTGATTTGGTGCTGATAAAACATTTATTATTATTATCAATGTTGAAAACAGTTGTCCTGCTTAATAATTTTCAGAATTCTTTGAGTAGAAAGCTCCATTTTTACATGGATGAGAGTCAAACTCGTTCAGTTCGAACTGGCAGAACTGACCCGAAAAACCATGTCGACAGCGGCAAGAGAAGCGGTTAATTCCATCCACACACGTTCCATTGTTTAGACAAGAGCTATGGTGTAAAAGAGAGAGAATGAATAAGCATTGATATGATAAAATGCAATAAAACACTATCCATATAATTTATATAGAAAACTTACATCTCAGTGCTATCTGGGATATTGATTATTTGAAACTGAAATCTTACTGACCCTAAACCTTTGAACGATACTGTATAGGTGTGCATGTGCAATAAAACTTTTTTTTTCTTCTGTACTACAGAGTATTTAAAGGAATAGTTCATTTAAAAATTAACATTCTGTCATCATTTACTCACCCTCAAGTTGTTTCAAACCTGTATGAATTTCTTTCTTCTGCTGAACACAAAGGAAGATATTTTGAAGAATGTCGGTAACCAAACAGTTGATGGACCCCATTGACTTCCATAGTATTTTTCTTTTCCTACTATGTAAGTCAATGTGGTACATCAACTGTTTGGTTACCGACATTCTTCAAAATATCTTCCTTTGTGTTCAGCAGAAGAAATGTTTGAAAGCAAAGAAATTAAGGCAACTATAAATGTTAGCATTGTAATTTTTATAATTTTACTTTTGTTCTGTAAAATAAAATAATATAATAATGATAGTAATATTTATTGTTGTTATTAATAATAAGGTTTTCCTTCTTTCTTGTCTTCAACTGATCACATGCCTGATTATAAAATACTAATACCATTGTTTTAAATGTTATGACAACACTATAATGTACACTATGAAAATGTACATTCATTTTGATATTTGCTAAAAAATTACAGTTAACATTGTTAATTTATTAGTGTTTTTAAAAATTTATTTAAAGTAAATGTGGGATGATGGCAAAGGCAATCTAAATGTAAAAATAGAGAAAATGAGCATGCACAATTAAATGGCCAATATTGGCCAATATGACTACATTTAAAAAACCTGTAATATCAGACAACAACCTCTATTGTACTGAAGCATTCCCTAACTTCTGTAAATACATAAAACCTCTATCTAATTTCCACAAACTGATCCCTGAGAGGTGGAGGAGGGTATTTTAACTACTGTGTCTCTTACTGTGCTTTCTGACATTTCTCTTACAACCTTTAACGGCTGCATTTGCTTTGCTCGACTCTGCTTTGCTTTGGGTGAAAATGTTTCCTTTTCTCATGGCTGCTTGTTCTCTCCTTACTCTCATGCTTGCATTAAAGGCTGAGGCTGCATAAATCAGGTATGAAGTGAAACTCTTGATTCCCTCTTTTAACTGATCTTTTTTCTCTCCTTTCACTCACTGTTTCTGTCTTACTAATCTCCAGTCATTTAGTTGTAAAGTAGTGCTGTGATTTGGTTTATTTTTTACATCTGATGCCCTCTGTGTGGCTCTTTCAGGGTTACACTGGCTTCAACTGTGGCAATTATGAGATGTTCCCCTGTGCCAGTTTGCGCTGTCAGAATGGTGGACATTGCGTGGTGATAAATAGTCGCCCGCAGTGCCGCTGTCAAGCGGGTTTTGCTGGACCGCACTGTGAGAGTTTCACAAAAAAACACTGCATGTGTCACAACGGTGGCACCTGTATGCAAGATGATCCCAGCAGCTGCCGGTGTCCACCTGGCTTCAGTGGGCCGACCTGTCAAATGATTGAACCTTCCTGCCCTTATTTGGAGTGTAAAAAGCAGGCGGGAGACAAAGTATGTGACCCGCAATGCAAGAACCCAGAGTGCGAGTGGGATGGAGGTGACTGTACGCTCCATTTGGACAAGCCCTGGAAGAACTGCCTAACATCAGTGCCCTGCTGGAACTTATTCCATAATGGCCGTTGTGACCCAGAGTGCAACAATGCAGGCTGCCTCTTCGACAGCTTTGAATGCCAGAATCGTACATCGGCAAGCACTTGCAAGTATGTGTCCCAGTGTAAATCTCATACTCATACTCTTCTTTGGGAAAATTGCTAAGATAATGCTTGAATAATAAAAAAAAAATTCTCAAAAAGAGATGTTATATATCAGAATTTTACACATATGATGATAACACATAATCACAATTATGATTATTACATAATTAGATTTTATATATAACAGTATAGTATTTATATACTGTCTGAGCCATTGCCATTTGACATTTATTTAATGTACTACTGATTGCACTCTCTGCACAGTGACGCAATGAAAGATGAATCGAGTCTAATTGTTTCTAACTCCCATCTACTGTATCTCTCTATTTACCCTAATTCTTCTATAGATACGATAGATACTGTGCAGATCATTACGCCAATGGTCATTGTAACCAGGGCTGCAACACAGAAGCATGTGGCTGGGATGGTCTGGACTGTGCCGCAGACACTCCTCCCAAACTAGCTGATGGCACACTGGTGATTGTGGTGCTGTTGCAGCCTGAGGAGCTAATGGGTGACCTTAAGAGTTTCTTGCGCTCTTTGGGGAGGCTCCTGCACACCAACCTGCGACTGAAGCTGGATGAGAATAAGAAACCTATGGTGTACCCATACTATGGAACTGAGCAGAGTGAAATCCAAAGTGGTATCGCCGCTATGAAGCAACGTGGAAAACGAGAGCTAGAGAAGGAGGTTATTGGGTATGTTCCTCGCCCAAACATTTAAATATTGTCTTTACCCTAATGTTGTTGTATTTTTTAAAATAAATTAACATGGTTTTGGATGTCTCCATGGTTTAGATCAAAGGTTCACCTGGAGATTGACAATCGACAGTGTTCTCAGCACTCAAAAGAATGCATCTCCAGTGCAGACCAGGCTGCGGCCTTCATAGCGGCCGAGTACCTGAAATCGGAGCTATCGTATCCCTTCTACTCTGTGAGCAGTAAGTGAACTGACAAAACAGGGCTACAGCAAAATGCAGTTGTAGTTTTCACTGTTTTTCACTATGTAATCTTTGTTACCAACCTCTTCGACCTCAGGTGATGAAGATGAAACTACACCAGTGCCTACTGCTCTGTACCTGGTTGCTGTGGCTGCAGCTATCATCATGCTGATTTTGGTGCTGGGTGTATTGGCTGCCAAGCGCAAACGCAAGCATGGGACTTTATGGCTTCCTGACGGCTTTCTAAAGAATGACAGCAAGCGGAGAGAGCCAGTGGGACAGGATGATTTTGGCATGAAGTAAGTGTGTGCCTGAAATCCACAACGATCTTAGATTTGCTGCCTTCAAGTCATCTTGGGAAGCTCTTATATAATAAGTTGGAAGTTTTTATGATGTGACAGTGTTTATTCAGTGTTCTGCAATTCCATATTTCTCTCTTTGTTTTCAGTTACTGACAAATATGTTTTTTAGCACTAATGTAAGTGTGTAACTTAAGCTTTAGGGATTTTATTGTTCTTGTACCACCACAGAGAATTATAGGAAATGTATGTTATTTATTTATCCGTGGAAAACCGAACAAAATCCTAGGTTTCCCACTAAACTACTTTCTTGTGCATTAATCTCGTTAATACGATCATTCTGACCCAGTCTTAACCATGTTATACACTACTGTTAGTCGTATTTAAATACGCGTTTAAATTATATTGTTTTCAATTAAATGGACACGTTAGGCAATTTCATATCTTTCTCTTTCATTTCATTTATTAGGCAGGCGATGCATTTAAAATCGCATACTGTCTGAGTAGGTACTACATTTGAATTTGAACTTACTTCCCGACCGTTAAAAAAGTACATTCTATATAGTATGAATATGGGTAGTAGGTATGTAATTTGGATTGCGTCGCTTGTCACTTGTCGCGTCGCTTCACCTCCATTCATAAATCCCCTCCCGTGGCCTCATGGGATACTAAAGTGTCCATCGAATGCGCACTTCAGAATCTCGCCGGAAGTAGTAGGTCATCCAGGGACTTGTTAGCGTACTGTTTTTCACATACTATGTAGTACGGAATAGTGAATTCCGGATGCAGCGAGGATGTTCTTTAGTGCTAATGCAACAAAAGGAGCGTATGGTGCCTTGAAGGCAGCAACAGTCTGAAGCTTTTTTACATGCTTCTGTTAATCTGTTCATTTCAGGTGGCATCTCTAATCATTCCTTTTTCCTCTATCCTCCACTTTCTCTCAGGAGCATGCAGAAGCCACATGATGGAGGGTTGATGGATGGCAGTTCTACCCATCATTGGTCAGAGGAGGATCATCTACCTAAAAAACCCAGGGTAAGAGACAGTGTCTCCACAGCCCTGAAGATCACAGTAACAGATCTCTTTATTTATGATCCATCTAAATGCATCCCCCAAACCCCACAGATGGAGGATAAGCCGTTGCTTCCTGTCGGAGTAGATGGAGGAGTGGACAGGAGAGAGTGGACCCTGCAGCATCACAAAGCCGCTGACATCACACTCACTCCCCCTCAGGCGGACATAGACATGGACAGCCTGGATGTCAATGTTAAAGGACCAGGTTAATAGACTGAGATTCTTTCTTGCTCCCAATCTGGGTAGATGAGGAAAGAAGGTTTTCGCCCTTTTGTTTTCCTTTTAAAAGTTTGACTAACTCTGTATTGTCTTTCACGCTTATAGATGGTTTCACTCCTCTCATGCTGGCATCTCTACGAAATGGCAGCAGCCCTGATTGTGGCAGCATGCTGGGAGAGGAAGAAGAGGAAAGTGGCGCTGACGAGCCTGGCACAAATGTCATTACTGACTTGATTGGCCAGGGTGCGTCACTCAATGCCCAGACAGATCGCACCGGAGAGACAGCACTTCACCTCGCTGCACGATATGCCCGAGCAGATGCTGCCAAGAGACTGTTGGATGCTGGCGCTGATGCCAATGCTCATGATAACATGGGCCGCACCCCTCTCCATGCAGCCGTGGCAGCAGATGCCCAAGGAGTCTTCCAGGTAAGGGGATGTGCCTCTACACACATGCCCTGTTAAGCCTAATTTCATAATGAATTAAAGAGTTTCCAGAGTAATGGAAAACCTGGAAATATCAGTGAATTTTTCAAAATGTGATTTCCATGCCTGGAAAAATAATGTAAATTAATCAATAATCATAGGAACATATAGTTATGCTATACAACAAATATAAAATATATTTTGTTAAAAATGTTATTAAAACAAATAAAATATTTTATACTCTTTAATAGTGATATCTTTATAAATAGATATGAGATATAATAGATCAAACAGTATAATTTATTTTAACATTACTATTTATAACAGTAATTATTTATTTATGAATTTTCTTCATTGTAATGTATATGAAAAAACATTACATTTTTGATCAGTCTGCTTTTACTTTGGAAATTATCTCTTTTTTTCTTCTTTTTTTTTTTTCACTTTTCAATTAAAATGTTGTTACCCACCAATTTTTTAAGAATATTGTGATGAAGCTGTTTGTTTGATCGGCATGTTTTTGTTTATTCTGATAACTACTTAGTCATTGATTGTAACTCCTACAGTAGTTGTTTCCTGAATTACCTTGTTTATGTAATAATATATTAGCACAGCTAGTGTAGTATTTAGATGGTAAGTTTATATTCAGGGTTTGTGAAAAAAAAATTTTTTTGTGTGCACATACCAATCATTACTGTTATATGTTACTCTAGATTCTCATCCGGAACCGAGCCACGGATCTTGATGCTCGTATGAATGATGGCACCACACCACTCATCCTGGCAGCCAGACTGGCAGTGGAGGGTATGGTGGAGGAACTTGTGCACTGCCATGCAGACGTCAATGCAGTGGATGACCATGGTAAGATCAGAGTAAAGAAATATGTTGTTGATAAATGAAAAGGAAATACATTCTGGAAATAAAATGCCCTATTTAATTCTGTCATGCTCATCTCATCCACAGGCAAGTCGGCTTTGCACTGGGCTGCCGCTGTCAATAATGTAGAAGCCACTCTGGCGCTACTGAAGAATGGAGCCAATCGAGACATGCAGGACAACAAGGTAGTCTTCCATGTCTATTATGTTTATGTGCATATTTAATCACTTTTTAAACACACACATGTTTTGTGTGTCAGCCAAAAACTTCAGTTTTGTTTGCTCTGTGATGTAGGAGGAGACCCCCTTGTTCCTGGCTGCCAGAGAGGGCAGCTTTGAAGCGGCTCAAGTTCTTCTAGATCATTATTCAAATCGTGATATCACCGACCATCTCGACCGCCTGCCTCGTGATACTGCGCAAGAACGAATGCATCATGACATAGTGCGTCTGCTGGACCAGTACAACTTGGTGCACAGCCCACACTCCGGGCCTAATCACGTGGGCAATGGCGGACACTCCTCCATGGTCTGTGGAACAAATGGCACAGGATTCATCATCGGCATGCGTCCAGGACCGCAGGGCAAAAAGAATCGCCGAGCCGGAGGAAAAGCAAGTGCTGTCTCAGCTGGGACAGCCAAAGATCTGAAAGAAATGAAGGCCAAGAGGCGAAAGAAACCGACCGGAGGAGAGGGCCCGAGTGTGGTGGCGGTGCCTGGAGCCGGAGGAAATGTCACCAAAGCAGCCAGTGGTCTCTCAGAGAGCTCAGTCACCATGTCACCTGTGGATTCCCTGGAGTCTCCACATTCATACGCCGGAGAGGCTGTGGCCGCCTCCAGCACAGCGAATTCTCCCCCTCTGCTCAGCAGCCCGTCAACGAGGCCCATGTTGCCCCCTGTAAGTCACATGTTGGGCCAGCAGCAAAGCTGGGTAGGTCTGGGCAAACACAGCTACAATAGCCACATGTTTGGCCTCATGTCACCCCACCAGATGAGTGCAGGCCACACCAGCATGCAGCAGCACCACAGCCCAGGCATGCTCACTCCGATGAATGTCACCATGAGCCGTGAACAGCTGCCGCCCATCGTCACCTTCCAGATGATGGCGACAGGCGGCGGGCAGAGCATGCTCAAGCAGACGCAGCAGGGGCAGATACAGGCGCAGGGGCAAAATCAGACACAAGGTCAACACCTACACTGCAACCAGGGTATAATGTTCCCCATTCCTGATGTGGGAATGCAGCACAGTCTGTCGCACACCCTTCCGCACCCCCACGGTCACAACCACGCGCTTCCTCACGGGCTGCAAGAGAGCCAGGCAAGGCAGGTGGCATCCTATCAGCCACGCCAGAGCCCCGTGGATAAATATCCCACGCCACCTTCCCAGCACAGCTACGCCACTGCCGGCTCTGAGGGAACCACCCCCGGTCATCCCGCGCACAATCCCAGCGAACACCCCTACCTCACCCCCTCGCCCGAATCACCCGACCCCTGGTCCTCCTCGTCCCCCCACTCCAACTCAGACTGGTCCGATGTCACCACAAGCCCCACCCCTCTAGGAAACCCCCGCACATTGCCTCCTTCCTGCCACACACACATTCCCGAACAAGCCCAGCTGCAGCCCCAGTCTCAGGCTGTGCAGCCAACGCAGTCCCAGCAGTCCCAGCGCAGCAGTGTGTACGCGTAGGAACTCGGACCTTTGAGAGTTTAATTGCACGGCCATTTTGATTCTCTCTCTTCAGCTGTCAAGGGAGTGGCCAACTGTCCTTCTCTCCACCCTCCATGTCTTTGTTACGCTCTGCATGTTGACTGTGAAGTTTGCGTATCGTAAATTCCAACTAGTCTGAATATTTTATCTCACAGGAGCCCCGAACTAAACAGAGAAACAGCTTTAACAACACGGGACTTCTGTTCACGGCCATCTACGACCTGATTTACCAATGGACAATTACACTGCCAAGCTAAGGAGTCCGTTATTGTCCTCAGTTTTGAGATGTTTATTTCATATTTTAGTCAAACCTTTTATGTTTTGAAGGAAATTTTCTCATTTAATCTGCAATCTTTTTTTGATAATTTTTGTTGATGATAAAGTCAGATATGCTTAGTTGGTACCAACCTTAAAGGGATAGTTTACCCAAAAGTGAAAATGTATCATATACTCACAAACCTTTGACCTTGTTCTGTAGAATACACAATGAGATATTTTGATATTAAAAATAAATATATATATTAAATTAACAATAAAAGTCAAAGTGGTTTAAGGTTGTTTTGAACCCCATTGTATAAAGAGAAAATTAGTTGAAACATTCTTAAAAATATTTTCTTTTGTGGTACTGGTTTGGAATGACATCAGGGCGAGCAAATAATGAATAATGAAAGAATATTCGTTTTTGAGTAAACTGTCCTTTTAACTGATAATTTAAATAATATTTTTATATAGTGGGTCAGCTTCCATGTCTTCTAAGTTTTTGTTTAGATCAACCTGCATTTTCTTTTTTGTTGTGATGAAATGTTTCTTAAATGAACTGATGGTACTTGTCTATTTTTTGTGTGATTGGTGGCATATGTGCTCCAAACTCATGCCCACATACATCTCATTCATTCATGTGTGGTTCAGAGCTAAACTGTGGTGTAAATAGTTAAATGTTTTGTTTTTTTTCAAGATCTATTTCTATGCTGTCTGTTACAGTTTATCCTCTGCCTTGATTATGATTACAAGAGGTAAAAGAAGGTGTGTAAATATGAATGGGTTCCACTTTGTTTCTTTTGAAATGGTATATGCAGTATTCAGTGGCCACACAAACATGACAGAGGTTTGAAGAAGAATTCCAGCAGCCATCGTCAAGCCGCTTGAGCCTTTCGGAAAAGGAAACATTTAGACGAATAATATTATCAGTGCCTTTTACAACATATTTGTAACCATTGTTACTATTTTATTTGTTTTGTTCTGCTTTTTTGTTACTGTATATTAATATTGTAAGCAGTTTAACTGGTTTTGAAGTTCTACCTTTTATGTACATGTCATGTATTTTCTTTCTTAATTACAATCAGCCTGTCTGTGCAACCGTTTGAATCACTTGCCAATTTAGAAATCATACTTTATACAATCTAAATGTACTGTTTCACTTTTCCATTTTGTGTTTTGAGCAAAGCTTTATAAAATCGATTAGTACAATCACATTCTTTTTTTGTGTGTTTTGCACAATAAAGCCCCTGGGTCTCTTAAATGCCAAATAAACACTCAATAGTATTTAGAAATGCATGCATACAATAGCCAGAGTGGTGATAAAATACTAAGGTCTTATAAACTTCCGGTATGCTGTTCATTTGTTCAGATGGGTGGGTCAGTTATATTATGTGCTCAAGGTCAATATTAAGAGAGTCTGCTTATGCAAATGAAAACATTTATGTACTATAGGCTCCATATGGCATATTCTTTATGGAAACAGTTGATATCCTGTAGCACTTAAGGGCCCTTCAACAGTATGATCTTTAGTGTACTGAAACCGGAGGAATTAAAGGGTGTTAGTCCACCATCTAAAGATCAAAGCAAAGCTATTGGAGCATCGTATTTTCACCCGAATGTTATGCAAAGCTATTTTTTATATGTGCTGTATATAATTTTTTTTTTTTATGCCTATTGTACTTTCTTTTCCTTTCCACCAAATATATGAATACAGTATGCTAGAATGAAGTAAATGTTTCATCTTAGTGTTTTGTAGGTAAAAATTTGTGCTTTAAAGAACAAAAGCCTGTGTAATGGAAATAATTCAAGACAATTGATGATTAAAATAGAGATGAAACTAATAAAAGAAAACCTTTTACAAATTGATCTAGTTAAATGACTGAGTTCCTTTCTGCCGCTGGTACACACTAACAAACGTAATTAAACATCCCATCCTTTAATCAACATTCACTCTCAACCGTTGAAAAACCTCCAGTCATCTTTGTGCCTGTCAAATCAAATCTATCTATCTAACTAATCTGTCTGTCTGAGTATCTATAAAAAAGGGAGGTTAATGACAGTGACAAAAATGTTCCTCTTGAACAGTGGGGGCACTTTTGCATGATTGTTGTTTGTTGATTTATCCACAGCATTCAATACACTACATCCCATTATTTTAGCAAATAAACTTGTAAATTATATTAATTTTAGTCATGGGCTGGTCTCACATATTTTGGACTTTCCCAGACAGCAACATAGTGTGGGCCTGGATCTGGGCAGACACTATGTTGCTGTCTGGGTTTTAACAGGCAGGCAGCAAAGGGTCAGGACTCAGGATAAATTGAGTTTTATTGGACACACTTTATACATCTATCTTCTCAAGGTTGTGTGCTGTCATCGATTATCATCATACTTTAAATGACTGCCGAAGTTCTCAAGATAATTGCCATGTTGTTAAATATGCAGATGACACGTTCTTCTATCTCTCAAGTTCGGAGTATGATGATAGTCAAGCACTCCATGAGTTCATTATGTGGTGCAATAGACCTTATTCACAGCAGTGTGTTTTTGTATATTTCTGCAGACAAAACACAGCAAAAGATCATTGCGCTATTATAATTATATAGGCCTTTATATATATACTATTAATAAATGAGCAAAACTTGGCCACTAAATATTTCATTTTCAATTATTTTAATGATCACAATTAAAGTTTTAATTTTATTAAATTGAACAAGCGCAATATTCAGCATTCAATCAAATATTCTAAAAGATGTATTATTAATAATAATGTTATTTCAACATAATATCTCGTTATTTCGACATAATATGTGTGCGTGCAACAAGCAAGATGTGCATTTGTAAATCCGGTGACGCGTGCATTGATAATCTATCTATCTATCTATCTATCTATCTATCTATCTATCTATCTATCTATCTATCTATCTATCTATCTATCTATCTATCTATCTATCTATCTATCTATCTATCTATCTATCTATCTATCTATCTATCTATCTATCTATCTATCTATCTATCTATCTATCTATCTATCTATCTATCTATCTATCTATCTATCTATCTATCTATTCAACTCATAGACTGTAAAAAAATACGGTTCAACTTCGAAATAAATAGAACATCATTCTGTCCGCCAACCGACAGGTGGCGACAACGACTCATAATCAAAAGATCGAAACAACAAAACACTAGGAAGTACTGCAAGATTGCTAAGATTCATGAAGATTCTCTACACTTCTCTTGACAGTCTGCTTTTCATTCTTGATAGATGAGGGAATCCGCCATGAGTAAAACATATAGCAGACGACCATGCGCAGTGAACACCCGGAACCGTTGATTTTATCAAATAATAATAGCTTAGCAGCAGTAGCTCTTAGAGTTTAACTGTCAAAATAAGACACTCCTGAACAATTTTACGTTACTCACTGTAACGTTATGTAACTTAGATTCAACTTAAGTAGAATCTGCAGGGATGGATCTTTGACTGGGTTTAAAGTTTATGTTTGCCTTCAAACTCCTAACGTTACTCATAAACTGCAACTCTTCCGGATTACTGCTAAAGTCTTCTGAAAAGGTAAGACTAGGAAAATATATGTAATATTTACATCTAAAAACTAATTGGGATCATAGATTTATGTTAAACATCTGTCCATGTCATTGTGACTTGCGATTAAATGTAACTTAGATATTTTGTCGTTTGTTGTTTTTCATGTTTTTGTCATTTTCATTTATTTATTCATCTATTCACTAGTAAATTCGGATATCTAAATTTTCTGAATATTTCTGAAATAATGTTTAATATATTAAATATTTCTGTATCTAATGTTTCTGAATATTTGACTATTTTTGTCCTTATATTTTTTATTCTTCAGTTTAAGGAATAGTTCACCCAGAAGTGATATAAATAATTGTAAGATAATTTTTGCTAAGTGTGATAAGCATTATTTGCTCAAACTCATGTTGGCTTTATTTCTTCAGTGGAAACAAAAAAGTTGCGGAATGACAGCCTCAGTCACCATTCACTTTCACTGTATGGAAAAACGATGCATTGAAAGTGAATGGTGACCGAGGCTGTCAAATAAAGTGTGACGTGATTGCAAGACATGAGTATGAGTAAATGATGACGCACGTTTCATGTTTGATTGATCCATTCCTTTAATTGTTTAACACTTAAGTCCTAAATTTATTTTAGTAAACTGAGGGGTTAATGTTTGATTTCTTGGTCAAGGACACTATATTGTGTGGATGCCATATAGCTCTGGATATCAGTGTTGTTTATGGCCATTAATGTTTACAGAGCAGCTTGCTTGTCAGACCCAGCTGGGACAACATTGTATTCAACATCTGTCTGCTCTTTGCCCTTTTCTGCCTCATGTCACCCCAGTCTGTCCTGGTCTCCTCTTGAGAGGCTGTCATCATGGCATCGGCCAAGCTTAAGTACCTCTCTCTGGGGGTCCTGGTGTTCCAGACCACGTCCCTGGTGCTGACCATGCGTTACTCGCGCACCTTACAGGGCGACGGGCCGCGTTACCTCGCCTCCTCTGCTGTGGTGGTGGCAGAGTTCCTCAAGATCCTCACCTGTGTGGGGCTCGTCTTCAAAGAACACAGTAAGTTTCATGGTGCCTCCTTCCTCCTTGAGATTGTTTTCAGTATCTCTTCTTGAAATCACCTCAGGAATGAAGTCTGACTGGGGTTCTTAGAAAGTCTTTCACCTCTTTCAGTAGGTGCATGTATCGAGAGATGATGGTGAATGCAGTGTGAAATGCTGTCTGTGTGTTTAAAGCTTGCGAGATGCGCGAGGCACAGATTTGCATAGTCTGATTTGCTTTGGGAGTTACTTAGAAAAGTTTTGAACTCACCTTTCAATACTAAACATTTGTTTATTTGTTATTAAGTATTTACGTTTATTTGTTAACAACATGTATTCTTTACCTCAATGAGCTCGTTGAACACAGAAGAAATAGTTTAGAAGTAGTGAAACATTTATGTAAAGAGTTTTCGTTCCTCCAAAAGTAGTAAGTAGACCACTACAGACAGAATTCACAACGCAGAATGTACAAATCTACTCATCAATTTCTTTACTGACATTGTGCCTCAGATTCTAAATATTTTTCAAAGATGTGATACCACTAACCTAGAAAACGTTTTCATAAGTGCTCATAATATCAACCTGGTACCTTTCAAACATGTTAAAAATGTTTTGTTTTTTTAACAAGTCCACCCTTGTTCCTAGATGTTACAATATTTTGCTGTCACGTAGATTGGAGCTATTCACTTAGGCTGCATTTATTTAATCAAAAAATTCAGTATTACAGTAATATTGTGAAATGGTATTACAGTTAAAAATAACTGTTATGTATTTTAATATATTTTAAAATTGTATTCCTGTAATGGAAAATCTGAATTTTCAGCATCATTACGCCAGTCTTCAGTGTCACATGATCCTTCAGAAATCATTCTAATATGCTGATTTGATGCTTTAGAAACATTTCTTATTGGTATCAATTTGAAAACGACCCCATATATTTGAATGCTAATGAACATCAAATAGTCATTGAAATGTGAGGATTGGAATCCTATATATAGTCCACATCAGGGAGGAATGGCTCTGAATTACTGCTGGGTATAACTACTGTATCTGTGTGGAACAGGTTACAGCGGCCGAGCACTGAGCAGTATTCTGAGACAGGAGATTCTACACAAACCTATAGAGACGCTGAAGCTGGCGATTCCTTCTGGGATCTACACGCTACAGAATAACCTGCTCTACGTAGCGCTGTCCAACCTTGATGCAGCTACCTACCAAGTAAGTCCATATGCATTCATTAGTTGCATACATTATTTTATGGCTATCATTATGTTTGTTTTTTTATGAATCCTGTGCACTTCTAGGTGACATACCAGATGAAGATCCTGACCACAGCCCTGTTTTCTGCGTCTATGCTGGGCCGTAAGCTTGGGGTGTACCAGTGGTTGTCTCTGCTAATTCTTATGGCTGGGGTTGCACTTGTACAGGTAAAAATACCTTGATTAGAGATCAATCTTGATGTTGCAATGTGTTGCAATCTTTGATGTATTAATGTAATTCATGATTTCTTGTTTGGACAGTGGCCAGGGGACTCCACGCCAGACCCTCAGAAAGAGCAGCCGACTGCAGGCTCACAGTTTGTGGGGCTGGTGGCCGTGTTGGTGGCCTGTTTCTCCAGTGGGTTTGCTGGCGTCTACTTTGAGAAGATCCTTAAAGAGACCAAGCAGAGTGTTTGGATCCGAAACATCCAGCTTGGTAAGTAGTTTTAAAGAAATAAAACATACATGGATCATTGCAGAAAATAAGATCTGTGACTAACAAAGGCTTATGATTCTTACATGCTTTGTTCATCGTGATAATCTTCACAAATGAACATAACTTTTATGAATATTGAACCGTAAATACAATTGGCAGAAGTCAAAAGCTAAACTCAGGCTATAAACCAAATACACAATTTCAACATCACCATCACTAACTCTTCTTCTTTTTTTTTTTCACTAATGTCTACGTTTAAAAAAAAAAATCCTAAAAGCTCAAGTTATAATAGTTTGCAAGAGTGTGATTACAAACACAACAAGGCTTTGAAAGTGGACCAGTGAGTAGATGAGATCACCTGTTCGGCTGATGACGTTTAATGTCCCAGACAACCTCTTTAGCCCAGTTTAACCACTTGTTATCAACCACCTTTTTGCAAGTAAAAGCTTTTAAAAAAATCACAAGAGTGTATTACTGATGTATTTTATATCGTAGGATAAAACGTGAAAATATCTTGAGCTTGTTTTCACCACAGACCTTATTTCGCGCATTTTACCAAAAACCCATTGACTTCAGGTAAGTGCTAAAATGCTAACTTGCTTCTGGGTTTTGGCCTACACAAATACATCATCCCTGCACCACTCCATATTATACTAAAGCAGGGGTCGGGTGTCTATTTAACGTTCAGTGGTGTTTTAACAGCTACTAAGTACAATGTATTGTTCTAAGAGCAGAAAGCAACAAAAAAGCAGATCAAATTGCATCACTGGGATGGGCAACTACACCTATGCATGCAATGCGAACACACCTGTCTAAAGTTGCTGGCCACTCCTAGAGGGATTTGCATGTAAAGTCACACAATAAATTGTGGTTTTAGTATAATCAGTATATATGATGCTTTTCCTCAATCTAAGCATGTTGGTGTTCAGATCAAATTAACACTTCCCACGGCTTAGATAGGTGACAATTAACTGATAACATGAAGCACTGACACATACAACCTATTTTTACACTAGAAGTCTGTTGACTTCTTTATAATCTGTATTTCCTAAAGATGTTCCAAATTTCAAACATCTGAAATTTGTATTTTTTTTAACAAGCAGAATCGTTGCACACACAAAAAAAAACGTCTGAGGTCACATTCAAGAGCTTAAGGCAAATATGTATGTGTGTGTGTGTTTTTTCATTCTTGCCATGTGGAGTCTCAGTGTAAGATTTATTTATAACTGGCAATGTGTGGATTGAGCGTCTGTAGTGATTCACCTCCTAATGTGAACTTCTGTTCATCATAATGAACTGAGCCAAAAAAGCATCCCTGTTCTTCAATGAGTGCCAAGATAATTTGATAACCTATAATTTCATCATTTCAAAGTTTATCACAATCATATCAATTCTTTTCTCAGAATGAAGTCGTTTATTGATTTCCTTAGTGTTTATACACTATCGTTCAAAAGTTTGTGGTCAGTACGTTTATAATGTATAATGTTTCTATTTCAAATAAATGCTCTTCTTTTAAACTTTCTATTTATCAAATTATTGTAGTTTCCAATGAGCACAACTGTTTTTAACCTTGATAATAACAAGAAATGTTTATTGATCACCAAATCAGCATATTAGAAGGATTTCTGAAAATTCAGCTTTGCCATCACAGGAATAAACTACATTATAAAATATATAAAAATAGAAAACAGTTCATTTAAAGTGCAATATTTCACAATATTACTATTTTACTGTTTTTTTTTTTTATCAAATACATTTACTAAACCTTTGAACTAGTGTAGATTACAGTAGTTTGATTTAATGTTTACGAATTCTTAATTATAATTTGAGAATAGATATTTTATATAAACCTACTCGCTTAATTTGTCTCAAAAGAAATGAATGGTGAACAGCCATACTGTACTTTCCTTGTTTTGTTTTGTTTTGTTTTATTAGTTTATTTAAGAGGGGACAGTGCAATTTCATAAAACACATGAACAAACATGGTTAAAAAAAGCCAGAATTAGCCAAAAGGCTATTTTTCATCTGTAGTCCCCTGGCCAAGATTTAAAAAAAAGCATTAAAATACAAACATGAAAATACATTTACAAGTCTATGGCAAATCAATAACTACAATATAAATGACACTATAAAATAACTTAAGGCACACAATACCTGTTACAATATTTAATGACTGTACATATCTGAGTGCTGTGGTATAGTATCTCATGTGTATGTTCTGTGTGCAGGCATGTTTGGCCTGGTTTTTGGGATCTTCGGGATGTTGGCATACGATGGAGACAGAGTCCAAGAACACGGAATGTTCCAGGGCTACAACACGCTGACCTGGATTGTGGTTGCTCTTCAGGTGAGCCTGAACACTTTGCAGTACAAGACTTGTGAAGTACAAGTGTTTACATGCGAGTCAGAGTTGATAACTGCTTCATCATTAACAGCGAACCGGAAACCAAAACAAGCTTTTCTCCTGCAACAATATAAATTGATAATTTTTTTATTTCACACAGGCTCTTGGAGGACTCGTAATAGCTGCTGTCATCAAGTATGCTGACAACATACTAAAAGGCTTCGCTACATCACTCTCAATAATCCTCTCCACATTCATTTCATATTTCTGGCTTGAGGACTTTGAGCCTACGAGGTAAAAATAAATGTGATCAATAAATGCTTTAAATTCAACTGAATTAAGTTTAAAATTGAATTGAAATGAACTTTTTTTTTTTTTAAAGCACTTGTTTTCTCTCCTGTGCAGCGTGTTCTTCCTGGGCACAGTATTTGTCATGATGGCGACGTTTCTCTACGGTTATGAGAACAAGCCGGCAACCAACCCAAGCAGAGCATGATAAATGGATGGATGATGTGAAAGTGGAGTGGAACAAAGGGATGAAACGAGTGGAAGGATGGAGAAGAGGAGAGGAGGCGTAGAGAGCGGAAAAGAAGGATTGATTCAAGGTTGGATAACAGGCTGGGCCACTGCTGTGCAGTGCTGAGCTGAAGCACACTGGGTGAAATGCTTTGGGCCTGTGGTTTCAGTGAAACTCGTTTAGCTTGAAAACATTCATCATCGCTAATCTCATTAATGGGTGATGGATAAAAACACTTCATAACATGCCATCTTCAATTGATTCTGGATGAGCTGAGACCTTTTTTTGGATCATGACTTGAGCACAGAACTCGTTTGGCTCTTCTCAATCATTTAATATCCGTTCATCATTGAGGGGCAATGGCTGCTTTTGGATCGCTAATTCGCCACAAATGAAACTTGAATCTCGCAGTAACTCGCCAATGGATATTAGGCTACTAATGGGGTCGTTGCATCACTGTATTTTTGTGTCGTTATTCAAACTGCTTAAGTCCTATAAAATATATATTTTATGTTATTTTAATAGACTGGGATGCTGGGTTAGATTTGTGCCATGGAAATTGAGGGAATGATGTACCTTTTGTGAATATGATGTAAACTTTTTGATATTATTATAATGAAATGATAATAACAAGATTATGACAATGATGCTAGCCGGTCAGTTTGCAGGATATGGTGATTACAGATTATTTTATGTATTACCTCTGTCACCAGGCAACAAAGTACGGAGCCCCTAAAGGGACATCTTGATGGAAAAAATATATTTCAATGCTTTAACATTCGCTCGCAAATGTTTTGCGTTCCCCTGAGAATCTTTGCGCTCACTAGCAAAGCTTTTGCGAACAAACGCAAAGATTTTGTGAATGAATACAAAGTTTCTCGAGGGAACGCAAACATTTTGCGAGCGAATTCAAAGTTTCTCAGGGGAACGCAAAACATTTGCAAGAGACCGCAAAAGCATTGACAATTTTCCTTCCCATCTCATATCCCATGTCCGTTTAGGGGCTCTGTAACAAAGAATACTTGAGTTACTCCATTATATATGCAAGGAAGTGTTTTTTTAGCGACTTTGCACCATGTGTGAAGCTATGTTGGTATCTGGTGAGGAGTAATAATAAACCAGGTGTTTAATTATCTTCTTTTTTTTTTTAAACAATACATACATTTTCACCATGGCAGCACAAAATTTTAAAGAAAGAGGTTTGGCATTTGTTTCAAAAGGTGTAAAAACAATGCATGCAATCACAGCTTGAAAAAGGTAATTAATTAAAAAGGCAAAAAGGTTTTTCGGTTCTTACATACAGTTGGCCATTCAGATCCATGTTTATTTGATCAGTCAGGATGCTCTGTCTACCCGAGTCCTTCAAAACACACTGTGAACCGCAAAAACAATAAACTTTACAGTGACCTCTGAAGACCAGCATCGGTAATGTTGTTTTTGAAGTCTGTGCATCCCATATGGCATCATCAGTTTAGTTTATACAATTCCAATGGCTTTAATGCTCAGGCGAACTGATTCATTTTTGATAATCAAGCAGTCACTCCACTGTAATTAGTGCAGGTGCTGGATACTCTTGTCTTGAGGAGGAAGAAGAGTGTGCTTCAAAGAAGAAGGTGGTTTTGTTGTGCTTTCCTGTCTGGATGTGTGTTCGTCATCTCAGTAGGAATGTCCGGATAGTTTGCACCTCTCTAATGAGTAGTGGTGGGAGTTGGTGTTTGCAGCACTGTTCAGATCTTTCTCTTGCCCTCCCTCGATTCCCTCGCTACAAGGTGAGCAGACAAGTTAAATTGTAGACAGCTCCAGACATTCTTCAGCTTAGAGCTTAGAAATTCAAGCAGGCGAAGTCCTGTCATTTCCACTTCAGCAGGATTCACAGTCCAGCTTATGTTCTCTGGAACTACAAAGTCTTATATCTCTTCTTACTTCATTTATGCCATGGTGAATAATAGCAAATATATCTGACAGTTGGGGCTTTCTGTTTCCTTCAAATGAATGAAACCAATTAAGTTGAAAGGCAATACTGAATTCCACTGTACACCTTCTGAAGTCATACATTCATTCACAACCATTTCTACATTGATTTGCAATATAAGTAGCATGTAAAGCTTGCTGCTCTGCCTGAGCAGGACTGGCTCCTGTGTAGCTCAGATGTTTTACACTTAAAGAGAACTTTTAAAAGAGAAGGTTGGAGTTAAATGATCAGTAAATAGTTGAGTTTTTCTGTAATATTCCACCCAAAAATGAACATGAAAATTCTGCCATCTTTCACCCTCATGTCGGTCAGAAAAACATTTTGAAGAACGTTAGGTAGTCAAACCATTGAACCCATTGACTTCCATTGTATGAAAAAAAACATATATATATATATATTTTTATGTTCCACAGAAGAAAGAAAATCATACAGGTTTGTAAGGATATTATGGTTATTACATTATGACAGAATGTATTTCTTTTTGTGGAGTATCCCTTTATGTATACCAGAAGAATGATTTATTCACCTTGAGTCTTGAGGTTTTAAGGCAAATGTCAATATCAAATTAAAGGGATAATTTACCCAAACTACAGTATCATTATTCCAAACCTGTTCGACTTTTTCCTCAGTGGAAAGCAAAAGAAAGAACTTTTGAAAAATGAAGAACTTTTGAAGAACTTTTTCTTCTTCTATACATTGAAAGTCAATGGTGTCCAATGTAGTTTTGTTTCATTGGATGGACAAAAACATTCTTTCAAATATCTTTGTGCGTCTCTTTCACACAAGGAACGAAAGTCATAAAAGTTTGAAATAATTCTAGGGTGCGTAAATGATGATTTTTTTTGGAATGAACTGTCCCTTTAAGTGTCTCTATGGCCATTCAAGAACCAAGCATCTCTTTAAAGGCAGTAGTGTGGATTTAAGGCAAATTTTGATTGAAAACCTTCACGTTTTCCCACAAACCTGCTACTTGGAGGGGATCACCACTAATGGTGGTCCTCGCTTGGGCCTCCACATTAGCACTTGGGCGTCATTAGCATTAGGTTTACCCAGAGCTTTAGGGGGGATCGGCTCCATATGAGTCAACACCTTGGGCTGTTCCTGGTGCATCCGGCCGGTGAGTCTTGCTCGGGATCCCAGTGGCTTGGAGGAGTCCACGGCGATGTCCACTTTCATCCTCCACTTCACTGTCTGCAGGAGGATCTTCTCCTGTGTGGCCATATTCAAAGCCACCAGCCAAGTGGTGAAGCTCTGGTCGCGTTTGATCCGCGTGAGCAAAGGCACATTGCTCTCGCTCACCGGTACGGCCCATGTTACGCTGGGGTAGAAGTTATCATTCATGCTGACAGTGAAGCGTGAGGGTTTGGATGCGGGGCCGGAGAGGGTCACCGTTTCCGTTGTGTTTCCGTACCACGGGTAACTCACGCCGTCTGAGTCGCTGATGGCCTTTACCAGTCCTTCTCGTAACTCTGGCAGCTCCCAGCTTGACCTGCGGAAATGAATGTTTAGAGGTGAAACAAACAAACAAACGCGGTTGTGCTGTTGAATATATGCCGTAAGTGAAAGAAGATGCTGAGTCCAAGTGTACAAATGATAATTGGGGTTAAGGATGACATTCATTATCAGGGTCCCAGCTGCATGTGTAAAATGACTCAGTGTGAGAGGACGTTAATGTGGCTGGGTGTTGTTAGGTATGACCCCATGCTGGCATTTCTTCTTTGGTACAGCACCATCTGTGTCACAGTAAACCCCACGCAACCACCCGCTCAGGCAGTAATACACACACCCCCACACACATGTCCACACCTCCACACAGACAGGCCCCCCAGGCAGCATCAGAAGAGCCCACATCACACGTCACAGGGCTTGTGGGTGGGTGTGAGAATGTCTCTATCTCGTCTGCTGCTCTGTGTAGATAATTGCATTCGCCTGCAAAACTAAACTGTTTAGTGCAACCACGCTGATGTTTCAGAGCTGCTATTCTGTTTTTATCTGCTGCCTCTCCCCGTCTGATCCAGTGACAGGCTGTGAAACTCATTTGTGGGAGTATAAATGAAAGAGCAGTGACTGATGAAGGTGCAAACACTCCTCCCCTTAGGCACTGAGCTGATGTATGCATACTCTATGAATATAAATCACTGCTGCACTGCACTGAAGTTATCCTTTGCCATACACTATTTAAAGTCGTAATTGAACAGGCTAATATAAATGAAAAATTTACTCATGGGTCAATGACAACTTTTTTAAAGTCAATTTATACAAAGATGATTTAAATGTAATAAACATGATTTCAATTTCTGAATTAAATCAATTTATATATATATATATATATATATATATATATATATATGTATATGTGTATATATATATATATATATATGAAGAGTTCAGATGCAAAAGCCTCTAAATGCCATCTGAAATTTTCTTATAGAATGATCATTTTTATCAAGCTCGTATATTTAAATTCAATAATTTCACTTAAATGGCAATGAAGATTACCTATTAATTGTCATTTAAGTGAAATTACTAAACTTAAATATACAAGGTTGATAACAATGATCATTCTATAAGAAAATTTCAGATGGCATTTAGAGGCTTTTGCATCTGAACTCTTCATATATATGTATATGTGTGTATATATATATATATATATATATATATATATATATATATATATATATATATGTATATGTGACCCTGGATCATAAACGCAGTCATAAGTTGCACAGGTATATTTGTGGCAATAGCCGAAAATACATTGTATGGGTCAAAATTATCGATTTTTCTTTTATGGCAAAAATCATTAGGATATTAAGTAAAGATCATGTTCCATGAAGATATTTTGTAAAATTCCTACCGTAAATATATAAAACATTTATTTTTGTGACTGAATGCAGCACAATCGTGAACATAAATGGACAACTTTAAAGGCGATTTTCTCAATGTTAAGATTTTTTTTGCACCCTCAGATTCCAGATTTTCAAATAGTTGTATCTCAGCCAATTATTGTCCTATTATAACAAAACATATATCAATGGAAAGCTTATTTATTCAGCTTTTAGCCATGTACCCATGTGTGACCCTGGTTTTATGGTCCAGGGTCACACACACACACACACATATATATATATATATATATATATATATATATAATTTTTTTTTTTTTTTTTTTTTTTTTTTTTTGAGTGAAGCTTAGAAATTAAATGGTGTAATTGTCCAGAGATTGGGGGAAAATAATGAAAAAAGTCTCCTAAAAGACTTAAGTTCTTGATGTTGACATAAGCAGTTTGGCATATTCATTTTATTATTCTCAAATTTTTTTTTTTTTTTTATAAATGAATAAGCCTATCTTTTGTTCTGGTAAATCAAAGTCAGTGTGGCATCAATTTGATTAGAGAGTTTTAGGAAAAGGATGTTTTGTTCGGGTCAAAATGAGTAACTTTAAGAAAAATACTGGTTCATGAATCACGACTCAAATGACTCACCTGTATTCAACATTCAAGTATTTTAGTAGTTGATGGCTTTTTGGAGTCATTTAATTTGAATTAGGCTAGTTGTTTTTCAAAAATTACAGACTGAAAGAACTTGGCACAATATGTAAGAACTTAGCACATTTGTTTTAAACTAGATTTTTAAATACTTGTATAATCTCTGACATCCTTATTTGCCACTGACCCAGATAAATGATTACTTATTAGTGGCTTAATTTCCATATTTTTTGTTCATTTAGAGAAGAGGGCATCGAAGGCATAAAACATGCACCAGGCTTACATGCCGAGGTCTCCATAAGTGTTGTAAAATTCCATTTGAGTGCACGCTTGAATCCAACCCACAACCCAAGTCTCATTTCGAGGGATCGGCGGCATTACTATCCGGGCGGAGGCCTTGAAGTACGGGGTTTTGTAGCGGAGCACTATGGGTGAATTCTCCTCGATCACTGTCGGGCAATGGTCAATAGTAGCAGACACGTCGTAAACAACGATGTTCTCGCGTTTGATTCGGGGCTTGCAGGCGACACTCTGAAGGCAACCCATGGCTGGAGAGGGTCAGAATCAGGGTAATCGGTCAACCAAGTAGGGTGTTTAAAAAATAATAAATATACTTTCAAATGTCCGAAAAAAAGCGTCGATCTAAGCTCATGTCCAGTCCACGCGCCCAAAATAGTAAGGCTACTCAAATGAATAAATGTAGGCTATTTGAATTATGAAAGTCAACCACAAAACATAAACCGGTGTCAATCAAAAGCACGTGCTTTCCCCCAAGTCAATGCCATTTAGATATGATCAACAGATATCAAATAACTGTCTAGTTACTCGTGATCAACAACAGGTTGCAAGACCTCCGACCATCTCTTGATCTTCGGTGTGCCCATGCCTTTGATTGTCACTCGCGATCGGGCTTAAGGGTTGTTTTGGGCTCCCACTTCAATCTGATATGTTCCCTTTCAAATCCACATGGCCTTTTGCAGCTCTTCGCCCTTTCATTCGTTTCTTTCTGGTCCGAGTTTTCATGTCACAACCGGAGGCAGAGCAAAAACAGTCAGGTGTGGCGGACCGCTCGCCTCGACAAGAGCTGGTCGCGATTCTGTTTTTCTCGATTGATGTTTGCGCTTTCGGAACAACAGACAATCTCAAAGTATTTCATGATTTACAACGGAGGAGGAACCGCGAAAAGTATGTTACACAGCGGAGTGTTGCTCTCGATCACATCACAATTGACGTTCCGTTATAGCGTGAATTCCTTCAGTAAACACAGACATCCACACAAACATGCGAGGCGTCCAGATGAGATTGGATAAATCGTTGAAATGTGCACTGTCAAAACGACTGCGATTCAGCTTTTAAATACACCGTTCCCATGCCCGTTGTTGATGTGCACGGCGTGGTCGCTGTTCTGTTGCTGTGGTGCTGAATGAACGGTCAGACTCAGAGGCGCGTGGGAGTACCGGTGCACATTATAGCCCTCCTCACGTAGAGCTACACTGAGTTCATCATATAGAGCTCTCCGTTAAACAAAACCAGGAAAAAACTATGTAATGCATGGAATAGCTCATGAAATGCATGACTCAAGATTGATGTACACCGAGCTTGAACCTGTTGATAAGGTTGGATCTTATGAAATCCTTTGGCTATTCGTAATTCATTAGAAATAGTAAATTACTTATGCAGGCATATATAGATAGGACTACACGATGTTGAACACATAATGATGTGTCTTCCTATGTTGGCTTGTGTAACACGAATAGGTTGATCTTGCCATATGTAAAAGTGGGACCAATTTTCAAAAACAAAAGGTAGGCTATAAAGGTAGATGTCATAAAAGTAAAAAAAAAAATCATATACACATAGGCCTATGTGTACACCTCGTTTCACGCTTTTTTAAAATTGCAGACTGTTAAGCCTAGTAAGGGTCGACAAAAGACATTTGCGTTAGAAGAAACTTAAAGGGATAGTTCAACCATAAATTTAAATTCTATAATTAATTTTTCACCGTCATGTCGTTCCAACCCCGCAAGACTTTCGTTCATCTTCGGAACACAAATTAAGATCTTTTTAATTAAATCTGAGAGCTTTCTGTCTCTCCATTGACTGTTACGCAACTGACACTTCAAAAAGTTCATAAATGGATCGTAAAACTAATCCATATGAATTGAGCGGTTTAGTCAAATTTTTCAGAAGAGACACAATTGTTTTATATGATGAAGAGATTTAATTTAGACTATTATTCACATTTAAACATTTATCAGCAGACAAACCAAAGCTCTTCTGAACCTGTCTGACGGGAGAACAAACCTCATTGGTTCTTTCAGAAGCTCAAACGAGCTGCCTAACAGGAGAACTAACCTCATTGGTTCTTTCAGAAGCTCAAAAGTGCCGCATAACACACGAGAATGAATCTCATTGGTTCTTGCTGAAGCTGAAACGTGCTGCTAACACAAGAACTAACCTCATTGGTTCTCGCAAGTCAAGCAGACATGCTTGAGCTTCAATTTACCACTCCTGATGTGTGAGGTGATGAATGTTTATATGTTAAAAGCCTTAATGAAATTTGTTCATCATGTGATCGTGTCTCTTCAGAAAATTTTGACTAAACCGCTTAATTCATTTGGATTCGTTATACAATCTCTTCATTCACTTTTGGAAACCTCAAAGTGCCAGTTGTAGCTGTTTATGGAAGGACAGAAGCTCTCTGATTTCATGAAAATTATCTTCATTTGTGTTCCGAAGATGAACAAAACTCTTACGGGTTTGGAACGACATTAGGGTGAGTAATTTAAGGCAGAATTTTCATTTTTGGGTGAACTAATCCTTTAAGCGATTGTGCCATAGTGAAAGCACAGGCACCTGAGTAAACCTTAAAGATGAAAAACGTTTATATGCTGCAAGTCAAGAGATAGCCCAAGATGCAAAAGACAATTTTACTGCTAACTTTAAGAGCAACATTTTCACTTGCGGAATTGAATATAATAATTAGTTTTTGTAACTTTGAACCATATTTAACCTCCCCTTCTCTCTTACATATTAGGCTAACACAGGAAGATTATACAGCGCGAGAGACATGTTCCGTTTCTTAATTGGTGGCTTTCCGTGTTACCATGACAACAAACATAGACGGACTGACGTCACTAAGGCCTATCTCATGTCAAATGTATCCGTCAGGGAAACATCACTGTGAAAATGGGCTGGTATCTTGTTAAGGTCAGAATAAGATGATGGTGATTAGTGAATCTGAACGCACCCTGCAGTAAAGCGCAGATTTGACAGATTGAACGTGTACAGATGTAAGTGACATCAGAATGACAGCCGACTGCCTCCTTAGGATCAGTTGCTTTGTTGTATTTCAAATTTTTAAGTCGCTTTACATTAAAAAAAGTCTGCCAATCGAATGAATGTAAATTAGTATCTCCATATTCGTTCTTCTAAAGCATCAGCAGCCCACAGAATGAGGCAGAGCGATCAAAAGAATTTTAGGAGGTCTACCTTTCCTTATTTTACCTGTGTCACGTGACATACAAATGAAAATATCTCATAAGTAGGCTATTATACGAGTCACGCAGTCTGTTTCAAGAACACTAAGCATCACACAAAGAAAACGTTCAAAAAGTAACTTATGTTTTATCTTGTTTCCTTGTCTTATTTATTTATTTTAAGTATTTTCTTAAAATAGAATGCCATGTCTCTAAAGGCACAGTCTGCATTTACCAAATTATCCAGCAGAGGGAGATATTGCTTCTGAGAAATGCAAGTCAATTGTAGGACTAGCTCGGATTTTCTGAATGTGTAGGTGGTGTAAAGTGCACTCTTTCATACACACTTTTTTTCTTTTTTATTGTTTTAATGCATAAAAATGTTTGCGATGTCTGCAGTTCTGTTACCAGAATTTTTATGTTGTGATTTTTATTTTTGTATTTTTTGGTCATTACATTGTTTTGGAAAATAGCATAACATAGGAAGAACATTTCTTTATTCAATTTGTTTCTTATGTCCTCTCTAGTGGACACCAGGACCCATTTATTAAGAAAATTAAAAGGCACAGATTAGGCAAAAATAATGTTTTTTTTAATTCTCCAATACATTTTTAGGTTTCAAGCTCTTTTTTTTTATCCAAACTTTGTATAAAGATGATTTTCAACTATGTTATGAAAGATATAACAGACTGGTTTGATATGCCATTTTACTTTATGCAGTATGTGTGTAAACATAGCCATAAGTGTCATTCCCATTCTATGCAATGCATCTACACTGTATCTAATTTGCATATTTCTGTTTTCTTGGGGCAACATAAAATGAAAAAAGACTTGTAATAATGGGGAATATTTTCATTAGAATATCTCATATTTCATATGAATATTGATATATAATTTCTTTCCCTATTCACTTGTTGTGTCTCCAATATGCCTGATATGCCATGATGCAAGTCCTGAAGTCCACTACAGAGGTCATGTATGAAATAGATGCCCTGTTTAACAGAAAATCATATTCTGATATGACATAGATTTAATTACTGATAATTACAAAATATTACATTTCAATAAGAGTGCTACATTTGATCATTCAGTCATTTTAAAAGACCAAGGAGAGGGAGTTTTCATGGTTACACCTCAACATTGGTATCTCTGCAAAGCCCCGAATATGCTTATTACAGGACATCCAGACTTAAAACTTTGACATGTATGTTGTCAGAGAAATTTGCTAAAATATAATGTCCTAAAAAAACTCCATTGCTGGGTCTCGGGAGGATATGACATGTTTTTTTTTTGTGATGGATGTTCATATTTTTGTGTTTCTGAATCAGCTGGGGGTTGAAATGACAATGGAGAGAACAAGAGGATAAGCAATAGAGAGAGAGAGGGCAAGAGAAAGAATAGGGAGGAAGCAGTAATCTTAGTTCAGCCGCCTGGTTCTATCAGATCAGGCTTTTGGTGGAGTGGATTAGAGCTTGGTTGAAAAAGAGAACTGGAGAAAGAGCCGGGAGATGTCCGTCGGGTAGCCTGTCTGTCTGAGATGGCCCAGCGCTAATGGACAGGTTAAGATGGTCTGTAATCCTTACATGGGTGGGTAAATAATCCTATGCAGAACAAGTCTAGGCCACTTTAGCATCTATTCAAACTGTGTAATGTGACTCAGTGGAGGGACACGCATGAGAATCCTCCTTTAGTAAACAAGTACAACAAAACACTTAAATCCATTAATCTAAAGGAAACCGGGGCCGTGGAGTAGAACATGGAAATACCTAAACCATCTGAGCATTTGAATTGACGTTCTGTAGTTTGCTTGGTGTCTTTTAAGGTGACATGGAAAGTGTGTGTGTGTGTGTGTTACTGGGTGAATTGCGGGAGGAGCAAAGAAGCTGAGGAACTCATCAGAAACCTGTTTGTATCTGACCTTTCTGCTTTAATGAAATGTCATAAAGATAAAAGAGGAGTTATGTGTGTGTGCGCGCGCATGTACGCAAGACCTGTTTGTGAGTGTCAGCAGAATATAAGCCTAGATATGTACGTTATACGTTGCCTTCCTCTTTCTCCCTTTCTGTCTTTCTCGATGTAATAAAAGGTTAGAAATGCTGAAGCTCCATCTCTCATCACTATTCAATGCTCAGCTACATCGCAGATGCCTAGAGACCACGACTCCTGCCAGACTTTCAAGCTAATTACGTTCAATCCTTTCACACTCCTGTTCGATTATGAACATTTTCTTTGAAGATATCAAAAATGTCCAGTTACAGTACATATTGTCACATCTGGGCCTAGTTCATAAAAGGTTCATTCAATTAAAACATATAGTTTATACTAATAAGAGAGTGTAACTGAAAAGTGGAAACTCAGTATTTCTTGGAATCTAACCAAATCTTTGTACCAGTTTTTTTTTTTTAGGCTATGAGCGGAGTAAAGACAAGGACAAGTGTCCGTTGAAAGATAAAACTGGAATAGGACAGAAGGCCCTTGTGTCTTTGCGGTCGTCTCTGTGTCTCATCTCAGAGCCTTGTGGCCTCACTTGCGTCACCTGATCACTTTTTTTCCACCGAGATTTTATTAGTGGATTGGACCATCTATTTTTAGTATTTTGTTTTGGTTCATTTTCTAGCTCAGATTTGTCAAAAAATCTGATATTTATTGGGTCCTTTCACTAATAGGGTCTTCTGCAGGTAAATATTGTCCGTGGTGCTTCAGGACTGAAGAGCCCTCAAACCCCCCTTTTGCTTGTATATAGACCCAGACACATTTAGTCAGTCAGTCAGCAGTCTGAGCCACCTAAGGCTTCAGGAATCTCCTGCCTGCTCAGGGCACTTCCCGCTCAGACCGGCAGACCGGAGAATCAACAAACCCACGAAAACCTACAGTAAAACCATAAACACTTTTATGACACATACACAGTGGATTTACAAGCAAAATTACTCTGATTATTAGTAACATCTGTTGAAACATTTGATTTCCTTTAAATGCATGCAACAACTAACTAACGAGAGCTGACCATTGCACTGCAACACACCACAACATTTATGGTATTTTTTCCATGGTGCAATTTCACGAACACAAAATAATTGTTTCAGATATTTAAAGGGAATTATTTTCAGACTGATATTAAAAGGATTGGTCATTCTTACATTCCAAACATGATTTTTCTTTCTTCTGTGAATCACAAAAGGAGATTTTCTCTGTAACGTGTATATTCTGTTATGTTGTGTTTTGGTTTCATTTTCACTTTGTTTGTCTGAGTTAGTTTCCCTAGCTGTTAATTAGTTTTCACACACCTGTTTCTGTTCTCCTTGATTACGTTCCCTGTGTATGATGATATGCGTTTTTTCTTTGAGTTTTGCGTACAGATGACACCATTGCCAAAACGATCCCCATTCACACGGACCCGCGTAAATGGCTAAAAACGCTGTATTCTGCTGGCAGGCAGTTAGATGGCATTGAAAAACAATACACTGAACACTTAATACGCCTGTGCATGACTTTCGTTTTCAGAGATTCGTGTTTTTGTTGTTTACACGGACACCGTTTTCATAAACGTACACTTTGAAACCCGTTTTCAAAAGTTTGCGTTTTCAGTCACCCAAAACACCGTTGTCAAGTAAATGACTGGCCAATACACGTAAAAAGGTTTACGTTTTTAGTTGAAAACGGTGTCGTGTAAATGGCCCCTAAGCCTTGAGTTCTTTCTGTTCAGTGTCCGATATTGTCTATGTTATGTGGTTGTGTTAACATTTAGCTCCTGTGATCTCCTGAATGTTCTCTTGTTAGTTTAATAAAGACTGTTTGGTAACACTTGATATTTTACTGTGTCCTTGTTACACGTTACATGTAGTTACTATAGTAATAACTATAAATTATACAACTATAAATTACATGCAAGTAACCCTACAACAAACCTTATCATAACCCTAACCCTATAGTAAGTACATGTAGTTAATTTAATATTACTCAGTACTTTATTTAAGAGTACTATAATTATACTGTAACAACACTGTAAAAAAAAGTTGCTGCCTTAAATTAAGTACAATCAACTTGGATGATTAAGTAATTTCAACTTCAGTTACATTAAACTGACTTAAAAATGAGTTGAATCTTGTATAACAAAAAAAAAAGCTGAAAATTGCTTAACATATTTTGATGAGTTAAAGCAACGTAAAAACATTGATCATTAAACTTTTTTTTACAGTGAAGGACACCTTAAAATAAAGTCTAGCCGACTGTTTTTATTTCTCTACTCCTTCATCGTGTACATCAGCCACCGTGACATGCTGACAAATGTCTCAGTGTTTGAAACGACATAAGGGTGAGCAAATGACATTTTTGGGGGGGGATTGAACTATATCTTTAACTATCTCTGACAGTTAACCAGTGTAAATGGCATCACAGGGTGAAATTTTATTCAAAAACATGACTTTGTTGTCTGATTTTAAGCTTTACATAGCCTACTTTTACCACCGTAGTGACCATAGCACACAACACTGGCAGATAGGATGATTGCAGTGAAAAAAAGGAGGGGAAACTGATTTTTGGTGAGGATTTGACCTTGTGACCATATTTGTGCTAGTGAGAGTGAGTTCTTGTCTTTGTGCATGACTGCAGGCCCTGAGGCTTAAAATCACAAAGCGCTGTCATTAAGAGTTTGTTGATAAGATCAACCAATGCTTGCTGCTTAAGGGGTGCACATTTAGTGCTACTAGAGGATTACAAACAGAAATCATGTTCTGATTTTTATTTTTGCACTGTCCATCTCATAAACTTTTTTGAATGCAGTTTTAAAGGGTAAAAAGAAATAGGGACATGTAGATGTGTATAAAGTGTTTGTATACAGGTTTGACTATATTTGTGAGGGCCGACATATTGAAAATGTCCTACTAATATGGTCAAAACTTGACATTTGAAATCATCCTGATATCAACAGGTTTGTGGGAGGATTCAGTTTCAGGGTATTGTAACTATGACTTCCATTTAAAAAACTTTACTAATATAATGAAGCCAGTGTGTGCATGTATTGTTGTGGACATCGATGTGTCAAGAGTTACGGCAAGTGTTAATGCCGCTCTTAGCTGAGAATGTCAGTGTCCTCTGTGTGTTGCATGCTTGTGCGAGCGTGATAGTAAGTGTGTATATGCATTGTGTCTTTGTGTGTGTGTGTGTGTGTGTGTGTGTATCTGTGAGAACCATGTTGGAGTGCTTTAGCGAAGCAGTGTAGCGTGCAGTACAGGAGTGATGTGGGCTGAGCCGACCTGACCGAGCCCCGGCCCTCCACTAATCCTGCCGTTTTCAGGAGCCCTGGCCCGTACTTGATGAGCTTGGGTAAGAAAAGGGGCATCTCTTTCTCCCGCTCGCTTTTCTCTTTTTCGTTCCCTCTCGTTCTTTCATTCTCTCTCTCTTTTTCTCATGCACCCCCTCTCAAACCCCAGCCCTGCCTGGAGCCAGTGTGCAAATGAATGAGTTCCAAGTGTTTACTCAGCAGTTCTCTCTCTCTCTCTCTTCTCTTTCTTCACATCTCTCTCTCTCTACACTGACAGATATAGCTGAGGTGAACACAAAGCAAAATTTTAAACATCTCTTGCAACATAGAAAAGTTCAATTTGCATAGATTTAGGGTTAGAATTAGATGAGTTGTTTGACTTATATTAATATACAGTGGCTTCAAAATGTTTGGAACACTTGGGAAAAAATGATCGAATTTTAACAGTAAAAGTACAATTTTTATCGACACTTTCCCTTACTCTTTACAGTGAAAAAATGTAATAAATCTAATTGGACCTTTCATCTAATTTTACAGTAAAATACTGTTAAATCTTTTTCACTTCCAAAATCTGTACAAGTCATCTTATAATTTAAAGTAAAAAGTCATAAAAATTGACATCCCTAGAATTCTCTGAGAGACAGCTTTTTTTGTACCACATATTTCATTTCAATCTGTAAAACTTAAAATGTTGCTATCGGATTTTTATGGTAAAGTTTTGGCAAACACGGCTGCCTCTTTCTTTTTTCTTCTTTGAAAATGTATGAATGTCATTGCACATTTTTTCAACAATAACCTCACAAAAGTGAAGTTAGACAAAATGAAAAGTTTTGGAAGGACATGAGGGTGTCATTCTTTTCTGGTGAACTATCCTCTTAAGTGTCTAAACATCACAGAAACGTTTTTCCTGTGCCTTTGCTTGTGGTTGCATAAAATCCAGAGGAAATGGACACAAGTGTATTTTACTTTAACAGCTATTGAGCCATTAAATCTTAACCGCCCATTTAATTCAATACAACCGCCCACAAAGCCCTGAGGAAGGAAAATCTTAATTTTTACTGGATATAAACATGTTCTAGACTTGTCATGATATAATGCATTACAAACCAGGTCCAATTTATTCCAGCACTTTTTGAAGAGTTGTCTCTGGTGTGTGTGTGATAAGAGAGTAATATTACGGGGATTACCGTGAGATGGTGGGCCCTGGGGCTGGTGGATGAGGGTGTGGGGGAGGAGGGGCTGTTTCCTGGCTGTAGCCCTTGTTTGTCTGCCTGACCTGGCAGCACTAGGGCAGATCCTGCTTGGATACAACCCTGATCCCACGCCTGTCTGAAGCTGTTAGCCAGCCGCTCTGTTCGGCTAGCTAGGCTTAGCGCGTCTGGGCACAGGGGGCCGCCACATGCTTTGTGCTTGGGCAGGGGTGAATGCTGTTTTGGCTTATGACTCTGGTCTTATTCATCCTACCATTTCTTTCCTATCAGTCAGAGCTGAACACTATCTGTCCAGTTCCTCACTCTCACTCACATCCCTTTTTTGCTCACGCCTACCCAGACATGCATGCTTTTACCGGTTTAAATGATATATCGGCTGTCTATTTAGAAAACCTGCTTTGAGCTTAAGTGAAAAGGTCTAGGGTAACTTTCTACCTCCTGACCTTCCTGTAGATCCCTTGTGTTGAAAAGCAAAGCCCTGGTAATTCCTTGATAGGTTTAACTATTCATTTACAGCTAAAGAGAATTCTGTGTGCACGCTGTTATTGTCTTTCTGTAATTCGATCAGTGAAATCCTGGGCGAGAAGTTGATGTTGAGTGCTATGATGCTGTATTAGCACCTGCCCTTCTATAGTCTCATTCTGGAGAATAAAAATAAACCAGCAGTATTTTCTTAACATTCTGTAAAGTTTGCACAGCTCAATTGCTGTTTTTAAAAGCTTGTTATTATTTTTCAATTGGTGGATTGAGAGGTAGTTTGGGAAGTCTCTTACAGCCTTTCTGTGTGTTGTTTCTGTCCTGGATACACAGTGAACCCATGGGCAAACTATGAGAGCGAGCAAGAGCGAGAGATCAAAGATAGAACTTTCAGTGAGCAGCCCGTTCTTTTATTTTGTCCTTTCTTGCACTGTAAAACATTTCAACCTGCTAAAATGAAAATCTTAAGTTTGATTGCTGCCTTTTAAGAGTCTAAGTGGTGCAAATGTGGCAATCTGCGGGGAAAAGTTTGTTGCACTTTTTGAACCACTTTGAACTTAATAAGAAAGACTCAAACTCAAAAACTGACAAAAATGTAAATGGATGGATAGAAAGTTGTATAAATCTCACAGTGAGCAAAAATTTGTCAACAAATTGAGTATTCATTATGTTTCAGATCATTGTTCATATGAAAAAAAAGCCCTCCTCCGTGAAACTTTTCAACTTAGAATATTTTGCAGACAAGTATTTATCCTCCACCTCTCCAACCTTTCCAACCTTTCCTTCCTAATCCTGTCACTCTTAAACCCCCCCAAGTCAGTGGAAGCTATTATGTAAGCCACTTTGCCTTATCTGATATCGCACAATGTATATTCCATATAAGGTCACAAGCAGGTACGACTTCCTTTGTGTTTTCCCTTGAAGGACAGAAGAGGAAATTGTTTATTTAGCTCATATTAATAATTAAGGTAAGAATATCAAAAAGCTATAGGCTAGGTTAGTTTCAATTTATTTACCTTTTCCCCATTTGTAACTTTTTTTTATAACTTTTTGTGAAAAGTTTGTTATATGGTCAGGTTAATCAGGCTACATGTCTTTCAATTACAGTTTCTAAAAATATACAAATTCACCCATCCAAAGTTAATTTAACGCTGATCTTCTGACCTTGCATTCTTTGCTAGTGAGGGGAGAACTGTCACCCAATCGATCGTCACGAGGCGGCCGGTGTCGTCACTCTGCCCGCTCTATAAAACTCCCCCCGACTCACTCACCTGGTTAGACAAACACCTCTAATCTACAGCTGAGCGCACGCTTATTTTGATAGGCTAGCCAATATTATTACAGCCTGTTTAGTTGGCAAATTGAGGGAATTTTACATTTTAAAATTCTAATAGCCATAAAGGTTTATAAAAGACAACTTTTATGAATCTTGCAAATTTTTCATATTTCACTGGCATGTGCAACATGACGGCAGAGTCCCAGCACTCGCCAGCCGAGGCGGCCAGTCCAGTGGTGCTGTCTCCCAACGTGAGCCTGGACTCCCCGATACCTCTTCCTTCACCAGCGCTCAGCCACCAGGCTCGAACCAAGGACGGTGTTCTCATCAAAGCCGAGCCTCGGGTCAGCAGTCCAAACACCGAGAGGGAAGAAGTGGTTTCACTGGGTCAAACCGAAGAACATCTGCCCGCCACTGGCAGCCGGAGGAGGAAAAGGCCAGTGCAGCGAGGTAAACCTCCCTACAGTTACATCGCACTGATCGCAATGGCCATCGCCAATTCACCTGAGAGAAAACTCACCCTCGGCGGCATCTATAAGTTCATCATGGAACGCTTTCCTTTTTACCGCGAGAATTCCAAGAAGTGGCAAAATTCCATACGGCACAACCTCACCCTCAATGACTGTTTTGTGAAGATCCCGCGAGAGCCCGGTAGGCCCGGCAAAGGAAACTACTGGACGCTTGACCCCGCCGCTGAGGACATGTTCGACAACGGGAGTTTCTTGAGACGGAGGAAGCGCTTCAAGCGGACTGATGTAAGCACGTATCCTGGATACATGCAAAGCTCGAGCGCTTTCACGCCAACACCGATGGGTAGACAGGCCTACCCCAACACCTTGTACCCGGGTGTGACGTCTGGCTACGGGTCTCAGTTGGCTGGTTCCCCGCACCCGGCGATGCTGCATCACTATCAGGCATCGGCCGGGGTCACGCAAGGCCAGCCCAGGATGTTCAGCATCGATAATATTATTAGTCAGCAGACAATGATGCAAAGCGGAGGAGATCTCAACTCGCAGTCTCTCGGCATGGGAGACTTGGGTGCCATGACCTCCAGCTGTTCCGTGTCAAACTCTGACCCAACCTGCTTTCAGACGCAACAGATAAATCCAACGAGCAACATGCTGAGCAGGAACACGGGATCTCTTGCTACAAACATGACAACCAGTTACACGTATCCCTCCTCGGCTTCGCCCACTCACCTGTCCGGGGTCACGCAGTCCAGCTTCTCTCCGGGAGGTTCACAGGTGTACTGTTCGGGGAACAGGATTTCTCTGCCCCCTGTGCGTTCTGGCTCGTGCGCAGATCATACAGAATCTCTTTTAGCTCTCTCTGGACCAGCAATGAACTCCTATAATAATTCATATATGAGACAAGCCAATTTTGCCTCAGGACTGGAGCGATACATGTGAAAACTTCTGCACTGACAACGTGTTCCACTGCATGTCAATGGCCCCGAGACTGAGTTCATATTCCTGTTGATTATGTAACAAAAGTTTTGTAGATAACGTGTAACTAGTTTTTGGTATATGTGTTCAAAGTATTTTGTGTTAAATAAAATGAAGAATTACAGTTCTGGTATTGATATGTTGTCTGAAACATTGTTTGACTATATCAGAAGACAAAACAACGCACAGAACAATGTAAATATTATAAGCAAATAAATGTGTTTTTGTGTAATAATTTTTCGCTTATTCTTCATTTAACTGCTAACCTAAAAAAAAAGTACATTAGGTTTATGTTCGATTTTCAATATCCAACATAATAATAATAATAGTAGTAGTAGTAGTAGTAGCCTAATCATAATAATAGTAATAATAATTACATCCATATAGTTTGACAGGATAATCGAGATATAACACGTATCAACTTGTAACTCCAATCTTTGTTTAATAGTCCGTATACAATTTAAATAATTTGATTTGATTTAGGTTATTTAACATTGGTTAAAATGTTTCTATTTAACCAGTATGAATTATTTTTTTATACATATAAATTCAAATAAATAGTTATTCGGTCAGTGATACACAGTAGGCTATATATTCTCAAAACAGAATTTAGCCTACATTAGCTCTTTTTTTTTCTTTTTTTTACGTTTTGAAGACTGATATTTACGCCTACAAATAGTAGCTATCTTAAAATATTTGTACACTATATTTAATCTTCCATCACGAATTGTGTAGGCCTATACAGTCATTTTGCTGGTGAGGGGGCGACATCGACTGGCTATTGGAATAAATGTCTAATAATTTCTGTAAAACCGAGATTTGGAGCATTTCACATAGAATCCACTAGATGTCAGCCACCACCAAGTTAACGTCATGGCTGGGTCTCTAATATGAGAACCTTTGTCAAAAGCATGGTTAATCATGTAGCACGTCGTAGAAAACGTTTGTTAATTATCGAGAGCCTCGGAACACTCCACAGTCCATTACAAGCAAACTGATCTTTCAGTTTTATCACATCATATTTACAATTAATGACAGCATTTTTTTTTCCCAAGCCATTATAGTCTATTTATTTCCGAGAGTAAAAAGTTTTGCTAAAATTAGCTTTTAAAACAATAAAAGCCTGTAAAGAAGTTTCAAAACTGCATCCCTTATGGTCCACATCCAGTGCCATTAAATGCTATAATTTTACTTGAATTATTATAATTTCATTTGAACATCTACTTTTGAAGAAGTAGTATAGGCTACAACGCCACCCTTTATATGTAGGATGTTTTCTTTTTTCAATTCAGAACGTTATTTATTTATGTCATAAATTAAATATATTAAATATAAATTAAATTAGTGATGTTTTCTATAGATTTTACAGTTTTTTCCAATTGCTAACACACTAAAATGACATGCACAGCACAATTATTTAAACTGACACACAAAGAGCAAAACCTCTTCTCAAGTCTCCAAAAGTCAAAACACATTTTCTGCTTTACACACATTTTGCAATTCAAAATGGCACTTTTTAAATACACTGAACACAGTTCTGTGCATAAGACACAACAATCTGACATAAAGTCACATGTTTGCCATCTCAAAACACTGCCATTCACTACATGAGCGAATTGGCCAATACATGTGTCACCTGGCCAAACACCTCAATGGTTAATTGTTAGCACTTCGATCTTTTTCAGTTTACTGTTTTATTGTGAGCATATTTTTGTTCAGTCAAATGTAAATATATCTGCTGTGAATATGTTGCACTGACTTGTTTGGTGAAAAATAAAAAAATAAATGTTTCAACAGCATGTGTGTGTCTCTGCAAATATTTCTGTGCATGTGAGCAGTCTGAAGAATTTTCTACAATTTGAACTATTTTAGTATTATGGCAAAGCATACTAAAGATTGCTTTTCATTATGCCCAAATGGCCAGACAAAAATCTGGTAATTTGAATGAAGTATGTGCCATTTCGTGCAAAAGTTTGATTTTGATAATGCTATATGTAGTTTTGGCTGCAGTGCTTCATTTTGCAGGATATATTAAGTATTTTACAGTTTGGGAGTGTGGTTTTGTGAATGTTGTTATTAGTATTTTGATAAAACCAGCCTAGTTTGCAAAATTGTGTGTTAGCAATTGGAAAAAAAACCTGTAATATTGGGGCGACAAACAGCAATTGCCTGAATTGAGCTCTTTTCCACTTGTAACGATACACTTCGTCTTATTCACTTTCGATAGTTTGAGAATTGTAAAATAGTTTCCGGCCTCAGTTAATTAAGAGCGCAATTCTATTGGTTATTGAGAAACTAAGGTCCTCCAACTTTTTGCAGCACAAAGTGGATTTAATTTTTGTTTTTGTTTATATGTTTTATGTCCAGAGTAAGAAATTATTTTTTTGTCTGTTTGTTTTGTTTGGTGCGGAATGCGGAGTTCAAGCGCTATTAAGCTATAGGCTATATAGACTATAATACAGCGTAGAACCGCAAGGTGGCAGTACTGTGGTTAAACATTTTACAGAGTTACAGCTTGCTTTGCAGTCCTTTTATTCCGTGTAAGCCCTCAACACATTAACTGGTGAGCCCACTTAAAAGCGGAAAGGAGGAAAAATAGGAATGGGAAGCCAATTTGTCAGTTTAGGCCGAAAACCGACGGTGATTATCTCGTTCTTTTTCAGAGTGTCGCCTGTGGTTTGCACTTTGACATTTATGTTGTCCAGGGCCCTAAACGTGCACGACATTTCTTTCTTTTCTTTTTCTTTTTTGTAAACGGAAAAGAGTGGCATTAAAGTGTATTCACTAGAGAACTGTAAATCCTTTATCTTAAGATATTAATTGCATTAGCCTACATAATGCATCAATGGAAAAAAAAGAAGTCATAGCCTATTCCTTGAAATTTTGATTATAATTCAGAAATCAAATATTGATTTTGTATTTTGTATTTTTTTTATTTTGATGAGACAGTAGAATTGCATGAGGTGCTAACTTGACCTCTGAGTTTGGGCTCCCACAGGCAGCTGTCACACATTGCTCCGGTCCTGCCATCGTCTCCAACAGTTCATGAACTACAATTTTGAACTAACTTTTTTTTTATTTTTATTTTTTTTTTACTTTTCTGTTTCCTTCTACACCTTTATATAACAAATAAAAAATGTACCAGCAATCAACTAAGCTGTGCATGAACATAGGCTAATTCTCGAAACGCCCAATTATTTATATGTAGCCTACTTTTAATTAGTTTAATACGTTTAGCCTAAATAAGAAGCCTACTTATGGGAAACGGAATAAAAGAGAAAATATTTGATTGAAAATATGGTCACAAAGCATGCAGAGCATGAAATCTGGCACATCCTGCAGATTTTAATCGGAGGCACAACTGTCTTTGTATTTGAATAATGAGCATAATAAAAAAGTATTCGATGCCCGACTCTAATAAAGGTTATTTACTGGTATTGATGGTTCATAAAGAACATTTAGCATCCATAGGAGCTTTCCAATGCACAAAAGGTTCTTTATAGTGGAAAAAGGTTCTTTAGATTTAAAAAAAAAAAATTATGTTCATACTAAGAATGTTTTATTTATGTTAAGAACTGTTGACTGAAGGTTCTTCTATGGCGTCGCTGAAAAAAAAACCCAACCTTTTGGAACCTTTATTTTTAAGAGTGCGCGCGCGTTCTATGGCGCATAAAGCATGTCATTCACCCATATCACCCATTAGCAATGACGAATCCGAGCAGGTTGCAGAGAGTGTGTGCTTTTTACATAGGCTACGTTAGGAGAGGTATAGGCTATGATAGCTATGCACAAATCATAAACGGGGTTGTTTTGAATCCCTGACAGGCATTAAAAGATAAATCGAACGCAGAGAGAGATTTTGTATAAGCGCAAATTTCCTTTCATCCTGTTTTTTTGAGCAAATGTTATTGTATTTATACACAATTTAAGATATTTTTCATGCCAAATAAAGAAATGTTATTATTTAAATAGCCCGTACACCTGCCGAGTAGCTAATATAGAACAACGTATTGATTCGTGCTGTTCTGCATTGGTAATAGGCTACAATGCAAATGAATACAAGAAACGTTAAAATATCGTGAAATATTTAATGTGCAATTTACTATATTATGGTCTGTAAATGCTAAATTGAGGATTAACTTTAAGTCTCAAAAATATTAAAATAATATTTCCATATTCTTGCTGTAGCTTACACGTTTGTGAATAATTAGCTATAGGCCTACTGTTGCTTTTAAAATGTATTCGCTGATTCATACAATTTATTGGAACATTTGATTCATTAAATGTTTTTGAAGGATACGATTTAATACTTTAGCCTATATGTATATCTCTTGAATAGGCAAATGAATAAACATCCATCTGGTGATTTAATGCAAAGAAAAAAAGCCATTGCTTTTCTTTCTTTCTTTATCTTGTTTCTTTGCCATATTATTGATTATTGCTGTATTATCGATGTTGCTATCTAGGAAAATACAGCATAATAACAATGCAAGATACAATGCAAAAATAGGCTAACGGTTAATTTAATAATTTGGTCTTATTATTATGATGCTGTTTTTTAAACAACAATAGAAAATAAAACATAGTATAGTAAGCAATGAAATTGTTTGTTTAATGTGTTGACAGTTTATTTGTTGTCATCTTTGAAAAATCCTCGGCTTTATTAAAGTTAAATCGTGCGGAATTTTTTTTTTCTTCTCTGCATTATTTTTGACATTTGTCGCGAATGTCAGTTAAATGTCCCTATAGCACACTTGATAGGGCAAGTTGATAACACTTCTCCCTTGTGCTGCTTTTTTCGGCTGTAAACTTCCCTAGTTCCTGGTTACCGACATGCTGATCACGTGATTATGGGGACTGGATAAATAGTTTTTGGAAGCCGCGCGGGGGTATAGGCTACTTGGAGTCTCTTTCACGCACAGCGCTACGATTGTACACGAGAACAAATAGCCTACTCGAATTATGAAACCTGAAAAGCTAGTTAGTGAATGCATAGTCATAATTCTATTCGTATGATCCAAAAGTTTATATTGCATATGGACCAACTGCACACTCGATGAAGAGAAAATCGAGGTCTGGGAACCTAGTGTCCTGTTCGACTTGAAAGCGCTCTGAGCACTGGACAGTTTTTGTGTTATGCAAGTCCGGTGTGATTCTTTCGAGTCTTCTTTCGTTTCGTAAGGTACGTTTTCTATGCGGCTCCAGGACGTGAAGACAACGTATTTTTGGCTTCTGGAGGACGGGAGTTTTGTCGTTCCAGAACGCACAAGTGACTGAGACGACACACTGCTTGTGCTGGGTGCTGCACGAGACTGGACACGGAACGCGAGAGAGCAAGACAAAAAGACTCTCCAAGGATGACTCTGGGGACGGACATGTCGGACAGTTCTGCTCTGTCCGACGACGTGGACATCGATGTCGTTGGCGGGGATATTGTAAAAGAGGGTAAATATCTTCACCATCATCATACTTTTCACTTGGACAATGACTCCGATGACAATCTATCCCAGAATGCGGGAGAGGGCGCAGTCTCTCCGGGTCAAAGCAGCTTGGACTGTCCGGCTGACCGGGTCGGGCCACAGGATGACAACAGAACCGGTGCGTTAACTGGGGATAAACCAGGGAAAAATGCGTTGGTGAAACCCCCTTATTCTTACATAGCCCTTATAACCATGGCTATCCTGCAGAGCCCGAAGAAACGTTTGACTCTCAGCGAGATCTGTGAGTTCATCAGCAGCAGGTTCCCGTATTACCGGGAGAAATTCCCCGCGTGGCAAAACTCTATCCGTCACAACCTGTCTCTAAATGACTGCTTTGTCAAAATACCCCGTGAACCCGGTAACCCGGGCAAAGGCAATTACTGGACCCTCGACCCAGAGTCCGCCGACATGTTTGACAATGGGAGTTTTCTGCGCAGAAGGAAGCGCTTCAAAAGACACCAGACCAACGAGATCCTTAGGGACCCGGGGGGATTTCTACCTGGCTTTGGCTACGGACCGTACGGTTACAATTACGGCCTACAGCTGCAGAATTTCCACGCGCATCACCCCTATCACCCACACCACCCGGGAGGTGCGTTCCCTTTCCAAAACGCACATTGTGCTCTCCCAACGCCTTCCTCGATATTCTCCACGCCACACAGCTTGCCTTCGTTTTTGGGTACCGAGCTGAGAAAGCCTTTCTATCCTCAACTCAGCCCGACTCTTCCTGGTCTGGCGCCTCTCAAAACGGACACAAATGGCCCAAGCCGGCCTTCCTTCTCTATAGACAATATAATCGGTGCGGCTAGCTCTCCAGCTTCGCCGTACACCTCACAACCGGGTGGACAGGCTCAGATCTTGGCCATGCTGACTCCCACGCTTGCCTCGGCCACGAACCACTTGAATCTAACGCAGGACACGATGCTTCAGCCGGGCACACAGACTTTCTCGAGCAAAACGCCAAGCCTTAACAATTGCCATTTCTAGAGTGGCAGCAAATAGAAAGTGCAGCAGCCCAGTTTAATATGGTTGTTTCGTCATTTGCTAAGGTAGGATTTACACTTTTGCAAGATTAAAATGCCGCCCGTTTCATGTTTCTGAATTCTTAAATAAAAGGCTAATTAAGTATATTTATGAACTGTAAATATGTAAGATTTTGAAGAGAGAAACAGGCTGAAGAGAGGAAATTAAGACCATGTAAATAGTAAGCTAAGATTTCACCTTTGGACGGCCAGTGGACCTTTGCCGCTTTGTCCAGAAAGTTAAATAGTTTGTACTCATTGATATGGAATTTCCTCTTTTGGTTGACTTAAATGAAGATTGTTTTAACTATTTTATTGTTTTGTATATTTTGTGAGTTTGTGAAAAGCACTGTCAATAACCGAGACTTTAAACTCAGGATTTACTTGTTTTGAAAGCACATTGCCAGAGACAATAGGGGCTGTAAATAGATTAGTTAACGTCCCACTTCCCCTAATTCTCTCAACAGAAGTGTTCTGGTGAATTTTATATTTTATTTTATTTCTGTTGATAGATGATTATGTGGTTCTTGGTGTAAATCGCATTACCTCTTTCTGTCTGACACTTGTGCATATACATATTTCATTATTCCATTGAGAAATTATCTGTGAAAAGAATGTTGTTATATGTAAAGAGACAAAACAATGTCCATAGGTCATTTTCTGTTGTAATGGCAAGACAATAAATGTTTGTGAATTTTGAAGATGTTTTCGTTAACTTCTTTTCATTTAGTCTTCGATCAGGCCTACTGACCTGCCTAAAAGAGTTGTCTAACGTTTATACACAAAATAAATAGTTTGAAGTTCAAACAATTACGCGAGTTGAGAAAACAAGTAATTTGAACAAATTAATTCATTTATATTTACAATAATTTAGTTTTTAGTTTATTGTAAAAAAAATAAAAATAAAAATAATTAGCAATAAGAAAGAATTCAAAGTCAAAGAATAATATTGTTACGTTGTTAAAATGTTCGTTTAATTTTTGCTGCCAAACTGGCCTAGGTTATTTCTTAAGGCTTTAGTCTAAATATAGTTTAATAAAACAGAGGAAATCATAGTGTGTGACGTTTTCACACCAGTATTTAGTACTTTTTGGGCCCAAGGCACATGTTTCCTCTTGTGTGGCGCTTTGAGCCATGATAATTGACCAGTTTCTGGCAAATGACAAAGAGCTAAAGCAATGGGAACATCAGCGCTTGAAAGCCTATAATTGAATGTGATGGTTCTACATGGATACCCACCACGTCTTTTGAGGATTCGTTGCTAATTTGTGGCAGCATTTTTTTTCATCTGGAATCTAATCCACAATAATGCAGCTTTTTGCCCATTTGTTGATGTTGTCACTGAAGACCTTGTCCCTAAAGCCCTCATTATGCTTCTGCGTCAACTCCACGGCGTAGCTACGCCGTCACTCCAACGGCGTCGTGACCGTTTTATGGTTCTGCGTCGGGTTGCGTTGCATCGCGGTGCATTTCACCGCCAGAACGCTAGGGGGGTGGTGTGGTTCGCGAATCTCTTTCCTAGTTTGTTTTGGTTCCATGCGCCGGTTCCGCTTTTTCATTTCCGACAATGGCGAGCGAAAGAGAGAGAGTGTTGTTGCAGCTGGAGCTAATCAACAAATGATTTTATTGCAAATGTTTAATCGTAGAAGAAAAAGACCTCAGCGAAGGTGGTCTGTACGACCAGTGCACGAAGACAGGGGAAGGATTGGCGAATTTGTTACGGTTGTTCGACCGCTGAGGGACTTGGACGAAGAAATGCACTTTAAGTATTTTCGGATGTCGAAAGGTCGATTTGACGATCTTGTTCATCGTTTAAAGCCGTTAATACAGCATCAGACTACACACAGTATGCCTATTGACCTCGCTCAGAGACTGGCAGTGACTTTAAAGATTTTATCTTCGGGTGCAAAGATCACCGGGTTGGGCTACAAAATGGGTTCGACCACGGTGCCATGGCAGGATAATGTAGTGTCCCGTGGCAGACTTGGTTAATTACTTGATATCCATGATGTACCCGTGAACATTGTATTGTAAATAAACAACAAACTTTTTTTCAAAACAAACATTGATTTGATTGATTGAAGTTTATTTCTAGCAACAACAAAAAAAGAAAAGAATATATATAAATATATACATATACACTACCGGTCAAAAGTTTTAGATCGGTAAGATTTTTAATGTTTTTAAAATAAGTCTCTTCTGCTCACCAAGGCTGTGTTTAGTATATAAAAAACAATAAAACAAAACATATTTTATGACAATTTAAAATGACTGTTTTCTATTTTAATATATTTTACTCCGGAAATGATGTATAATCTGACCAATCACAGCCCCTGCGGTCTGCGTCACCGCGACGCGTAGTTACAATTTTTTGGAGGTGCACGTCAAGCTACGGCGGAGGGCTCGCGTCGAGGTTCGCGTCGACGCAGAGGGGTCCGCGGGGGTACGCCGTCGATTCGACGCAGAAGCATAAAACAGGCTTAAGGCTTGAATAGGCACCCAGCAAGTGGTCCCTAGCGAGACAAGCCACACACATTTGCTTCTGAAAGGCGATCGTCTTAAAAGACTCTCGGTAGTCCGCTTTCATGTCATCTGTGTTGTCTTGAGACATGTACAAAGGAACCAGCGGGAATTCAATGTAGTGCGAAAAACAGACTGATGAATCCATTTCAGAGTTGGCCGAGCGCACGGTTCTGTTCAGAAGGTGGCATAAAAAGCTGCCTTTATTTACTTGGTTCGTGCGCAAATGGGTAAATTTGCTTCGTGGGGTGTTTTTGACAACTGGTTGTTAGGCATAAACGAAGGGTTGACTCACTCACCGTATTTTTTTTTTCTCTTCTTCAACTTAGCAAATGCTTTGACGCAAATGCAAACAGGTCGGTTAAGTTAAAACTTCGTATAGCCTATTTTGTCATCTAAAAAACAGGATAAAATACTGTTCTATATTTCATGAGAACAAAACTGGGCCAAACTAATAGTTAAACCGCATTTTCAAAGCACTTCTGGACCATCAGCCAAATACGCCGCGTAAAATTGTCAAAAAAAACCCCGCACATATTGCCTGCCATAATAGTAAAATATAGAAAAAAATATTTAGTATATATATATATTATTTTTTTAAATAGAAAGCCATATAGCTATTTTAAGTAGTTGCAGAGTGTATTAATTTGTAAACTACTGAATTATTGAGGATTATGGTAAATTAATATAGCCGGAGAGGCCTGTACTTTGGGCTACATAGAAATGTGGTGCTTTGTGAATAATGATAATTATAGACTTACTATAATTTTTTTAGCTTTTTATATTATTATTATTATTATTTAGAATTTTTTTAGGGTGACTTTAGTTTGGGACATCAGGCTGATTTAAGGGCAGAGGTCATGTGCTTCTCTAGTAAACACGCGTAAAAAAGCCTGGGAGGAAGAACGATAAATGTATTGCTGGTCGAGGTGACAGAGAGCAGCAGAGAGGAAGGAATATTACACAATAGTGTACTTTTGATCTTCTTGCCACAGCGAATAAAACTACTCGCGGCCTATGAATGAAATCAGCACAAAAATCTCCTCAGCCTAACCACGCGTGCACTCATGTGGTCGTGTTTGCGCCTGTCATAATTTACAGCTAATGAATTTGTGGTGATTAGTTAAGTTTTAGAAAGACTGGCTCTTGATTAAAGGAGGCGAAATGCGAGATGGGCTTTAATGTAAAAAAGGATATTTATCTTCTCTCTTGACGTTTAGTACTTTTGAGTCTTGTTTTGTCTCTCCATGAGAAATCACATCACTCTCCTTTAATCGGATCGAAAGTGTAAATCATGGGTTACGAATCCCACTAATTGCCCGTTCATTTCGCTTTCATTTTCTTCAGTATGGCGCGTTAGTTACACCATGAGGAGACGGAGACCACCCACGATTTCGCATGGAGCAAAGCATATCTCTACTTATCTCTTCTATCACTGTAATTTAAAAAAAGGATATCTCTAAAACAACCCCGTATTCGCTTCTGGCCTGGTGTTTTATGTTGCGATGTTGTCAGCTTTTATTGTCGGCTTTTTTTTTTTGGTACGGGCTACTCATCAGAATCACACTGTTGAAAGGTCTTTCACACTGAAAGGTCTTTTCAACTATTTAATTATCTGAGCTTATAGTATGTTGACTACAAGATTTCAAGTTTACAGTTAATGATGCTATCCGATTGATATTTCGTTCATATAGGCCTATGCACGCATAAGTTTCTGTATAATTATTTTATTATGTTTAATTTGACCTATTTTTAGACAGGTTATTAATAGATAAAATGATTTTATCTAGCCTTCTTAGCTTAGGCTATCTGTTTGAGAATGTAGCCTATATATATATATATATATATATTTTTTTTATGCGTGAGTGAATTCATTTTTTATGTCATGGCCATGTTGTTGTAACACACTTGTGTTAAATTAAGAATAAATCGGCACTTTCATATCTTTTACATTATAGAAACGTCTTTGGGATGCAAATAGTAAGCATCATTCAGTATACAACATTATCAATATTTCAGGATAAGTGGTGCAATTATGAATTGTTTTGTATTGTGATTTATTAGCTACTTTTAATTTTAAAAATGCAGGATAATTCTTTTAACGAACAAAGAAGTTGCACATGGCACTTTTTTGTATTTATTTTTAACGGCGAATAATGCATAAAAGCGCATTAAAATATTTCTTATTTTTCTTCTTCAGTCACGATTAGGCTGTTTGCAGACCAAAGTATAGTTAAATAGTCATGAAATGTGTGAAATATTAAATATGCTATGATTTTTGGCCTAGCCTATATATCGCATTTACTGGTAGTAGGCTAATCATTTCTGAAAATAAATTTTCTTGCATGCTATCTCATTAGGCCCATATTTAATAAAATTAATTCAGAGATTATTTTACGCATTATTTCAAACATTATAATAATAATAATAATAATTATTATTATTATTAAATTGTTGGCGTTGTTGTTGGCTTGTAACGAACAACACTCCACTCTGTGTCTAATATTAGTGAGGATATTGTTACAAGTCCATAGGTGGTACATATTTTAGTTCCATAGTTATAACTATAATATTATGCAATATTGATATAAAAACGAGTCTGAGATATAGGCTACATATTACCTTAGCGGAGCTGGGGCACCTGCTGCAGGAACGACACGGTGCAGTGCGCTAGTGCGTTCAGCAGGAACGGCTCCATTGAATATACAGAACGTTTATTAATCTATGTAAGACCGGTTTTTAAACCAGACATCTGTTTCAAACTTCTTTTAATGCGTATCAACGTGATCTCATATTAAGCTTTTTTTATTATTATTATTATTTTTTTTTTGATTGGATGATATTGGTGTCAGTCGTCCAAAACTAATGAAACCTGTTGACGTTGTCCAGACCAGCGCCTGCCTAAGTCAGTATTCGGTATTTTATTATTACAAGTACAGTGTGGCTTGGGATTTTTTTCATGCGCTCTGTAATTATCATCTTGCTCGTTAAAACAATTATCGGTGGGTTGCGCATTAAACTCTGTTGTTGTGTCTTTAAAAATTCTCGTTCTCTCTCTCTCGTTCTCGCTTTCTCTATGTCTCTAACATGCTCTTTCATTTAAAGCGGTGAAATAAACAGATGATGGGAGCTCTAGCCCTCATTGTGAAGGAATGCCGTCGGCCGAGTCCCCTGACACCCTGGCATGAAGCAGAGATGTACGGCCACAATAAATTAGGCCCTCCCTCCGCAGCCCAGCATCTCCCCCTCCATGTTTTTCTAGCGCACCGAGGAATCCTCTGCTTAATTAATTTAGAATGTGTAAATAAAGCAGAGATACAGGCCGCCCCTCTTCTCTGGAAACAAAATATTAACTTTGGAAGTGTTCGCCCCATCGACTTCGACTCACTGGGACTCACTGAAGGACACCTGCTGTTGGCCTGCCATCCCACACACAGAGAAACACACGGGCATCTCCAGCGATGAGCGATTACTGAAGAATAATCTCAAATCTGTTGTGTCATCAGATGTGCACAATAGCTTCTTTATATGACCTAAAAATGACCGCTCGACAAAAGTGATGTATGATCCGTTTAATGACGGTCTCCATGGCAATACGCCCAACTTATCCTCCCGTGAGCCTCCTCTGTTTGCCACAAAACAGTAACACATACTCCTCCAAGATGTGACCGGGATATCACCGAATCCGAGCCTGGCTTAGTGACGGGTTAGTGTTAGCATTATGGAAGCCCGAGGACTTAACTTGTGACCCAAAAACTCTTAGTTTGATGGAGAGGGACAGCTGTCGTCTGTCCGCGAGCATGCTCCCGTTATCCGGTCAGGATACCACCACAAGTTCCACCCCCTAACAACTGAATAATTTGAATAACTTATTTTCGGGTTACTTGACTCATTTTATTCACTTGTACACGGTAACAAAATTATTGTTGGTTTTAAGTAAGTAAAGTTCATTGAAATAAAATAAAAATTTGTTAATACAATGAGATTGGTTTAATCAATACAAACTCAAAATATTATGTTATCTGAACCAAATAAATTATCTAAGTTGTGATAACAAATGCTGATTTTTTAAAATTTTATTATTTTTTTTTACGCCTTTTGCTTTGACCTTCGTGAGTGGCACACCTCTTAAAATGACTTTCTTCTCAGGCATAGGCTAGCCTATAATAACTAGGGTTCGCTTTTAGTAAGAACCAAACAAAGTCCAACACTTTCCCAATTTAGGAAATTACATTTAAATACAGAGAGTGCAACGAGGGTAGTGATTTTTCAATTTAGCAAGTCCCAAGAAACTATCAGCGACAGACTGAGAAAAATCTTATAAGTGAAATGTGGGGATGTCGAGTCGCCTCAGATAACGGCATAACATTTCACCTATAATCTCTCTTTTGCACTCTAAAAGACTGATTTTCCCTCAGTGTGAAATTTTGAGGTCTGTCTAAACAAAATAATGATCTTTTGGTTTTCAGGACTAATCCAACCACGTTTCTCAACGGAGAAGCATGCATACCTTTTTCATCTTGAAATTAAAACCAAATTCCCGTGTCACTTTTAACGGCTCTATTTTCCACAGTAAAAAAGAAATTAGATACACGTCTGTCCCAGAGCCAGGTGAAAGAGAAACTTTGTCAGTGTAGGCATTTCATATCTTCGTAAACCGAAGACTGTTTTCGGAAAGAATGGGAAAGTCCCGCGATAAAAATGAAGTTTACTATCCAGAGTGAAATGCGATCAGAGAGAGGTCGAGGGGCCAAACTTTTTAAGACTAATGTTTATTTAGAGAAGTGAGCGCTGTCTATGAGCCTCCCGCGCTCTCCTCGAGCGCAGCACTAATGTCTTTAACAGAGCTGACCGGACCACCGCGCGAGCAGTCCTCCGCGTGCGCGCGCGCCAGCGCGAGCCTCTCCCGGCTACTGACACTGTGGACCCCTTGAGGAGACTTGTGTGTCAAAAAGCGAGACGGACAAATCACAATATTTGGTTTCAACACATTTATTATTTTGAAGTTATAACGGTTACGCAAATGGACTTGTTTCAAAACCAATTGACCCATTGCCTCGTATCTTTTGATAACAGAAAAAAGCCTCCGTGTTTTGTATATGAGCATTATTTACAAGGAGATCGAGGCTCCATCGAGCTCTGTGTTTTCTTACAGTTTGTAAAATTGAATTAGATACGGTTAGGAATCTGACCTCGTAGCAGACCCGCACATATTTCCAACTCCCTGGTTCATCGTGTTTTGGGGTGTTTTGTTTGTTCAGCTGGAATGGCCATCAAACAGCCAGTCCATGTCTTCCGCGTCGAACTCCCTCTCCGCTCCTGCCTCGCTCCCTCCTGAGACGGCTGTCCCCTCTCACGCTCTCCCGGCCGCGCCTCACCACCAACACGGGTCCAAGGAAGGGTTATCAGCTCTGGAGGAGCACCTTATAGCACATGCATACATTTATGGCACCAGATCGGAAGTAACCCATCGTTCTTAAGAATTCGTTATGAGATCTGAGGATGTGCTTAACATATGGCTTTACTAATGATCATTCATTAAAATATGAAATAAAAATACTCTTTTTTTTATTCTGTTTTAAAATGTGCATCTGACACTCTTAAAAATAAAGGTTCCAGTTTGAACCAAATCTTAACATTTTAAAGTTTAAAATAGAACTTTGTATTCACTAGCTGAAAATAAACCTTATGTATGTGTTTGTGGAGTGTAAAAAACAAACAAACAAACAAACAAACAAACAAAAACAATATCCTGTGCCTCTACAAACTTATATTGGCTGTATAGAGTTGCAACAACAACAACATGTTGCTTACAACTTAAGTGTTATTGTGTTAAAACAATTGGGCAAATGCCACACCACTGAGATAAGGCCACTGAGAGCACAGATGCACAATGGCTGGGGAGCAACACATACCAAAGAACATACTCAAGTGAAGAGGCAGCGGGCAGAGAGCGCAGGATGAAGCCTCTCTGCACTTCACTCTCTTAGTACTACCTTTATGAGACCCTGTCACAGCAGAGCCTCCTGCCTCCCAGATATGGGCCAGCATACGGGCACAATAGCGCTGAGTTCACCGGGTGACTTGAAACACTTAATGTTCCACCGCTCTCAAGCACCTTTCCCCAACCCCATTCTATATAGTATGGTGGTGTGAGGTAATGAGAGAGAGTTTGTGTGTGCTTGTGTGTTTGTGTGTGTGTGTGTGTGTGTGAAGTGCTAAACAATACCAGATAATCCATTGCCAGATAATCCGGATTTGTTGCACCTTAGTGTTTAACAATATGGACAAACGCTGTCCAAATGTGTCCTCTCCAGTGATTAATTGTTTCAAGATGCTGTCGTGCTCCATGCACCACTATATTAATTCTGAAATGAACTGGATTGCTGTGTGCTATCTGAACGGATTTACTGTCATTATGCTCACATTTGTCGATCTGTGTGCAGGAGAGGAAATGAGAAGGGGAAACTATTTGCACATTTTGGAATGAAGTCTTTCCCTCTGCTCCTGTTGGTCATCCCTCTTCTACACCCCAGCCAGCCAAAGCTAATGCACAAATGAAATGTTCCGGAACATGTGAAAAGAGTTCTTTGTATACATTTATAAAACAACAAACATGGTGTAAATTTGTATATAAGATAGATAGATAGATAGATATATAGATAGATAATGTATACATACACTTATGTATAAATATTTGTATTTGACTTTGCATTATTAATTTAAGACAACTGATGTATTTTTAATGAGCAACAAAGGTGGATAAAAGATGAATATTTTTGAGTTTTCATTTAGTTAAATGTGACAAATACTTTATGGTAAATATATATTTTTTCAAATCTGATAAGTAGATTATTTAAGTTCCTTTGTTTTCCGATCACTACACAGTTGATTAATTAGACATTAAAATATTTGTTTGCAAAAATATATAATGTAAATAATTGACACATTCATAAGTTCTCATACAACCATTAGATTATTTATTTATGAATGATTTTTTTGACTGTTACTTGAATGTTATGCACCATCATGCTATTGTTATGGGCAGTAGGGCGTGATTCAGTGCACAAACATGTTAATATTAGTTTAGATATCAGATGACGTGTTTCTGTCAGCCAGATTTTTACCCGCAGCACATGTGTGTGTGACAGTTGTTGACGCTCTGAGGTTTACCTATGATTTTGTCTGTTTGTTCACACAGCTGACAGGTACATCATGTGCAACATGGAATCGCACTTACTCTCACTAGAATACTTTTTCCTGCGTCACCAAACACCACAGGAGCTGTGGAGAACTGTTATTACTACATCAACTCACAGGCATTTTCAATTTCACACAACAAATGGAGAGCGGAGGTGGAGACTACTTATCACTCCTGGAGAGAATTTCTAAGGTAGTAACCCTACTTTAGTGGTTTTAGTCCTAAATACTGCTTCTCATACCCTAATCCTTTAAGAGAGGACTGTGTGTGTGTGTGTGCACATGTCTGGTTATACTCCCCTTGGCCTTTTGTTGCCTTTAGAGAACCTTTACTAGGACTATTTCTCAGTCTTGAAGCACCATGTTATGAAGGAACAAGTCTTTTGTGTTGTATGTGTGGGTTTCTTCATGTGCATATATGTGTATGTGGCCACACAGGGCTAAAGGTTCTGAAGTGGGTTGTGGTTTTCAGCTCCCAAGTTCAAAGCTGAGGAGGGCTGAAAAGCGGGAAAAGATGATGAGACCTCTCTAATGCGCCTTATTTAAAAAATGTTAGGAATAAAGAAATAAAAGCTGGCCAGAAACAATGGCCGTCCTCCCTGAGAGGCAGCAGCAGGGAGGTGAAGTGCCCTGAGATTGCAGAGCAGAGGCTCAAACAGAGAGGCATCTGGCAGTACAGGGGCTGCTTATAATCTGCCCTAATGATTAATGTCCTCTAGTAATTTTACTAAGGATTTCTCCTCTCCTTTTCTGTCATGAATGCATTGTGTGAGACCTCAGAGAAAGTATGCCTCTGTGTGTATGTGCATGTTGCCGGCAGAGAAAGTGACAGAGATGAGGTTAAGTGGGCTGTTTAGATGTAACAGATGCTGAGTGAGTGAGTGAGTGAGAGAGAGGAGAATGAAAGGACATCTCAGGGTTGCGGAAAAAAGTGAAAATAATATAATTGCACTGGGTCTCTCCATATCACACAGATGCATACACGTTTGAACCCAGAGTGTTGGATGTATACGGAAATACGGCTCAAATAGAGTCAAAAACCGATAAATCAATAAAATGTCTCAAATAACAATAAAACTCTCTTTCTTCTCTGATATAACCTTTGCTCTATTTTTGTTCCATCTCACATTCGTTTATTTCTGGGTCATGTTTTGAAGTGGGGCAGGAAGTTTTTCCTGGGTATTTATGTGCCGAGAGGATGTGCCGTGGAGCACGAGGGAGGCCGACAGGGTGGCAGACCCCTGCATGAGGAGCATGACGGGAGGGAAGAGGAAGTGAGCTGTGTGTCCACCACTGTTTGTCTTCCCCTGCGGTTCTGCCCGGCTCTGTCACAGACCATTGTGGCCTGGGTAGATTGATGGGCAGCAGTGGCAGGAAGCTGAGAGCTGGGAAAGAAAAACTCGGAAGCAGGTAAAAGAATATGCTGCTTCATCCTCGTGAGTTTTTCCTTCATGTCTTCCTTCTTGTCATGCATTTCAGATTTCCAGTAAGTGGCTTTACATCGCCAAATCATAGTCAAATTAAATATACATACACTATAAAAAATGTCTACTCTAAAAAGAGTTCAGTTGCTACCTTTAAATTTGAAGTATAATAGAATTGGCTGTAAAAGTAATTTCAACTTAAATTATATTTAACTGACTTACTGACTTAAAAAAGTTGAAATTTGCTTAAAGTAAAGTTAAAGTAACGTAAAAACACAAGATGCCATGACTTGTTGATCATATCATTTTTTACAGTGCACAAGCACATTTACAAACAAATATACACAGATATAAAAATATATTTGAGTGGAGTAGCATGCTATCTTTGCCATTTTATGCATGTTGCACAAGTAGTTATGTCCTTTTTGCCTTTATCTTTGTGGTGATTGTGAAGTGGGGATTTCTATATTTTTCCATAGACCACAAAACCAGTCACATGGGTCCATTTTTTGAAATTGAGATGTATACATCATCTGAATGCTGAATAAATAAGATTTCCATTGATGTATGGTTTGTTAGGATAGAACAAAATTTGACTGAGATGCACCTATTTGAAAATCTGGAATCTGAGAGTGAAAAAAAATCGAAACATTGAGAAATGTCTCATTTTGTGCAATGACATCGCGACTGTGCTGCACTCATTCACAAAAATAAATGTTTTATATATTTACGGTAGGAAATTTACAAAATATCTTCATGGAACATGATCTTTACTTAATAACCTAATGATTTTTGGCATAAAAGAAAAATCGATAATTTTGACCCATACAGTGTATTGTTGGCTATTGCCATAAATATACTCGTGCGACTTGTGACTGGTTTTGTGATCCAGGGTCACATATACAACATTACAGTTCAGAAGTTTGGGGTTGGTAAAAAAATTTTCAAATGTTTTTGAAAGGAGTCTCTAATGCTCACCATTTATTTTTATGAAAAAACAAACAAACAATGAAAATGTTAATATTGTGAAAAATTACAACTTCAAAATATATTTTCTATTTTAATATTTTAAAAATGTAATTTATTCCTGTGAAGGCAAAGCTGAATTTTCAACATCATTACTCCAGTCTTCAGTGTCACATGATCCTTCAGAAATCATTCTGATATGCTGATTTGCTGCTCAATAGTCAGTGTTGAAAACAATTGTGTTGCTTAATATTATTGTAGAGACCATACATTTTAATATTTTTGCTGAATAGAAAGTTTAGAGGAACCATTTATTTGAAATATAAATCTTTTGTGACATTATAAATGTCTTTACTGTCACTTAATTGAACTGATCAATTTAATGCACTGAATTTTTATTCAGTGCATTAAATTGATCAGTTCAATTAAGTATTAGAACTTTGAGCGGTAGTGTACATTATGTGCACCTTACTTGGATTTACAGTGAAATGTCATGAATATAAATACATTTACTGAATGAAAATTAATTGACACTGTATGTTAACATATAAGGTTCCATATTCAATAAGAATTTATTAGTTTCCTGCTCCATTACTGCCAGCCATGATGCCCGACCTCAAAATAGAAGCAGCATGAATGACTCACTTGTAATATTTACAAGAATCTGACAGCTCAAACAAAAGTGAATTTGCACTTATTTGTTGAACTAATGTAGAAGTTGTTTTCAAGCTTCATGAATTTAAATCTGGCTGACAAGAGAAGAGAAAACACATTTCAATAAAAGGAAATTGTTGGGTTGTCCCGACTGCTCTTATTTCCTCATTGCCGCCTGTTTTATATTTTCTTAAACCTTCAGAACTGACCGTAGTTTTACTGTTTAACCTGTGCTGGAGCATCACAGGTCAGGAGCGCTGAACTGGAATCAGCTTTGAGAACCAGGAGCAGTGTAGGATGAAAAGGAATCAGATCCCAGATGAGTCCTTCTGTTTTGAGCTGAGCTGCAGAATGAACGCCGGTCCATATGGCAGGGAACGGGTATGTGCTCAGATCAAGCCAACTCTCTCACCCTCTGCTGTTCTTCTTCCTGTGCTCTGTCAATCTTATTGTCCTAATTCATTTCAACATGCTTTTCTTGGCATTGACGTGTCAGGCCCATGCCTTTCTCTCTCTCTTTTTCCACCTTGTTTTAGTGTATCACCCCATTTTAGCTTATAATACTTCTGGCACCTAGATACCTTCCCTTGCTCCCTTCTTTCTTTCTTTCTTTCTTTCTTTCTTTCTTTCTTTCTTTCTTTCTTTCTTTCTTTCTTTCTTTCTTTCTTTCTTTCTTTCTTTCTTTCTCAGTCATTCTATTTGTACTCTCTATAAAAAAGAGTTTGAGACGAGAGAAAGCAAGAGGGAGAAAGGTCATTTTCGGGTGAGTGATATCACCCCTCCCAAGGTCCATATACCATATGCTCACATTCAGTACAGGCACTCTTTTGCCATGCATACTTGCAAATTAAGTCGTTTTTTTTTAAAGATAACAAAAAAAGTAGAAATTAATTTTATTTCCACTGCACGTTTATGTAAAATATATTCCTATGTCTGGCATCTACTGTACATGTGTATCTGCGTATAGCATATGTGTGAGTGCATGCGAGTGTCAGCTCTTTGTGTTGACACAGCAGTAATTTAAAGAGCCAGTCCGGCCAATGAATGAATGAGTGCGAGTGTGTGTGTGTGTACGTGTGAAGGGGATCCTGTTGAGAGTATTTGTGTACACAGATGCAGATCGAGGAGAAAGAGAGAGAGAGAGAAAGAGAGAAAGAGAAAGAGAGAGAAAGAAAAAGAGAGAGAGGAGATTGGCCAATGTGTTAGTGTGGTGAGGGCAATCGAGGGGATCGTCTTCCCCGCTGGCCCTTGCCTGGCCCCAGCCGTGGTTCTCCAGGGGTCCCTCAGTTCCTTAGGAAAAACATTTCAGCCCCTCTCACCTCTGAACCCAGCCCTCGGCCTGTTTATCTTGGCTGTGCTGCCTGACAGCTTTACTGATGTTACATATAGCCACACAGGGATTGAAGGAAAGGGAGATAGAGAGGGAGAGACAAAGAAAGACAGAGCGAGAGAAGAGGGGAGGAAAGTAGGAGGTAGAGTTGGTTTACCCAGATCACAATCGCCACGTTTTGGAGCCTTTTTTGGAGGTCTCGTTCAGAACGACTCATTGGTGATGCTGGAGTACAATTGGGAAAAAAGTGGGAAGGGGAGAGGGGGGGAGTTGAGAAGAAAAGTGAGAGTTTCCCCTAATGTTAAATTGCATAGAATTAAGATCAAATCTACATGATACCAAGTCTTGATGTTTAGTAATAAATGTAAATACTTAAAGAAGCAATACAAAGTCTTTATCATTTTCTGTCACTAGGGTTACAGACATTGATCACAGGTTAGAGAGGGAGGAACCTGATCATTTAGACTGCTTTTTAATGATCTTATTGTGAACAATTCATCCATGCTATGTTAATTTAGAACTTTTTTTTTTTTTTTACCATGTAATTTTTAATTAAAATGTCTCGATCTTCTGGTGAAACAACTTCTCTCTGATGACATATGCAGGACATCTTCAATCATTCTGCTTAAAGGAACCGTATGTAAGAAATGTATTTCAATTAATCATAAAATGGCCCTGATATGTCACTAGACATTAAGAAATCTTAATGCTTATACTTATATCACTGACCACAGTAGTCCGGCCAGGATATTGTCATTTAAAAGTGAAGTTGCAGCCCTCAACTGATGTTGATGTTGTCATGTTGTGTTTTGGCCTGACAAAATACCACCCTCCACCCTCCACCTATCTACCAATCACGAAGTCAGTAGTGTTTCGGCATCCGGGTTGCCAGCCCTGCTCTAGTTACCACAGCTGCAGCTACAAACGTGTCGGATAAAAAATGTCTAACGTTACGAAACCTAAAAGACCTCGTTATGAATCCGAAATACGTCGTGACAAAGTCCGAAAAAAAACTTACTGTAGGACTCGTCACTTGCCATTGAAAGCTCCTTGTAGCAGCCTACGTTCCTGCTGGATCCTGCAGCCTAACTAGCAACCTCGAGTCAGGGGGGAGGGGGAGGGGATACACCGCTCTACAGTAATTTGAAAGTGTTTGCAGTTCCAGTTTTGGCCACAATCTTACATATGGTTCCTTTAAACACCGCCCCTTTCTTACAATCAACTGCTACTACTTGCAATCAATACACTGCGACTTTAATACTTTTAAACACTTACTGTGTTTGGGGCAGGTCTGTGTGCCATTCAGAATTATCTTAAGAATGCCTTTTAAATTCCAATTCAGTTACTCAATTTGAATAGAGGTTGCAAACAATTCTTAAAAATAACTGAAAATAATTTTTGACTAGAAAATTTTGTCAAGATAAACTTTCAATGTAGAACAAAGCATTGTTTAAAAGCTTTGAAAACTCTTAAAGTTTAAAGGTTGGATAGATACTTTTTTTTTTCAGTTAAGTAATTCTGTCATTCATAATTCTACTTCCTGTGGAGTGTGGCCTAATTTTGCTTAAGCCAAAATTTGCAGCCTGAGTGAAATTCTCCAATGGATTTGAGAACATTTGACTCAATCAAATGGAAGGCATTTAGAATATTTCATTTTTTTTGGTCCAAAATACAAAATAGATCTTGTACAGAAAGAGCTTGTTCTAGTGCCAAGAACTGAATAGAACCCAGCAAAATACTTTTTTTTTGGTTTGCTTGTGTTTGAAATGGTTATTTTGAGTGGATTTAATAGTGTTACATGGTAGTTTTGATGTGGTTTGGTATGATAATGTTTATGATGATGTTTGATTACATTCTCATTTGTTTGGAATGATTATGTTCAGTTTGAAGGTGCTTAGATCAGTCTGGTATGGTGGTGTTTAATTTGGCGGTTTATGGTGGTATGATGGTGTAATGTGATGTTGTACGGCTTGGATTTGTCTTGGGGTGTGTTCAGTTCTTCAAGGCATTGTTGCTTATGCAGCTGGACAAGCTGTAATAACACAAACACATCTTAGCACAGCACTGCAGGTTGTATTATCCCAGATCATGTTTCCCACAGCACACAACCTGACTTGTTGGTGGGGGGACTACACCACAATTACTACGGTGATTAATCACCTGAGACAGTGCCTTAACAGATGTGTTTGTTTGTAAAAATGTTTGCTTGTCTTATTAGCCCCAGTGGTCACCCATGCAAATCACACCCCAGTGTGTCTCCTGTCTAAATGGCTGTTGCTCTTGCATGGTTGTTATAATACCATGTGGCATTATTGTTTGGGCTGTTGCTCAGTGAATGTTGAAATCCAGTGGGTTAGCAGATTAGTGCAGCCATAAGGGACGGTAAGGGTGTAAAAACATCCAGTGCACGAATGTGACAAAATCCAGACCGTAGTTTTCATCCCCTTCGCTAAAATTCCGAACCAGAAAAACATGCTGGTATTTCTACCGCAGATATTAGCACTGACATAAGCAGTTTTCTAATGTCAACAGACTACATGAGTTCAGAGGAACTTTACGACATTATGCATGCTACTATAAAACATTCTGTATTATTCTTTATGACATCATCTTTTTTTTCTCTGTAAATGTTATATGCATTCTTTCTGACATCATTCACTCGTTTCCATCCTTTTCCACAACATTCTATAGCAAAGCTGTGCAACTCTGGCCCTCGACTGTCCTGCAGAGTTTAGATCTATCTATCTATCTATCTATCTATCTATCTATCTATCTATCTATCTATCTATCTATCTATCTATCTATCTATCTATCTATCTACTATCTATCTATCTATCTATCTATCTATCTATCTATCTATCTATCTATCTATCTATCTATCTATCTATCTATTTATCATTTGTCAAATACATACCTAAAATAGCAGGACATTTTCAATCATTTGATTTTAATTAATTAATTTTCTAAATGCTAAATTATAGAAAATAACATGTATTTAGGAGATTATTATAGTCTAATTAAAAGGATGGGTAACACTTTATTTTACAGTGTCCTTGTTACATGTTACATGTAGTTACTGTAGTAGTAATAACTATAAATAACATGCAACTAACCCTAAACCCAACCCCAATCCTAACCCTATAAGTACATGTGGTTAATTATTATTACTCAGTCAGTACCTAAATGTATAATTACACTGTAACACAGAAACGGACACCTTAAAATAAAATGTAAACGAAAGATGCAAGTGTAGTCTTGATAGACTGTAGATGTAAAGAAAATATAGCAGATTTGCTATTTTTAGATTTAAAAAAAAAACTTTTTTATTTATTTATTTTTTACAAATGTTATTTTTCCAGTCATATCATAATCTTTTAATATTTGTATTTGATGTTATATTTCTAGTCTATTGTTGTATTATTAACTTTTCTCTCTCTTGCTCTCTCTTTCTCACGGTGAACATGATTTCACCAAATACAACATGTTCCTGAATCAGGAACAACATTCCAATCAACCAGTCAGATTTGAGGGACAAGTTTACAGTTTATTTCAAATTTTAGCTTACAACAAGGTTTTCTATATCAGTGTTATTCACCTATCATTTCCCTCTGATTTTAGGGATAAGTTATGGGTACACTCAGAAAAACTTAGATGCGTAACTTAAGGTACTACTTTAACCTTAAAGGGGTAAAAAAAGATACAAAGATGTCCTTTTAAGGGTACTGCTCCAGTGACAAGCTGTTGTACTCATAAAGGTATAATTTTTGCAAATGTATTTATTAGGGATAGGTTTCAGACAAAATTTTCAGACAGGAATATTGTACCAGGATCAGACATGGCAAAATCACGGTGACCCTTTCTCACCCAAACGCAGATAAAATATTGTAACAAAATCTGGGAACATCATTGTGCAAAATCTTAAACAATACATTGTATTTTTATTATGTAATCTGTCACCTTTCCTTAAAACACATACATCCAAATTATGTACCCTTTTTGACACCATTCACACCATTCTCACATTGTGTATATTTAGTGAAAACATAAACCCTGTTACACAACATTCTACAGCATAAATGATAGCATCATCGATCCTCTCCTTCTGTTCTGCCATCTCTGTGGAAACAGTGCTCTACTACAGTACAACAGCTGTGAGAACAGAGGTTGTAAGGGTCAGTCACAGGCTGAGAGAAAGATCTGTGTAGGCCTGTCAGTAGTTACATAGATTTTAACATCTGGCATGGCCCTAGAGAGAGAGAGGGCAGAGAGAGAGAGAGTTAAAGCGCTCTATGTCATGCATTGACAGCCTAACCCTGACTGACCTTTGACTACTGCTGTCCTTCACTCTCTACCAAACCAGGACATTAGTCAGCCGTGGAATCTCCCTTTCACCTTTACTCTCTCTAGATCTGTTCTCAGAAGAAGTGTTAGTTATTTTAAAACTATACTTAAATATTATGGGGAATCTGAGTGTAAATGATGTTTAGTTTAAACGACACTGTCTGTCATATATACCTTATTTGTTTTAGACTTTGGATGCATGATGAATTATTTAGCTTTGTTGGGAACGGTTTTGGAACATTAGTAATGACTTTGTGGCTTTTAATGTTGTCATAGAATAAAGTGCTCAGCTCAAAAACATAATAAACAGAATTACTAGGGGCAGGAACCGATTCCATTAAAACATACCAGAGCTGAATGACCTTCAATTCCATTAACGTTGGCAAGTGTCCCGCAAGTGTATTCTTCTGTCGATACAGACGGAATTACTTTTTTTGAGACAGCTTGTTTTAGTGAATCATTATTTTGGTCAAACACACAGCATGACTAATGTTGTCCGATTCCTGAATGAATTACTTTCATGATCCGGTTCTTTTTACTGAATCAAAAACATATAGCTTGACCAGTGTAGTCTGATTCCTGAACAAGTGTCTCTTGTATTAGTGAATTAGTGAAAAGTTAGTGAAAAACAGATTTGCTTATATGACATGTTTGTTGTCTACTATAGTTCCAATTACAGTAGGTCAATTATTGCATTGCATTTATTCATTAAACAAGTCTTTGTAAACTCACATTTGTTTTAAATGTTTTTAATATTGAAATGATCTAATCATTTGGCAACTAAATTGCATTTCTTTCCCCCCCGTATTTATTCCTGACAGGTATTAAAAGAATCGTTAATGCAACTGTTAAGGGACTGTAATTGTTATGATAATCAAAAGTGGAACCATTCAATTCTCATTACAATTCTGATTATTTTCATGATTTATTATCATGCAACACTTTTTTTCTTATGTCAAATCAACTTAGATCATTTATGTGGTTCAGATAACATGATTTTTTGAATTTCTGTTGAATAAACCAATCTCCTTCTTTGAATTAACTCATTTTTTATTTTATTTCAATGAACTAAAAATTTTAAGGCAACCGGGTTACTTACTTTTTTTTTAAGTTAAACCAACAATATTTTTTACAGTGTAAATAAGATGCCAGTTCTGCTGCACATTCTTCAAGAAATCAGTTGTTGTCAGCTGATACACCTTACTGAAGCTTTGTGTCATAAACCTAGACTGGTTAGGTTATATTCATTTTAGTGTCTTATTTAGTCCTATGCATAAATGAATATGAGCTATTATCTAATGTGCTATTTAGCTGACACTTTACATAACAGAGCATCACAGTTTTTGCACTAGGATATAATGCTGCTATACATGGCTTGTAAATCCTTTGTATGGCTTGAACCTTCAACATTTTGTTTACCTCAGTTCTTTACCATAGACTGCGCTACCCCATTTATATGAGCGGAGTCGTCTTGTGGAGGTCTGCATTGGTGTTTTGTCTCAGGGGTGTTAGAGTGGCTGCAGTCACACCCAACCTCCTGGACCGACCCGTCTCGATACTTCCTATCCCAAGAGGACCAATGCTGTTTGTTTGGTTTTTGTAAAGTTTATACTAAACTGCATCCGATCTTGCATAATAACGAGTGTTCCACATTAGGCATTGGGAGTTGAGACTCCACAGAGAGAAAAAGAGTGTGGAAAGAGCTAGTGTGAACAAGGCAGGAATCTTAAAAAAAAATGTGGGGGGGAAACATAGAGGTAAAATAATCTGATCAGAAAACTGATTATGAGTTAAATAAAGAATATGAGAGTAAGGGGAAGGAATATTTTTCCTGAAGCATGCTGAGCATGGACACCCCGCTTACAAACGCCAACTGGCCTAGAAGTGATAGATGAGCTGAAGGAAGGAATTGAAGGGAAGGGAGGAGGGTCGTAGGGCACAAGAAAGGGTAGTAGCTACGAGCCAAGAGAGGAAGCCCAAGAAAGAGTGAGGGCATTCATGACCAGACAGAGAGATAGATGGGGATGAAAAAAAGAGCAGAATTACAAATTTGATAAAGGATTTCTCAATAATAGGGGCCATATTGAGAACAGCGCTATCTGGACCGGGACATCTGCAGAATCCATTACAGGGTGTGCAGTGCATTCGTGTGTTTTTTCTGCCTGGCTGGCCCAAGACTGCGCAGCAATGCTAAGCTCAGGTTTCGCCTGTGTGCGGCGGGGGGCCGTCTCCTGTTGACGCGTGATGATTTAGTCAGGTGTGAGCGTGCACTTTCCAATTTGGGGGGAAATAAATTAGAAGTGATTTTTTATGAGGACGGTGTCCCAGTTCCCCGTCTTGCAGTACACCCCTACTGTGCACTGTCAACCCAACTGATGTGTTTATAAAGAGCGCTGAGGCCAGACCTCCGGGCCCTTCCTAGTGCACACTGACTTACACAAGCTCATAGGCTTTGCTTGCAAACATGTACACAAACACACACATTTAAAGGGGTCATGAACTGGATAATTTATTTTATTTTATAATGTTTCCTGGGGTGCCCTTATAATGTTAGTATGATTTTTACATAAAAAATGGTCATAATTTAGAAATAAATGCCATTTTTCCTACCCTGATTTTAGCCTTTGATTTGAACGCTCTGTTTTAAGGGGCGTGTCTGCTGTGAGACTTCAGTATAAACGCCCACTGCTGTGATTGGCTGACATGTTTGCATATGAAATAGCTAGCATTACATGTGAAACTCTCTCTCTCTAAATATTTGACTACGTTTTTACCATTACAGCTATCAAGATTAACGAATCATGAAAAGTGATGATTATAGCATTATATTTAGATTTTTTCCCAACACATGTAAGGCTATGTTCACACTTAGCGTCTTTTTTCAAACTGCCAGCGTCTGTTCTACATTATAACCCTATGGAGTAAACCGTTTTTTTCAAAAAAGTCCTGAGCGCTTTTTTAGACGCCACCGCCGGCGTCTTTTTCTGCAGCTCAGAGCGTCTTTTTAAGTTGAAAAAAGTTCAACTTTTCTGAAAAGAACGCCCTACGTCAAGCGCCTTTTTGACAGCTGACCAATGATAAGCGAGTAGCGAGACCTGTCGTTTCCATAACAACAAGAACAACTGTCTGTCGTGCACCCACAAACGTCTTTGTGAATCGACATTCTCCTCCCCGGTAACTTCAAAAGCCAACGCAAGAGCCAACTTTTTCTTTCTCGACATTTTTTGCATCACACAGCACTAGGCTACTGTTGCAGCTCTTGTTATAGCAACAAAAGACGCGCTCGGCTGCTATTTGTAACCGAACGCTGCCAGCGTTTTTTTTTTGCTAAAAAAACGCCGTTGTCAACTTTTTCTTGTCAAAAAAGACGCTAAGTGTGAACATAGCCTAAGGTTGCAGTGATGAGCATTGAGCAGATGAAAGACAGTCTGTTGATCGCGTGAATGAAATGATCTCATCATTGCAACGCAATTTCTGCACTCTCACAAATGCTTTCACCAAATAACAATGCAAACACGATGTAAATACAGTAAGAGCTTCTTTGTGCAGTGTAACAGCATCATTGATTTCATAACAAGTTTTGGCAAGTGTACAGATAAACTCGCCTGTGTGATTAACAGCTTGGGCGACTGGAAAGGGAGCGTTCTTTGATCGCTTTCTGTATATAATTTAATCACATTTTAAATAACAGATTATTTTCATCCTACTAAGAGAAACGATGTGAAGTTGATCGTTTAGTCACTAACTTGACAGTATTGAAGGATTGTGAGAGAAAGATAATCTGTCTGAACTTGAATAATTTATATAATTATAAAAATAAATGAACTTTTTCACCCACTGGCGAATTTGGCTACAAGATTTTTAAGTTACCGGCCATTCAGAACTTCTACTAGCCAAAAAAAGAGGAAGAAATTAAGAAGAAGAATATATTACAAATTGTAATTTGTTATATATTACAATTTGGATTTCATACATTCATTTCCTATTCAAACAAAATCCTGTCATTCAGCAATCTCCTCCCTTCCTCATTCATTCATATTTTTATTTTTTTTACCAAAAATGTGTTTTAGGTGGACAGATCAATACAGTAAGAACAAAGAACATGTAGGATGTTGGAAAATAACAATCTCTTTTCTGTTAACCAAATGCTTTTTAATATTCGCTATATTACTTCAATGCAAGTGAACAAGCGCACTGTTATTTGTTGCTTAGTAACATGTATGTTCAAGTAAGCCAGAAATGTGCAGCTTCAGTGCAATATGCTGTATTTAATATATCATGATGACTCATGAGTTGAGTATTTGCGCTAAAGCCGCACAGATTTGGCTTACACGAACTTCCCCAGCAGAGTGAGTAAACATAGTAACACACCAAATTGGCTATTTGACAGCATTACCGCCAAAGTAAATTTTGACCCGCATTTGGCGGGTTGGCGGATGTTAATTTCAAACCCTGATTAGGATCATTTGGAAGGTAATGGTATTGATCCTGTGTTGATGTAACTATTCACTAACGCTCCAGTGGGCGGCGCCAAAGACACCGTGATGTAGACGTAGGCGTTGATTGTCTTTCGCTGCCCTATGATGTCATAAGTCCCCACTTTTGAGATCCTGTCGTTTTCTAGTCTTGGTTTCAATAAAAGCTGTTTTTTGAATAACAAGGAAGTTTTTAGTTTTGAAACTTACAGGATATTTTTATAGTATAACGACCTCTTAACTGTAAAAAGATCAAGGAAAATTTGAATTCTCAGTTCATGACCCCTTTAATGTTGAATATATATATACACTCACCTTAAGGATTATTAGGAACACCTGTTCAATTTCTCATTAATGCAATTATCTAATCAACCAATCACATGGCAGTTGCTTCAATGCATTTAGGGGTGTGGTCCTGGTCAAGACAATCTCCTGAACTCCAAACTGAATGTCAGAATGGGAAAGAAAGGTGATTTAAGCAATTTTGAGCGTGGCATGGTTGTTGGTGCCAGACCGGCCGGTCTGAGTATTTCACAATCTGCTCAGTTACTGGGATTTTCACGCACAACCATTTCTAGGGTTTACAAAGAATGGTGTGAAAAGGGAAAAACATCCAGTATGCGGCAGTCCTGTGGGCGAAAATGCCTTGTTGATGCTAGAGGTCAGAGGCGAATGGGTCGACTGATTCAAGCTGATAGAAGAGCAACTTTGACTGAAATAACCACTCGTTACAACCGAGGTATGCAGCAAAGCATTTGTGAAGCAACAACACGCACAACCTTGAGGCGGATGGGCTACAACAGCAGAAGACCCCACCGGGTACCACTCATCTCCACTACAAATAGGAAAAAGAGGCTACAATTTGCACAAGCTCACCAAAATTGGACAGTTGAAGACTGGAAAAATGTTGCCTGGTCTGATGAGTCTCGATTTCTGTTGAGACATTCAGATGGTAGAGTCAGAATTTGGCGTAAACAGAATGAGAACATGGATCCATCATGCCTTGTTACCACTGTGCAGGCTGGTGGTGGTGGTGTAATGGTGTGGGGGATGTTTTCTTGGCACACTTTAGGCCCCTTAGTGCCAATTGGGCATCGTTTAAATGCCACGGCCTACCTGAGCATTGTTTCTGACCATGTCCATCCCTTTATGACCACTGTGTACCCATCCTCTGATGGCTTCCAGCAGGATAATGCACCATGTCACAAAGCTCGAATCATTTCAAATTGGTTTCTTGAACATGAAAATGAGTTCACTATACTAAAATGGCCCCCACAGTCACCAGATCTCAACCCAATAGAGCATCTTTGGGATGTGGTGGAACGGGAGCTTCGTGCCCTGGATGTGCATCCCACAAATCTCCATCGACTGCAAGATACTATCCTATCAATATGGGCCAACATTTCTAAAGAATGCTTTCAGCACCTTGTTGAATCAATGCCACGTAGAATTAAGGCAGTTCTGAAGGCGAAAGGGGGTCAAACACAGTATTAGTATGATGTTACATTTACATTTACATTTATTCATTTAGCTGACGCTTTTATACAAAGCGACTTACAATTGCTATATATATGTCAGAGGTCGCACGCCTCTGGAGCAACTAGGGGTTAAGTGTCTTGCTCAGGGACACATTGGTGTCTCACAGTGGATTCGAACCCGGGTCTCTCACACCAAAGGCATGTGTCTTATCCATTGCGCCACACCACCCCTAATAATCCTAATAATCCTTTAGGTGAGTGTATATTTGTATAAAAAAGTAGGGTCCCATCACACATTCGGGATTTTTTATATTTAAAAGAATTACTATGACTAATTGCTATGAAATTTAAAACTCTGCACTATTTCTAGGTCATCAGTTAAATGTGCAAATTTGTCAAATTTGAATTCTTATGTGCAAATTATATTAATACATTAGGGGGATATGCCCAAATACAAGAGATTCTCACATTTGTGTATATTTTTGATTAAAGGGACAATGTGTAGCTTTTTAGGTATTTTATTATCTAAAATCTATATTTTTATTCATAAATATGCCCTCAATGGTGTACAAATACCTATGCCAATGTTCAGACTAATCCTCGTAAACGAAGAATTTATTATCTTTATATACATGGGACGGGTAAGTCCACGGAGGCTTCCATGTAGTTCCGCCATCTTGAAAAACTATAATAGCAGAGAGGGACAAAAAGTACTAGGCCAACGCGTTTCCACAACGCGTTTCGTTTAGAGCCAGCGTCACGTGACTGAAGCCAGCAGAAGCGGAGGAGCAGAGAAGTGAGAGGCGCTTGTCACTGCCGCGGCAAGTTTAAAAGGCTGCACTGCACGGTTATTTATACACCGTTCATTCATACATACATATGAGTCACAGGATAAGGAGTCCTCGTCGTCGAAAAAGTCCAAAATAGATCGTAAAAGGAAACGTGACCGGAGATTACAAAAACAAGGGTTACTGTCAGGATAGCTAATGCAGGAGAAAGCTTTCAAAAGAGACCCTGAAGTTGCCTGCTTTCTTCTCGACAGGTAAGTCAATGTTACAGTCTTAATTACAAGCTTTTTTTTCATTGCTTGGTTGTGTACTTTATTATATAGACAGTCGAACATTTATAGTTAAAAGTTAAACAGTCTCTTTGATGAATAGCAGCTATTGAGTAAAGTAACGTTAGAGAAGGCTCTGATGATGATGATATCTAACAATGCACATACTTCAAAAAATATAACGAGTAAAGAAGGCATTACTACTAATTACCATAGTTAATGTTTTTGACAGTCAGTAGTTCATACTGTAACATTCTTTTTTTCGTTGTTTCAAGTTTCAGTTTGTTTTAAATAACAAACATGTTCACCCGAAGAAAAACTCGAAGTGCTATTATAAGACATCCTGTCATAGCTTTTAGGTACATAACGGCTACCGTAGATGCAACGCGCATTTGAAAAAGTGAGGCGCTGGAGAGCATTATTCGTTTGAATGCAAAATACAATTTCACCACTAGATGGGAGAAATTCCTACACAATGTCCCTTTAAACTTTTCATATTCTGATAAAAAAAAATTAAATAAAAAAAAAACAGAACCAATTTCACTATTGGTCTCAAACTCCCACTGTATACAGGTGAATCTCACAAAGCCTGTCAAAAACATGTCTGGGTCAGATTTCACCCCGAAATCAAAAGACAAAAAGTAATAAATGAAATTCTGCATAAGGAAAATTAAGCCAACCTTCAGGACATTTAAGATTTTTCCCTTTGTTATTACTTTCATAAAGATTAAGCACATTTCCCCCTAAAATTGTAGTTACTATATTGAGAAAAATATAATTCCTATTACCATAGGCGTAATTTGCGGGTGGGACGGGTGGGACATGTCCCCACCACTTTTTGCCAGGGTCGATATTGTCCCCATCACTTTTTAAAACATCTCGCGGCACGAATGTACCAATTCTACAAATAAATAAAACATCTCCAGTTAACTGGCAGAGCATTCATTTCGTTCGTTTTTTAAATAAAAGACGATCTAGTGCTCAAATGTGTTTTTTAAATCAAGTGATCAAAGTGGTCGTTGGCGCTGTGATCAGTGGCGCGGATACAGTGTTTTCGGTGGACCGCACTGTCTTCACTCGGACGCGCGCTTCAGTCCGTTGCGGATACTCTCTATTCGTTCTGGTGAAATCACAAAACATAATGCACACAAACGTGCCCCTGCTTGATATACAACCACTGATGAACATAAACGGTTTTGATGAGAAAAAAAAAAATTATATGAGAAAAAAAAAAAAAAAAACTATGCGAGAGCAGATTAGAACCCAGAACCTCTGACACGGTTGGCGAAAGTTCTACCACTGGACCATTAAGATACACGTTAGTTAAGCAGCGGATACATATATCAGGTTACATCTCATTAAACGACAAATTAAACCCCATGTAGCCTACTATTTAAATCGATTGAAGGTCATCGTAATGTTATTGTTCATATATCTGATTTAGCATTTTATTAGCAACCCCCCCACCCATATATATATAGTACAGGCCAAAAGTTTGGAAACATTACTATTTTTAATGTTTTTGAAAGAAGTTTCTTCTGCTCATCAAGCCTGCATTTATTTGATCAAAAATACAGGAAAAAAAAAGTAATATTGTGATATATTACAATTTAAAATAATTGTTTTTCAATTTATTATACTTTAAATTATCATTTATTTCTGTGATGCAAAGCTGAATTTTCAGGATCATTACTCCAGTCTTCAGTGTCACATGTGACATCCAGTCTATCACATGATCCTTTATCCTCATTCTAATATTCTGATTTATTATGAGTGTTGGAAACAGTTCTGCTGCCTAATATATTTGATGAATAAAAGGAAAAAGGTTAAAAAGAACTGCATTTATTCAAAATAAAAAAATATTTTCTAATAATACAAATCTTCTTTACTATCACTTTTTATCAATTTAACACATCCTTGCTGAATAAAAGTATTGATTTATTTAAAAAAAAAGAAAGAAAAAAATTACTTACCCCAAATTACTGACCAGTGTATATTGTTGTTACAAAAGATTTATATTTTTAAAACGTTTGCTTCTTTTTTTATTTATATATATATATATATATATTTACTTTTTATTCATCAAAGTATCCTAAAAAAGTATCACAGGTTATGAAAAAATATTAAGCAGCAGAACTGTTTCCAACTTTGATAATGAATCATCATATTAGAATGATTTCTAAAGGATCATGTGATAGACTGGAGTAATGATCCTGAAAATTCAGCTTTGGATCACAGAAATAAATGATAATTTAAAGTATAATAAATTGAAAACCAATTATTTTAAATTGTAATAATATATCACAATATTGCTTTTTTTTCTGTATTTTTGATCAAATAAATGCAGGCTTGATGAGCAGAAGAAACTTCTCTCAAAAACATAAAACATAGTAATGTTTCCAAACTTTTGGCCTGTACTATACAAATATATATAAATATGTGTGTGTATGTGTGTGTGTGTGTGTTAAGGTGAAGCTATGATTGGACCATCAAAGCTGTATGGCAAAGAAAAAAATATTTTCCCTCGCTCTTCTTTTTCCCTTGTGCTGCTTGAAGACTAATATTTTTGCAGAGGAGGCTGCAGTGAGTGGGCTGTGCTGACGGAAGCGCCCTGACTGAGCTCTACAGGAGGCTGTGCTCAGGAAACCCAAACCCTCAGTGACCTCTGACCTTTGCTACCGCCGCAACATCTGCACCAGAGAGAGGAAAGGAGGAAGGGACGAAGAAAGAGAAGAACAGACACTGAGATACAGTGAGGATGGAGAGGGGAAAAGTCCCATCAGACTAGGTGCTAAGGTTTGGTTTGTGTGGTTAGAATGTGAGAGATGGTAATCTGTACTATTACTGTAATCCTCTGACAGCAGGGGTGTTAATGACAAAGCCAGATCACAACAGCAGCGGCAGGAAACAAGCTCTCCGAACCATCAAGAGAACAGCAGTCTCACTCTTCTGAGGGTTTGCAGGACTTCGAGACTTGTGCCAGGTTCACAATGCAACAATAGTAGCCCACTGGTAATGGTGGAAACACTGAATAGCCTTTATAAAAGACTTATGTCATTATACAAAAAATATTTACTTTAAAAAATAACTTCCCCTCTCTCCCCTATACTTCTTGAAATCCTGAATGAATACATCTTCTACCTGATGTTTAATGGACGCCCTTTAGCTGCCATCAGGGGAGGGGCAAGAGAATTGGGTTCAAAGTCTCACCTTTACGAGCGGATATAACATGACTGGGAGTGGCAGAGAAAGAGGGAGGAATAGATTGACTGGAAGTGGGCAGTGTAGTTTTATCCAGCTCATGCTCCGGGCTGGGTGAGGGCCAGTAGTGATGGGCTGGGTGGTCAGAAGAACTGTGTAAATGTAGAAAATCTCATGGGCATGATCACAGGACTCTCAGATTTCTCTTACACCAGCTTTATCTACGTTTTGATCACTTTTGCTCAGTTTTATACACGCCTCCATGTTTGCGTTATTGCAACCTAAGTTCTCCCTCTCTGTTTGGGTTTTTACTCTGTGAGGTCCCAAGAGAAGAGTAGTCTGAGGGAAATCATGTGCTTTAACACGTACCAAAATACCCAACAGCCCTTTGAGCCAATTTGCTGCATTTCAGTGCACTATTAAAAAAAACAGACATATAATTTTTTTCTTGTCCAGCGCTCAAGCCCGAATCAATTTGTCCTCTTCGACAATATCAAGCCTAGAGATGCACAGCAGTGTTTGGGAACTGAGCGGGTGTTGAAATCTGCTGAGTGGTATTGTTAACAGAGCTCACAGGTCAGTCTGTTGCTCGGCCTGACTCTGGGGCCCACTCGAAATGTCAAATCTGATTGGCATGATTGGCTATGGCGCTGTGGGAAGCGTCCTGCCTCGATCCAACGGAGAAAGCTGTCAGCAGATAGGGAGAAACCCAAACACAGCCGGCCACAAAGCTCAGCCGTACCTCCAAATCCAACACTCACGGTAAAAAATAAAGTTTAGATGGGTTCTCTGTAGCTTGCTCCTGTGGCTTTCTCTCCATTTCTTTCTGCTTCTTTCTGTTCAGCGCCCTTGCTTTTCCCTGAACACTTACTATACTTGATTTCTAAAAACAAATCCATACAGCACGTTTGAATTAGCAACATCTATTCAATAACAATGATGTAATCCATTTATACTCAGGAATCCGGCTTTAATGCGGCAATGGAACGCTGGAATGCTGCAGAAAAACAAACGCAGCGTAGGAAAATAGACAAACCGGAATAATGGTAGGCAGAGAGGAAGAAAGCACACGAGAGACCCTCAGAGACAGAGAACATTCATTTTAGATGGAATTGTGAAAGTATGAAAGAATTGCTAATGCGTGTTGTTTTCTATCACTGCCAGATCTCATGAGGTTTTTTGGTCTTTTTTGGCGCTTTTATTTAGGAGAGAGAAGAGAAATGAAAAGAAATGGGGAAGAAGGGCAGAATCAAGAACAGGATCATATCCCGAACCGAATTTGACCTCTAGTGTCTGTATTATACTCCACCTCAATGTGTCCGAAGCCATGGATCCATAAAAGATTGGTTTAATGAGGGCTATGAAGGTTTAGTGGGTTTGGCAGAGGGTAGAGTCACTCAACTCCTGCTCCTCTCTTTAGAGAGAAAGAAAGAGGAGCAAAAGTGTTGGTGATGCTGATTTTCTAATACTGAATACATCATTTTTCCATGCCCACAGTCATTTCTCTGTTCCCTGGCTTAGTTCAGTTGCTGCTTCTCATTGTCCATTGGGCCGACTCACTTTCGAAACCTTAACGGCAAATTACAAAGTCAAAGCTCAAATCATAAATAAGCATAAGATAATATTTTCATTCTTTGGGAGGAGGTTCGAGAGGAAAATTCAGGCTCCTGTTATCTTCTCTTTGCTGTGCCGTAATGTGTTTGCCTTATTAATGGGATGGAAAGGACAGAGGTGACTAAATCATTCATGATGTCAAAGAAATGAAATATAAACTGTTGCTATGGAGAGTGCTGCAGTGGCCAAAAAATTGACATTCTACTCATGATCTAAGGTAATCCCTAAAAATATAATCAGAGGAATAATAACAGACCCGACAATCTGATTAATCTGCATTTAATCCAGGCAAAATATCTTCAGTGGATTCCTTTTTTTGTGTGTGGATGTATTCTAGTAGTTGTGAAAATTGCATATAGTGATGTATGGTTGTTGTATACTGAAGTTACTATGCGTTTTGATGGTGTCAGCTGTCAGGGCTGTATAATGTTGTCTTATAACTCTTATATCACATGTACGTATTGAGCCACCTGGTGGACCTCATTACTGAAGCTATACACACAGAGGTGGGGAGGAGGCTATGAGCAGGTATTTACAACCTCCAGTGTGACGTGCTAGCAGCTTTAACAAGAGAACACGAGTTAATGTTTAATGCAAAGCTGGTCAAATGGATGCTCAATTTTCTGTATTCTGATGTGATGACATGGTCATGAAACTCACACTAGCCAGAAACAAAACAAGCAACTTATTTTATTCGTTCTGAGGGCTATGAAAAGTCTTGAAACTACTATCTTGAGTACATTACAGAAGATACTAATGAAATAACAAAAAAAAAAACAAAAAAAAACTTATACCTGGTAAAAATCTATTTCTAAAACTGTAAAAAATTATAAAACTTAAACAAAAAAAAATGTTAATCAAATTTTTATTACAGTGTATAGTGTATTATTACACTATATAATATTATATTTATTAAGGATTTAATCTGAACTCTTGAGTTTATCAATTGAGACTGATGTGTTATTGTTTTATTTATATTCTCTCTCTCTCTCGCTATATATAGGCTATATATATATTAGACTATAGGCTATATATTAAGAAAACAATAACAAAACTGTCTCAGATGAGGCAGTCTTATTCCAATTTTATGTAAAAAAAAAAAAAGCTTTTTTTTTTTGTTTTTTTTTTGCTTTTTCTCATCCAGAATATTATGTCAAGAAAAAGATGCACAATATGAATAATAATAATCAGCATTGATATTGCTTCTGGGTCTTTCATCACATTGGAAATTGAAGGTTAAGTGTGTTGCATTATGGGATATAGTATTCCTCTAGTATGCTTTGCTATGTATTGCACATTTTGGCAAATTGTTGCATGTAATACAGGTATTCCACTCATACAGAAAATTTGCAAACATTTGAGTAGTATGCTAGTATGCTATTCCGAACATAGCCATTCTCTGGAGAGCTCCTCATATTCAGGCCCACTACTTACACTTCTAATGAGCAGATCGTTGTCCTCTAACAAGCCTGTAGAAGAGAAAATGACAGCCCTGAAGATGCCTCTTCACAATGCTAACAGGATCACTCAGCTCATCTCATAAGTTAGCGCTTTGATTAGCTAATGAGACAGCAATAATATTAGCTGACTTGACACAGAATTTAAGAACACAGTGATGTTAAACGTCTGGACAGTCACTGTGGAGTTTCTACAGATAAAACTGACAGAGAGACTGTTGAAGAACCAGACATGAGAAATGTAGTTTGCTTTCTTACGTTTGGCTCTTCAGTGATGGAACTCTTCGGTCATTGGTCCAGGTGTATTCTCTCTTTAAATGAATCTCATTCTACCTCTAATTCTATACTTGACCACTCTGTACAACTTCTTCTCACACTTCATTTACAACTTGCCTTTTAGTTACCACCACAGAAGCAGTAACATCTCAGGCCTGGAAAAACATGGCTGCAAATGTGGGCTGGTGTGTGCGTGCGTTCATGTGCCAGGCCAAAGGGAAGTTAAAACACATATTACACACACTCGCAATCTCAAGTAGCCTTGACCTCCTGCCCAGAGTGTGGCTTCCCCACAGCTCAGCTCATACATTTTCAGACACACATACACATACATGATCACATCATCACACACCACAGTGCAGTTACAGAACAAGGTAATTGCCCATAGCCGGGTGGGTCTGAGGGCAAGAACAAGGTTTTACAGCACAGATGAAAATAAAATATAAGGACTTTGTGGTTCACAGTACAGTTGGAAAGACAAATATTATTTTTTACGAGGGAGCTAGAAGGCCGAGGCTAGATGTATAAAACACCTTAATGATTGAATAGCTTAGGTATTAAATCTTCCGACCTGAGCTCTGTCAGGGAGCCTATAGCATTAAATTGGACAGGATGAGGTTGAAGCGAGAGACCAACCATGTGAGTGTGACAATGTGGCCAGAGGGAGAATAAACCCTCCCAACACTTTGCTTCCTGGCAGGGACACCCTCTCCGTAAATCTTTGTGTTGGACAGCTTTTGGTGGTTTAATAATTACCTGCGAATGAATAAGCTTCACTTTTTGAATTGAACTCTGAGACTAGGGTGAAGGATGCATTTTTGAATGGTGCCCTGTGTGGCTCTTTCCTTGAAATTGAACTCTTTTTAAGATTTAAAGAAAATGAAAATATTCTACATGCTTTTGCTCTTATAAACCACTTAACCACTACCAATTATAAAATAATTAAAACAGTTATGCCTCCTTCCAACGCAAGTAATCTTCACAAGTTGATTATATACAGTATAAAACAACCTTTCTTAGATTGTATTAGTCCATCATATTACTATTTTTGTTATTTAATAAATCCTTTAATGTCTAGTATTGCAACCCTTCGCATATATTGAAAGACAAATAGATATATATATTTTTTTTAATACACATGAATATTTAACATATGGCACATTACATTATTTCTCAATTTCTTTTTTCTAATGCTTAACAACTATATGGTTTATGTTAAATAAAAAATATGCTGTTCATAATTCATAATACATTGAGGGTCATTTATAGAACTTTTGTTGTTAGTTCATAATAGCAAATGCGTTAACTAGTTTTAACTGTTAATTTAGCATTATAGTAAAATTTTACCTCTGTATAATATATTTATAACCCATATATGTGAGTCTAGATGCATCATGATGTTAGTTTTGTCAGGCTAATTTTCTTTCGGTTGTTAACTTGATTAGATTTAGCCTATAGGCTATATATTTTTTTTTATTATTATACTTTCCTACCTTATTTTCTGTGCCTACAAATGAAAGGAAACTTGTAAATACATCATCTAAATGTATTTTCTTTGCTTTGTGTGTGCTACTGTATATTTTGAGCTGTGGTATTGGCCTGGTTTTGCATGCATATCTGGCAACCCTGCTGGACAGGATGAGAAAGTACCCTCCGTGCGAGACCATTTGACCATTTATGACAAATAAAGATTTTTTTAATTTTTTTACATCAAGATATTTTTCATATAAATAGCTTTTCAGCCAGTATAGTCAAAGGCTAGACTTAAACCGGATCCACCCTTGTCTGTTATATTTGGATGAGGCAACAGAATCTACCATAGTAACAAATGAGTCCCGCCCAAACATCTACCGTCTTTCTCATCTCTAACTTGACCTTGAGAACAAATTTCCGCCCTCACCTTGGCTATACTTTCCTTCCATGTCTCCTGCCGAGGAATCACGTTATTTAGTCAAACATTCTTGTGGTTTGCAGACAGGGACGGTGCGCATGTTTGGACGGTACAATATACAACTCAGATGGAGAAGATCAAAGACAATTGAAGAAAGGATCTCAGAAGTCCGAGCCAAGGCTCATTACCGGTATACACATCCTGCTCTGGAATGTTAACACGGAGGGTGGCTGTGTCAAATTCTCCACATATGCTTGTCGCGGTTCAGTTACTTTTTAAAGCGAGATACCGTTATTTAAAACTTTGGTTACGTTACCTAAGGCGATGGTGATGAATATGCTAATATACCGGCATACCAGAGAAATGATTCGTCTTGAATATGTATTTTACCCCTCGGGCTGCAGACGATAATCGTCAGAAAACAGGCAGAAGGGTCTATTCACTGAGGCGCGCGCGCGCGCATTTCTCGAAGCTCTCAGATTCCGCGCGCATTTTCTCAGGCGCGGCTTGTGATGCAAGCACGCGAGCTATTTCAACCTGCGTCTCCTCAGCGACAGTGTGTGGAAAACCAAAATTAGCAAAGGCAGCAGGAGAAGGTTTAATTTGAATGTGACAGATAGCAACCAAAAAAAATCAAAGGAGAGCTGTGTTCACAAGTGGCAAAACCTCAGCGGCTCGCCTCTTTTATTCCTTTATCTATCCCTCTTTCTCTGTCTGCCTCATCCACATTCTCTTTCAGCCTCAGTCTCTTTTTCTCTCCAGCTGCAGCCCTGATGGCAGGACTTCCTCCTGGTAGCCATTATAATATGTGTGTCTCTGGGTGGTCCGGCCTCAGTTCCACAGCTCTAATAGTTTTCTACTGGTCTAGCCCTTGCAAGGCCCAAGGGCGTATAGAGAGAGAGAGAGAGAAAAAGAGAAAGACAGAGGGCAGTTTGTCTAATAAAACCCTTGTCCAGACCGCTGTATGTCCCTCTTAGCACTTCCTGGACACTGCCCCCTGCCAACCCCAACCACCTCCTGTGCTCCACCTCTAATGGGACACAGCTGGACTTCCCTATTACTTTCTTTCTTTGTATCCATTTTGCTCTACCCATCCTTCCTCCATCACTCCTTTTCCTCTTTTTATCCGGCATGCTGCCGTGCGGCCGCTGCATCTGCTTCTCTCTTATGTTCTCCACTCTGTTTGTCTTTTTCAGTCCCCTCAGTGCTCGGGGACAGATGTATGGCTGGATGAGCGTGGACTGGCTGGGTCTGGTTCTGTGATGTGGCATGAGTCAGGATGTGAGGGGCTGCATAGAGGATAATGCTCATTTACACACACCCCACGGCCCTCGGGCCCTGCCTTCCACTGTGTGTGTGTGTGTTCACACATCAGTCCGTTTCAGCACCACACAAGCACACACTCTCTCTCATTCTCCTCCAAACATCCTCCTCCACCGTGTGGCCAGCAACAGCTCCAGTGTGGGGAACATTTGTTCTGCAGATACTACTAAATGGAAGAGGGGCGGCCCTGAGAATCGCTTTAGGATTTTACAGTACGAAGGCTGCAAAACAAACAAAGCAGTGAGTTTTATGCAGCCTGGCTGCCTATTAAAACCCACACCCCAACATGTGATCCCAGGACGGCTCTGTCGGCCAGATCTCAGGGTCACGCGGTGACGTTTTTGTTCATGCTTTTGGCACAACGTGATGTCTTTACATCTTCGACAGCTTGTTCTGTGTGATGTGCAGCATGTGGGTGGGCAGATACGCGGTTTCTAATCACAGATGTCACTGTAAAAGTGAAGAGCATGACTCTCAGTAGATCAAACTGTTGAAGTGGGGAGGGGGTGGATGGCAATTGAGAGATTCTGTGAAAAAGGCAGTCTAGGGTTTTACTCATAGGGTTTGACTTTTTAGAGGGTGGCAGGAATTAGTTGAAAGAGCAGAAGAATTTAAAAGGGAAGTAAATTAAAGAGCAAAGAGAGAAGCGGGAGTTAGAAATACGGATTTGGTCCAAAACAAGAGAAAAGAGGGTGAGGTAGAAATATCACAGAGCTGTTTCATTCACCATGCATACACATAGAAGTACTTAAAACCTGTTTGCAGACATCTGTGACTTTGCACTTCAATTTATTCAACAATAATAATTTATTTAGAGTTATTTCATTAACTATGTAACTTACTTTTTTTTTCGATAAATTTTTTCCTTCTTCTTAATAATAATTCTGACCCTGATTATTTCAGAGTAATGATGTGTACTCGGTCTGCAGCCATTTACATGTGCCTTGTTGTATTTAGTTATAGACGCACTTCGCTAAGTTTGCGGTGAGTGAGAGTGGCTTTAAACTAGAGCTTGTGTCGATAGCTTATCGATAGTATTGTTTGTGGGTGTATTATGTTAATGATGTGCTCCCTCATTTGGAATAATTCGAATAAAGTGTTTTATATTGCTTTAAAAAATTTTAAGATACATATTAAGACTACTTAAATATTAATAATTAATAATTTTGTCAGAGTAAGTTTGTCATAAATACTTTTTTTAAAAACTTTTTTTAGTGCAAATGTCTGATCAGCCTTGTTTCCTAGCAAAATGAAAACCATCCCATCTCTCCAAGCGTGCCACAGTGGTTACGTAGCCCTCTTTTGTTTACTGCCCACAGACGCCCAGCAGACGCCCAGGCTAAACAGGAAAGGACAGAACATAGAAAGGGGACACACAAAATACAAATGCCAATTGTTGAAGCACTGACACATATACCATTTGATCCAGATGCTATAGACCTTCTGTAACTGTGCTTTCATGGGGCTTCAGTGTGATTTTACTGAGGTGGATCTGTTGAGTATGTATGTTAGTGTGTGTCTTATGTTTGTGGGATGAAGCTTGCATCCTATAGTTGATTAATAAACCTGGCACTGTATATTACAATTACCGTTGGTCCTTTGAGGAATTGCTTTTGTTCCTTTTTTGTAAGTCACTTTGTATAAAAGCATCTGTTAAATGTATAAATGTAAGTACATGCATGTGTGTACTAGTATGGGCTATTCCATGATGAGGCATAGAGTAAAATAAACACTGACAGAAAGAAGGAAAGTTTGCTTTGTGTGAGAGACATAGTATAAATCATTGTGTGTTTTGAGTGGTGGGTAGTGGCACTTTCCATGAATACAGTACTTTTATTTTTTTATATTACAGTTTTTATTTTTATTTTTTAAGAATTACAGGCAACAATCAAAATGTTTTATTATGAGATCTGTTAGATATGTCAGGTAAAACATTATTATCATCATACAATTAAATTAGCATGAGAAACTATTCATTTTTAGTTAACAATTAACAATTTTGTTAGTTATAAATGCATAAAATGTTTTTATTGCCCTTATCAATGGTGATTTCATTTTAAAACATGTTGAATGGATATTTAATTTTGTCCCCAAATAGTTCTGAATCTTAGAAATGGTCTATTTTTATAAATATTTATTGCTAGAAAATTACAAAATGATTTTATTTTGTATTAGATATGCTCCAAATTGTAATATCAGGGTTCTTAAAATTGCAGCCCAAATAAAAAATGAATATGTCTTAAATAATAATTAGTTTGACATCTTGAGGTTGATGATGAGCATTTTCTTCCACTGACCATTTCATAAAAAAGAAAAATATTATTCTAATTTTTTTAAGAGTTTCATATGCTATTTTGTACCCTATTCGTGGAAAGTCCCTGGTAGACACAATGTTTGTGTATATAAAGAATAAGACAGTGACCACACACACTACTTAAATGATGTCAGATTAACATTAAATTTTAGCCCCACTTGTGTGTTCATTTGCATGACCTCTGGCATTGACTTTGTTTTCCAGCCTGTAACCATCGGATATGTGTGTGTGTGTGTGTGTGTGTGTGTGTGTGTGTGTGTGTGTGTGTGTGTGTGTGTGTGTGTGTGTGTGTGTGTGTGTGTGTGAAAGAGAGAAAGTCCTCTTAGAGCACAGCCTGAACTTCAATAGCAGGGCTGTGAGGGGTGACGTGACGAGCGCTGGTCAGGGTGGAGGGCTGGAGTTTGTCAGGACAGCTCCATGACTGTGGCTCCAGTAACAGGACAGGCGGAGACTGGCGGGGCTCGAGTCAGTGCAGTCTGGGTGCAGGAAGCTTAGAAAGTTTACCTTAGAGGCTCGGTTTACGTTCTGGGTCACCAAAGTTAGACCCATACACTGTTTAGCTTTAGACCACAACTAGCATGGTGAGGTTGTTTGTCAGGAGGGTGAGTAAATGATTCATTGTATATGACATGTTACAGGACAGGTTTAATTAAGCTGTGTTGCAGGCTTAATGTTTAAAACTCAGTGATGGTGACACAATCTTGCAGACGTTTACAGTTTACACTCTCCGGAAAAAATGACACCTACAGTATAAACACCTTCGATTGTTGTTACACTAAAGAGGTTGATAGGCATACTTCAGTGGTTTTTATAGCAAGTTTAATCTGATGATCTGAATTGAATTGCTCTGTCCTGGGCGACGCACCATGACTCTGCTGAAGGAAACTGGCGGTATGCCAGGTGTGAGGCACAGTGCCAGCTGCAGTCTGCAGAAGTGCGGAAATGCCCAGCTGTTGCCGTCCCCCAAGAGAAATTTAATTCATTCATATCAGACAAGACACTGCAGTGATGACTGCCTTGTTTCATGCATCTTTGTCTTCATTTTCTTATGCTCAAGCTGCATTTATACAAAATACATTTATACAAAGTACAGTAAAACCATTAATATTTTGTTAAATATTATTCCAATTTAAAATAACGGTTTCTGTTTTAATATAAAATGTAATTTATTCCTCTGATGGCAAAGCTGAATTTTCATTACTCCAGTTGTCAGCGTCACATGATCCTTCAGAAATCATTCTAATAGGCTGATTTAGTGCTCAAGAAAACGGTTGAAGCAGTGATACATTTTCTTTTAGAATTATTTGATGAATAGAAAGTTCAAAAGCATTTATTTGAAATCTCTCTATACTGTATAGTCCATGTTTCACCTTCTTTGTGTAGACACTCAAAAGTTTGCATTATCTGAATGTGGTCAGAGCGTTCTCTTGATAGTGCAGGACATTATTCATCTCCATACTGCAGCTCTGGATCCCTCAGGTATGGTTGGGCATCCAAGCCTCTCTTTTTCTCTTTCTTTCTTGATTCGTCTATCTCAGAGCTACAAAAGCCCCGTAACAAATGAACTCGCAGTCGCAGACCTTTCATGAGGCCAAGCGTCAGTGTATGTCAGAGCGACAGTGGTTTCACCCTCCACGGAGGTCCAGGACGCTCTGTGTTGTGGTCCTCACCCCCAGATAGACCCATTCAGCCGCGGGACCTAATGAACACTCCTGGCCTCATTCACTCCTACAATGGGCTTCTCCACTGCCATTGAGTGCGAGCACAATAGGGAACATCGCTCCAATTAAACCCCAGGGGACAATGCATGTGCAAGGGGGCCAGCGCTTGGGTGTTGGGGGTAGAAGATGTTGGGGGTCCCTCTCTGGGTGCTAGAGCGGGGGGTCACAGGGGTAACGAACGTCTCCGACCGGGTGCTTCTGAACGGAGGGAGGCTGAAGTGGCGGTGTCTGTGATGTGCTATTAGGATCAGCAAGGAGTGATTATGTGACCAGAGACCCTCACGGGCCCAGTGGAGGGGGCTGTTGGCTTCACAAGAGGGGTGAGGTGAAGAGAGGGGAGGAGTAAGAGGAATGATATATGTGACATATTATCATATTGCTTTTGCTGCTGTTTTATAATCGCAATAAGCCTCTTCAAGGCCATGTGTTACACTGACTTTTACCGCAGTTAAGGGGATTTTAGACCTCCTGGAAAATGCCTAAGGCATAGAAAAACAGCACAATATTTTTTTTAGTTTGTTCTTTTACATTTATTGATGGCGCTTTTATCCAAAGTGACTTACAGTGCATTTATTTAATAGAATTTTGTACAAATATTTTTGAAGGAAATCTCACCTAGGCTGCATTTATTTATTTTTTAAACAGTAAAAAGTGTAATATTGCGAAATAGAAAAAAAAATCTATTTTAAAATGTAATATTCCTGTGATGCAAAGCTAATATTTCAGCAGCCATTACTACTAAATTATTAAATCATTCTAATATGCTGATTTGGTGCTCAAGAAACATTTCGTATTATTATCATCAATGTTTTGTTACACTTTTGTGGAAACGGTGATATCTTTTTTTCCTTCAGGATTTGGAATGACATGAGGGTGAGTAAATGACTAAATATTATTATCACTTTTATCTTTAAATTGTGTTGTAGTCCATTAGATGGATCTTCAAAATGTTTACATTTTATTAGGATGTAACCAATAGAATTATTCATAAATGGCTGAATAAACACCAATGTCCATCAACATAAATATAATCATAAATCCCAAAGTCCTGACCAAAATATCTTCATTCAAGGTTTTGAGGTGCAGGCCACTGTGCCTGTGAGTGCAGACGGTCTGAGTTTTATTTGTGGCCTAGGTGTGTAATTGAATCGGGCAGTCCTCTGGACAGCTTTGTTCCTCTCCTGTCCCTAGCGGTCCTGGCAGCCACACAGGAAGACGCGTGTCAAACACCGAGACAAGGGAGCTCTCTCTGCACAGCCCACACAGGAACAGGGAAACAGAGAGAGAGAGAAGAAAGGTGGAATTAATGCTGTAAGAATAAACACAGAAAAGAAACACAGGAGAGGCGGTTAGTTAAATAACAGAAGGGGGGAAAAGCTGCTCTGGGGGAACATTGAAGACATACCCGAATTTTTAAAAGTAAAGTCGCAGCATTGAAAAAAGGTTACAAAACCCCTGTGCAAAGAATCCTCTGCCATATTGTGGTTGTATAACTCATTATTGACATTTATACACAAAATAGATGGAGGCCTTCAGAGAGGTGACATTTCACTGGGCACGACAGCCAAGAATACCAACAAACTGATGGCGAGAGATGACAGAAGCACCTGAATTTGCCCTTTCCTGGATGCTCAGGCAGAGGATGAACCAGGGCCACTGCTGACCACATGGGTGTCTGACTGCATTGCCCCCAATATTAATAACAGTAGGTTTCAGGTTATATATTATATTATATTATATTATATTATATTATATTATATTATATTATATTATATTATATTATATTATATTATATTATATTATATTATATTATATTATACAACAGGGCTGTTGAATGCTTGAATCTGATTGGTTGAGGAACGTTCTAAGGTGTGAAATTATTTTCAGGAAAATGCATGGCTATGGTTCCAGGCAGGTCTTGACTGCATTACAGTTTCATATCAAATTATTTCAAAAGGTCCTTACAGCCTACAACAGCAAAACAACAACAACAACAACAAAAACTACAATGACACTGACCAAGCAAATAAATATAGTAAACAATAGGCTAAAAACGACAAATTATTTCCATGATTTTTTGACACAAAAATATGTTTGATTATTTACGGAAAGTGTTGTTGTCAGCGCTGCTCTTTGCGATTTTATCGGTATAGTAGTAAAAAGCTACATTAAATTTCTCACTAGCGAGGTAATAACGGTGATGTTCTTGGAGGTGATAAACGTACAGCTATTAGTAGAGAAGCTGCTGCCAAACACTTTTGAGAGACGCGCCAGACTCATGTAATTTACATATGCAAAATCTCTCTCTCTCTCTCTCTCTCTCTCTCTCTCTCTCTCTCTCTCTCTCTCTCTCTCTCTCTAATAACTGCATTAATAACTGCAATAGTCTGCTATCAGGCCGTTACTAGATCTAAAATGACGTTTTGGAATTAGCAGCGGAGGCTTGGGATGAGATGCGTAAGAAATTAGACCTACACACAAGAGTGTTTTAAGGACAAAAACCTGACAAATGTCTTGAAATACATCATCTGATCAATGTTTTAAGGTGTGGTAACCATATATAAATGGAATAATTGACTCTGAGCAAAATATTATATTATATTATATAATATTATATTATATTATATTATATTATATTATATTATATTATATTATATTATATTATATTATATTATATTATAATTTCAAATTAATAAATATTGGGGGATTGATTTGCGATATTGTCTACCTATATAAGGAGCTCCATATACAGACTTTGTGAACTGAGTGTAAGTAACACACTCTTGGGCTGCAGTGTTAGGGCTGCTCTCTAAATGGGCTGAGGTGGCTCTCTATCCCAGCAGGGTCCCCGAAGAAAGTTGTAGTTGATCCGGGCGTCTGTCAGGGCTGGAGGTTGTTGTGTTCTTTCCATGGGATCAATCTTCCTGTCTGACCCTAAAGGACACAGTGAGAACTCTTAAAGACGTGGAAAGAGTGAGAGAGACAGCATAATCCCTGCTTGTTCCCTGTTAGCCAGACAGCTGAGGACTGTCCTCTCTCTCTCTCTCTCTCTCTCTCTCTCTCTCTCTCTCTCTCTGTGTGTGTGTGTGTGTGTGTGTGTGTAAGAACGAAGTGGATGATAAGAGTCTGTGTGTATGAGTATGACTGTGTGTGTGAGTGTTACCAGTGCACTGGTAAATAGTTTCTCAGGTACAATAGGCATGCTCTCACTGAAGTGGTCAGCCATAAGATGGATAAACTCATGTCATTTAGCTCAGCGGTGCTAAGAGCCCTCCAGCTCTTATGGCTGGTTCCTTATTCTGCACTCAGAGCAAGCCAAACATCTCTGTGTCTTGTCCGCTCTCCTCCGCACGGCTCCATTCACAAACTAAACTCTCTGCTAGGCCTCATCTGCCCTCAATTTACTCCTAACGTGACCTCTGACCTGTCAGTAAAGCATTCCTTTCTTTATTACACAAAATACCATATTGTTTTCCAATGAAAGGGGGAATAAATAGTTTAGAATATTTGCCAGTCTATTCGAGTGGAACCAAGCCTTGTTATTGTAAATCAAAGGCCGGGGAAAAGTTGCTGGATTGCAAATGTGTGTGTTGTGTTTAGGGGATTGCATTTTCGCTAGTATGTGAGCCATAGCAGTGATTTAAAGCGGTAGTTATGGATTTCTAGTGTGTGTTTGTGTCTCAGCATACGTATGCCTTTATGCATGTGTATATTAAAAGGTAGGGGGCACTATATACTTCTCTACTTAATTTAAGACTCCCAGAGCACCTTTCAACTTAGGCACAGCACAGCTTTCTCTTTTTTTCAGATTCCTTCTGTCTTCCTCTGCTTCCTCTGGCTGATGGAGGTGAGGAGAGCGCTGGGATGGGGAGCTAGGTGTGTGTGTTAAGGGTGTATCGTGTTCTCCCCGCTCTCTCCCACAACAGATTTATGGGGGCTTGGGCCTTCTCTAAATATTTGGCTTTCCCTCTGTACTGGGAGAGATTGATGGCCTTTGATGTGGGGGGGTTAAGGGAAAACTGGCAGACCCAGTTCAAGAACATGGCTCATGGTGTTTGTATGTGTGTGTTTGCAGACTCATTTAAACACTGTACACTCTCAATTTCGATTAAAAGTTAGTTATGAATTCTATAAGTCTGAAGAGATAGACGAGATAGAAAATTCTGTCATTAATTTACTGTCATGTCGCTCCAACCTGCATGACTTTCTTTCTTTTGTGGAACACACAAGTTTTTTCTATTTAGTTTTTTATTGGTATCATTTTTTTTTTTTTTTTTTTTATGCATTAAAAGTCTGTGGGGTCTAATGTTGTTTGAACCCCCAATCTTCTTCAAAACATCTTATTAATAATATTTTAATAATAATGGCTATAGGACCAGGATTGTGTGTAACAGGAGGACCTGTACATATTGTCAATTTTTAATTCAGATTGACTGCAGTTTTATGCAGTTGAAAACAAAGCTTTTAGGTATAGAAGTAGCCTAATGTTCTTTCAGAATGAAAGCTGTGATTATTTTAAATAAATCTAATATTTATTCTCTAAATTATTATTATTAATTTAAATAATTAATTATCAGAATTATTAACCAGTTTTGTGGAAAGGGGTATTTTCTTTGTCAGTTGCTGTAGACACAGTGCTTTGTTTTCGGTCAAATGACTGTCAACATTTTTTGATTCATGTTATGGGTGTTGTCTGCTAAATATTCTAGGCAAATATATTTTAGATTCTTGCCTTTATTTATTTACAGATGTGGGTCAGTTTCCCGTGTAATATTGAGTCTGAGTAGCACATGATAAAAGCCACGGGAGAGGCTACAGTCTGAGGAAATGCACTCCAGAATTACAACTCTATTGTTTTGTAATGCTGTCTGTGAAAAATCAGGGGCAAAGCATTTCCAGTGGCAATAAATATTGCATAATTCAGGGTTTGGATTTGAGGCTTTGTTCTGTGTTTTCCTCTTTTGATCTGTAGCTTCTTGCCTCGGAGATGACAAAGAATGTCATGACACACGCGAAACAAGGAAAAACATCTCTTGTTTTCATGTTCAATTTCTCTCCCACACACTCAATTTGTTTCACTCAAACAAGTTGAAGCAGTGAACTGTGTAAGTAACTGTATTGTCCAAGCAAATAATTACAGTGGTTATTTAAACATAAACATGAATCCAGCAACTCTGATGATAATGTAAACTAACTCTCTCTCTCTCTCTCTCTCTCTCTCTCTCTCTCTCTCTCTCTCTGTTTAACTGTGGGGTGTAAGGGAGTAATTGTGAAGGCTTTACCCTCTGGCTATTGTGAGTGGAAACACGCAGTCACATTACTATGCTTTTCTCTGTCTCTCAGCTTGTGGCACAGAGGGAGTGTGTCCTCAAAAATAAGGATCATTCAAATGATAGCAAAACGTCATATCAAACTACTTGTTTTTAATGGTTTCAACGGGAGAGAAAGAAAAGCTCATCAAATTTCTTGCCACATTTAGTCTTATTTTTTGTCTTTGTTGTTTCTTAGCGACTTGCTCAATTAATATTACTATTCCTTTATATTTAAATGTGTTAATTGCTATGTTCTTGCATATTAAACTTAATAATTTTTTTTGCTCTACTGATAATTATTTTACATGTTTATTTGCACTTGTTATTTTATTTTACGATGCACAATTTTTCATTGTACACAGCCAGACATTTTGGCAATACAAATGTGTCGTTTTTGTCATACCAATAAAACACATTAGAGAGAGAGAGAGAGAGTTGTGTGTGTGTGGGAGAGCAGTATTAAAACAACAGCAGCAAAGAGAGAAGGGAACTTGTAGCAGTTTGGACTCCTGTTCTCCTGGAATGCACAGCAGTGGCATTTACACGTTCATGGCGATTTATGGATGCTGGCTTCCTCTATCATTCTCTCTCTACAATGTCTAAGCCAGTGGAGACAAGGGATTGCAATAGTAACCACCCCCCACCCCCGCCCTTCCACACCTGTTGTGTTCAATATGGCATTGAAAGCGAGTGAGAGAGAGACAGAACGTTTGTATGCGTGACAGTGACAGTGACAATCTGTTAATGTATGTGGGTCTTAATGTGCATTAAGGCAGCTGTAGTGATGGTCCTCCTGTTATTTAATATGAGAAAAAAAGAGAGACCAGGAAGATTTACCTCCCTTCCCTGCCTCCCTTCTGCCCCACAATTGCCTCGGTGAGTAATGGAACCAATTTATTACACAATAATTTAGACATAAAGTGATATCAAACCATCCAAATTGGTATTATAATTCAATGTGGCTATGACAGTGTATTCCCTACAGCTCAATGAAAGTCTGCTGGAATCTCAGTGCTTGGCAATTCAATCAGGAGTATGAGAAGAAGAGAAAGACTCAGATGTAGATGAGACTTACTGTAAGCTTGTCTGAGGTACATGAGGATTGAGTGGAATGGAGCGAGGGATTGTATTCTTTCACTCGGCTGTGATATAAGAGGGTAGAGGATGAGAGAAAAGAAAGAAGAGAGGGAGTTATTTATGTTCTGACACTGAGGGGTTGGATGGCTATACAGCCAGTGTTATAGGAGGCTATTATTTATAAACTAATAAAGTATTTATTAATAGTATTTATTATTTTGGTAATTTTGGTAACACTTTAGGGAAGAATTCTCAATATGAACTAGTCGCTTTTTAGCATGCATATTACTAGGATATTATTAGTATTTATAAAGCACATATTAATGCCTTATTCTGCATACCATATTCGACATCCCTTAATCCTACCCAATACCTCAACTAAACAACTACTTAACTAACTATTAATAAGCAGAAATTAGGAGTTTATTGAAGCAAATGTCATAGTTAATAATTTTTTAATAGTGAGAATTGGACCCACAATAATTTAAGTTCTTTAAATAAAAAAAATAAAAAAATGTTTCATCTAATATTTATATTATTTTATTTCACCTTTAGATTAGATTTTTAATATTTTTAGTTTTAATAATAATAGCAAACAACACAGGTAATAGTTTTATGAACGTAGAACAGAAATAATGTTGACCTAAATCAGTTTCCCAAATGAGGATTCACAAACATTGAGGGTTTCATTCGATTATGATTGAAATATCATACTCATTTTTTTTAAAAGTATTATGTAATTATTTATGATGAAACAAAATAAACACATGCAAAGTAAAAATCCATTATATTTTAAAAGTATTTACCTTATTTATTTAGCAAACGGTGTCATACAAAACGTCTGCTAAAAGAATAAATGTAATATCAACCTTTCAGAATATATTGGACCTTTACTTTGCATGATGAATATTGAGTTGAGTATCTAAAACAACTTACAAACAAAGAATATTAGTGATTCATCTTAAGGAGGCAGAACTCCTGCAATACAAAGTTTAAAAAATATTCAGAGAAGGCTTATAAAAAGTTTGGGAAACTCTGATCTAAATGAAAGCTGTTCTGTTTCCTCTCAGTGCCTATTCCTGGTGGCAAACTGATTCAGGACACCTATGTAAATCCGTGACCTCTGGACCATTAGTGGAAACAGAATTAGCCCGTTTCTACACTTGTTTACATGTCTAAAATTAAAACCCTCAATTAAACAAAATAATGTGTTGTTTTTGATGTTCTTTTTACGTTGCGGTTATGTTTGACTGGGGTTAATGAGCAGGAGACGGGGCACTCATCACTGTAAACCCCCTCCCTGAACCCAGCATGTTCTCACCCACCCCGAACACAGATCTAATTGGGGGCAATCACTCAGATAAAAAGGCTCAGGAACAGCACGGCTAGGCTCTGCACACACACTCTCTCGATCACTCTCCCTCTCTCTTTCTCTCCCTTCTCCTCTTGTCTGTTAGCCCTCCCATTAAAATGCCATGTCCTTCTTTCATTTCTCCACTGAGTGATCCAAACAGCTGGCTTTTGTGTGGGAGAAGGAGAAGAGGCTGAGAGAAAGAGGAAGAGATGGAGAGAGAGAGAGGGCAGCCCCGTTGTTGACTGGTGCCATTGTCTCGGACCCCTATGAATTCCCCTCCTTGAAAGTGCAGACCCCACAGGTTTACAATAGATGTTCTCTGTCTCTTTTTCTTTCTATTTTTTTTTTCTTTTTCAATCTCTTCCATCAACGTTACAGGTGAAGCGTGTAATTTTTTAATGCTAAAATACTTTTAGTTTAATGTGCAACTACAGTATAAGCAAGTCATTAGTGTAAACACGTTAGTGCTTTCCAAACATACTATGTTTGTTTAAGTGTGTTCAGTGTGACTTTGGTGTGTAACTTTCACTAATAAGCTGTTCAGGAGGGAACTGACTGTTTTTTTTTTGTTTTGTTTTTTTAACAATTGATATGGGTCGGTTGAAGTGTTTGGAAATTTGCTTGGTAATCAATCCCTGTTTTTGCAGTCCTTTTTAGTGCAAACTACACCTTTAAAGGCGCAGTAAGTGATTTCTGACAAGTGATCACTGAACACTGTTGATATCTGAAATCAACCCAAACAAACACAAACCCTTCCCTTCATTGCGCCGCCCCCAGACATGCAATGCAAGAGCAATGCACAAACATGCAATGCAAGAGCGGATGTCTCCTCATCATATCTGAAGCAAAGCAAAATAATGCTTCATGAAAAATAAAGCGAAGATGACGAACGAACGACAAGGAAGAACAAAAAATGTACATACAACACACAAGAGTAAATACACAAGCAAGAGTTTGTTGTTAGTCGCCAGCAGCACACCAGCTCCAAACAAACAATGACACTCAAACCTGTCCTGTTACTATAGCTAACGTTACAACAACAGCATATCTTGGTTTTGTGAAACATAGCAAAACCAACGTTACTCACGAATGGAGCAGAAACAACGCAACCTCTGCGTCGGTGTCAGGCCTTCCCACTTTGGTCTCTCCAGAGTTGGAAAGTTTTTATAATATTAACAAGGGTCCAAAAGCTCTTGCCTGATCATAACCCTTCTTTTACCAGTGATATTCCTCTGACCTTTTCTCTTTAGTAATCTCTCTCAGCCATCTCTCTTTCTTCAAGTCTTCCTTTAGCTCACTCTCTCTCCTGGATGAGTGGACACGCCCTCTACTGCTGATTGGCTAAGAGTGTTGTGCTCTGTCCGATCCACTTTCAACAGCGTTTCTCAGAAATCGCTTACTGCACCTTTAACGATGCAATATCTAAATGTAGACCCACCAATACCCATACCATATTCCAATGTGTTGTTTTAACACTTAGCTGTGTAATTTTGAGGCGGGGCTATCTGTTTGCACTTGCAATGGTAGACAGAGGGGTTTTTATGTCGCTAGAAGTACACGTCATATTTTTACCACAGCAATTTAAAAAAAATAAGACGACAGATATGTGTGGAGCTGGTGCATGTTGTTCCAGTGGAAGTAGACTGCAGTGAAGAGGACTGCTCGTGATTGCCACATGGGCTTTAGAACAGAGAGAGACTGTTGATTTGGAAATGGTGCAAAATGAAATATGCACAATGATTGCAAAGCTCTTTAACTGAAGAGCCAGAGCCACCCGCACTCTGAGGCTGCCCCCCCCGCTCTTTCTCTCTGCATCTCTCAGAGGGTGATAGTGTTTAGAGTCAGCGTTGAGTTACAGATGGCGCTGTTGGATGAAGAGGATGGTTGGAGGCTAATAGGGTGGAGCAGACTGACTATTGAGAGAGCCAACCCCACTTAGCTCCTTCACTCCTCTTTTTCCCTCTCTCTCCCTCTCTTTGAATCCTCTTCTTTTCTATGTCTCCATTTAGACTCTTCTCTTGCCACTCTCAGGCTTGGGTAAAAATGTTTCACTGTAGTTTTAAAAAGTTGTTAAATTGAGCATTTGATAAATGCCAGATTCCATTCTGAAAACTCTTTAGCCAGTGTTAGGACCCTATGTGTATTTTTTACCTTTTCAAAATTAAACAAATAAAATACAAAATTAATTTGTATTATTATTATTAAATGTAATTCTTTCTTTTTCCTATAGTATTTTATTTTAATAATTATAATAATAATTGTATTTAACGTTCATTACTTAAAAACACTAATCCTTGTCATCTAGTATTATTAATATATTTTTATTTGTATTAATAGTTTTGAATATGCTATTATTTTTATCATTTGTTTCCATTTTAATTTGCTTCATTTTAGTAGTTTTGTTATGTTCGTTTTTTTATTTTATATAGCTTTTAATAAAAAATTTAGAATATTTAATACCATTTTTATTTCAGTTTTAGTTTTAGTCAATTTAGTTAGTTGCCCATTGTTTTCATTTTAATTTGTTTAATTTGAGTAATTTTGTTATGTTAGTTTTAAAAAATTTATATAGCTTTAAAAAAAAAAATATATATATATTTGATAAAACATTTATTCCGTTTTTTTTTGTGTAAATTTAGTTAGTTGCCAAGGCAACATTTCTAATTTTGTCGTTTACATTTACATTTTTCATCTAATATGTATACCAAAAACAGTTTTTAATAGTTTTAGTAACAACACTGATGATAAAGTATAATAAAATAAACTCTGTTTAATATAATTGTTAAATATAAAAAATTATTGTTTTGTTTTCCTATGTCTTCTTAGTGTGCATAGACAACTGTTAGTTAGCCAACTATTGAGCTATTCATGAAAACACTCATTATTTTGTGTACAGTATACGCACAGACAGAAACAATCCAAATACTGGAAAGAAGATGCGGAAAAGCACTAAATATGGCAGAGACTTGGGTATTTTGCGTGAGATTTGTCACTGCTCAGCCACCGTTCAATAAAAACAGCTGATCAAATATAGCAGGGAGGTTACAGTATGAATCCAAGTCAAAGTGTTCTGTATTATCACATTACATTAAACATGAGAGCTGTACCCACAGCACTCAGTTTGAGTATGTGTGTGTGCGTTAGTGAGCGCAGCGGCGCTCCAGTGTCCTCTACAGAGCAATCATGTTACACCTCTCCAGTATCAATTAAAACCAACAGTCCACTCGGTACTCATCTTCTGCTTCTGTTTATCCATAACTCTCTCTCTCTCTCTTTTCTATCTCTCTCCCACAGCCAGTGAAAACATTAACATAAGTAAGCTCTCTCCACGACAGCCCTCTCTGTAGCCATGTGTGGCTGCAGAGACACAGGGGAAAACATCCTAGTCCAGGAGAGCAGCTAATGAGGGAGCGTCGACGAGCCAGGGGCTGATGGGTAAAGCCACACGGCACTGCCGATGGGAGAGGACTGGTGTAATTGTTCAGGCCCTTGTCTCTGTTGATACAGGCTCTTCAGAAAGCATGTGATTTAGCTAAAAGCCATCTCTAGGCCAAGTAATTAGAGACACCATTTAGGACTGGCATTAGCCAGATCCACAGTTATTGACTCGCACAAAGGACACACATGCGCGCACACACTTTACAACCAATGTAACACCACACAGTGGGTGTTATTCAAGCTATTTGTGGTGAGATTAGTCACCCGGTGTGACAGAGAGAGTAAGTGAGTGGACAAGTGTGTGAATGTGTGTTTGTGCTCATGGGTATGTGTTTCTTAATATGTTTTCTCTTTCTGAGCAGGGTGTGCATTGATGTGTTTCAATACCGAGATCACTGTCCTCATACAGGAGCAGCACTCTTGACGGGCTGAAGTATTTCGTGTGTGAGTAAGGGCTGTTTGTCTGTGTGTTTCGCTGGGTTCACTCTCTAACAGTGGTGGGTCAGTGTGGCAATTAAACCCATCCAGAGTGTGACTCAACAGCCAAGAGGACACGCACACACACAGACACATAGAAGTCGTGTGTGTGTGTGTACATGCATACATTCAGAAACAGTACCTATCATAAGGAAATATTTGGAAATAGTTTGGAAATATAAAAAATTTTGTCTAATTTTTTATAAAAAATACAGTGAAAAAAGTTTCAGATTCAGGTCAGGGAACTGGAATTGCCATGGAATTTTGTTTGCACTTCGCAGTGACCCATTTTTGTGTTGATTTTGATGTTTGTTTTGGATCTTTGTCCTGATGGAAGATTCAACCACGGACCATAGGCTGTCAAATTGAGATTTTTTATCTGTTGGTATTTGATAAGAATCCATGATGCCATGGATTTGAAAAAGATGTCCAGGACCTCCAGCAGAAAAATAGGCGCGCAACATTCAGCAGTATAAAAGTCACATGTCTTTTTTTAGTTTCATAGACCATAGAACCTGGTTATGTTTGAAGTTCCAGTCGTGTCTGACAACTAAATATTCTGGACTTTGTTTTTGAATGAGAATAGAATATTTTTTTCTTGAAACCCTCTCAAATAACTTGTGGAGCTGTAGGTGTCCTTTGATATTTTGGTAACACTTTACAATAAGGTTTCTTTTAAAATTAGTTAACTACTTTAGTGAACTAATAATAAACAATACTTCTACAGCATTTATTAATCTTGTTTAATGTTAATCTCAACATTTACTGATACATTATTAAAATCAAAAAATGTATATGTTGCATTAGTTAATGCTTTATGAACTAACATAAACAAACAATGAACAGCTGTATTTTTATTAACTAACATTAACAAAGATTAATGTAACAAAATGATTGCTCATTGATAGTTCATGTTAGTTAATACATTAACAAATGAGACCATATTATAAAGTGTTATGAATATTTTTGAGGCTTCCTGACCCCAAGACTCAACTACTTTCTGCAATTCTCTAGCTGTGATCCTTGGAGAGTCTTTGGCTACTTGAACTATCCTCCTCGCTGTGCATTAAGAAAATATTGACACGCCATCTCTTCCATGCAGGTTCACATTATGATTCGTAAAACACAGATTCGTAACATTTCCTGTTGATTGAAACTTAATTATTGCCCTGATGGTTCTTTGGTTTCTTTGGTTCTTTATATATGGTTTTGCTCATTGTGATGGATGATTAAGGGAATTTGGCCTTTGTGTTACCTCATATTTATACTCATGGCTGGATATTTTCATGTCACCCTGGTGAGCTAAAAAACTGTAAATATGAAGGGGAATAAACTTCAGATATATTTTACTTATAAAAAATGTCTAGGGGTGCCAGTAATTGTGGCCAACGTGTATTAGAGAAAACATTTATTTCATAATGTGATTTTCCCCCACATTCATTAGTTTTACTTCAATGAAAGCTCAGATATTTTTAGTGATTTTTTTGAATGAAAGGTCAAAAGGATAAACAATGTACATTTATTTTCACAGCCTTTTTTAATTATATTTACCAACGGTGCCAATAATTCTGATGACTGTATGCACATATAATATGTTTATATATATATATATATATATATACATTCAAGTAAGTGAGCATTTCATAACGGCATTTCAAAGGTAATGTAAATGTAAAAAATAATTTAATTTAGTGAGTAGAGGTGTATGGACTGGCTAAAAGTTGCAAGCCAGATTAGAACTCTCACATATGCGCCACAACTCAATATGTCAGTCAAGCATTCTAACCTCTAGGCCACATTTCCGACAGAACAAGCAAGCCTTAATGTGTTTGTCATTCCCAGAAGTGCATCTGAATGTGTACCTGTGACACAAAACAGGAAAGCCTGACAGTTACCATGAGGGAAAAGTCAAAACCTAACGCTTAGCAGGGCTTTAACGGTTAATAAAATCAACCTCCAAGAATAGCGTTCCCTGGGTGGGCTCTGCCGAGATGAAAAAGCGAAATGTGATCGAATTTACTGGAATAGAGTGATAGGCTGAAGGAGGAACAAACAGAAAGAAACGGAGAGAGGAGCGTCTGTGGAGAGGTGAAGTTAAAAAGATCAGGGAGCCCCTCGTGGCACCTCGCTCCCTCTCTGCCGTTCTCTTTATGGGTTACCCGATTCCCTGACAGTTTGTTTTAAATTTGACCATGCAGATGTTTCTCTGGGTGACTGACTTTTATAGTTTAGAAAAGATTATATCAGTTTCCCGCAGATTGTGTTACTGTATTTAAAAAAGAACCGACCGTAGAGGGAGAGAGCGATCGAGAGGGAGGAAGGAGAGAGAGGCCAAGGGGCCTGGGGGAGCAGGGGTGCGGGACTGGAAGGAGAACGCTGTAGGTCTTTAAATCCTGGGGTCTCAGTGGCACAAAGAGAGAGAGAGAGCGAGAGAGAGAGGGAGAGAGAGACTGTGCTGGAAGTGGAGCGAAGTTCAGGGGAGCCAGGTTTGGCTTATAGCATTAGACACAGATTCTTTCTAATTTCAAAGGACAACATAAGCGTCAAATTTGAGGATATTAGTTTTTGATAGGCAGCTGGGGCAAAGAACTTGGAGGGGGGAAACACACTGTTCCCATTACTGACTTCAACTTCCACTCTAGCCTGCCAGAGAACAACACACACACACACATACACACACACACACACACACACACACACACACACACACACACACACACATACAGACAGCGATCTCTTTTTGCACTCGCTCTTTTTCATAACAGTATCTTTAGATCTCAAACTTTGTTTCTTAGACTTTCTATCTCCTAATCTCTGTCCTCTTAATTCATTATTTCTATCTATATCTGTCTTTAATGCGAGACTGTGTTTGTGTGTGTAATCTTTACATGGTGTGCATACTGTTGCACTTAAGCTGCCCTGATAGTGGAACGATTACACAGTTCATAGGAACGGGTCTCTGAAATTTCATAAACATTTTGAGCGTTCACATTCTATTTCCTAAATAACGTCTGATGCCATTTGGCAGGGGCATTAAGGGCTCTAAAGGACACAGGATTAAGGAAGTGGGTTGAGTGGGCTAAACAACGTATGATAGGTGGACGGTAATGGAGAATTGAAAGGGGTTGTTAGGGAAAATGAAGAAAAACTTCACTGCTGCTCGTGTCGGAAAGCATTTACCGCTGCTCCTCTGTCAGGTTGAATTTAAAAGGTCATCCGTCTTTGGCCTGGAACTTAATCAAACCCCATCAACACCAAATCGTACTTTTCCTTACGAAAACATGTCGAAAAACCGACGGAACACAACTGACAAGATTAAGAAATCGATAGCACTAACTTCAGGGATGAAGTTGAAGTATATGTATACGTCTAAATCAGAATTGTGCAAAGAAAATTACTATTTGGGATCTGGGACTGATGTTGAACTTTTCACATTGGTTCGTGAAATTCTGAATTTATCAGAGATCAGTGTTCTGCCATGCTCCGTACAGTCAGACTAAACCGTCTGGGAATGACTCAGGATTTTTCCCAGACCATTGAGGGTGACTAACCTATCCTGTACTGTATGTCTCAGACCACTAACAGCCTGAACCCGCTTCACACTGATGAAGATGTTTGCGCCACAATGAAAGCTGTGTAATCTGGCCTTGTGTCTGTCAGTCAGCTCAAATAAACTCCACGAAACTGAGCCACACCTTCCTGCTGTAACGGTCAAGGACAACACATGCTGTCTTTGTCAGGCTTTTAGCCTTTCAGTTTGGGGTGACTTTGTAAACATTATTCTAAGATATCTCTCCCTCCGAATTTTCGGAACAAATTGAGTTTCACTCTGTTGCAGATTTGGTGCAGATACATGAAAATTGAGTTAGAGAAAATTAGATTACGTTCAGTTACATCATACGTTAAGTTAATGTTTTAAAGAGCTTAGTTACAGACTGTTTCTTTTCCCTGTCTTGCTGAGAAATATAACAACTGCTAAGAGCTTCACTAAGAGGCTGCATATCTGACCTGATTCTAACACTATGGATCTGCACAGCACAACACAACCCACTACTATTACTACTGGAACCACTTTCCCACAGTGAGGATTATTTCCTAGAACTGGACTGAATTAGACTATCAATGGAGATTCTCCATTTAGATTTCAGTTGGAAAACGAATTAGTGTTTAGAATTAGTGCAAAACTCAGAATTGAAGAACTGGCTCTCTTTAATTAATAAGTTCGAATTTGAAGTTGAAGATGAAATCTGGAATATGAAGTGGTCTGCCACCCTGCACAAAAATAATTCACTGTATTATATTTCCTTACCAATTTAAACTGGAATTCAGCATTCTTTTTTCCTACCATATTTGAAGAGTTCAGATGCAAAAGCCTCTAAGTGCCATCTGAAATTTTCTTCTAGAATGATCATTTTTATCAAGCTCGTATATTTAAGTTCAGTAATTTCACTTAAATGGCAATTAAAATTACCAATTAATGTCATTTAAGTGAAATTACTGAACTTAAATATATGAGCTTGATAAAAATGATCATTCTAGAAGAAAATTTCAGATGGCACTTAGAGGCTTTTGCATCTGAACTATTCATTTGTTAAATTGTCATTGTAATGCATTCTCAGTTAAATTCTGACTGGCTCAACCCTTCCTCACGATGACTCATGCTGCATCCTCATTGAAGTTAATAGACTCAATTAATTTGTAATTTCAGTTTCCCTCAACCAAAATAATTTTTCGAACTACAGCTTTCTCAGACAATGTCTTGTACTTTAACGTTTGTGTCCCTTGGCCTGAAATTGGAGGGGGTTTGTTGGTTTGAAGCGAGGCAGTTGTTGACTTGATTTTCTTGAATCAAGATGAAAGGCCAATCTTTCTTTCTATTGCATTTGATCAGTGAGTTCCAGTGACTCCTTTGCGTTCAGGTTCATCACGGTCAACCTCTGATCCACTTATGACAACATGATAGAGGTGACAGCAGAAGTGCCTGAGAGCCCCTGACACTGGCCCTTCTCTCTCTTTCTCTCAGTGTCATCAATGACTTTGATTATTATGGGCTCAGTGATAGAATGGAAGTGCTGTCATTTGCCTGTAATAGCAGCACAATCAGGCTCTAACACTCAGTCTGTATTGCTGCGGAGGGGCCAAACATTTACTAGCACATTTCTGCTTTACATCTGTTTACACTAAGTGACGTCCCTGATGCCGTGTGCACTGCTCGCTTCCTTTCTATCCCTCTGATGATTGGCTTTTTAACCGTACATTACATCGTATAGAGAAAATATATGTACTTATGGTTGCAATTGTGAAGCTCTTGGGTTGATAAGCTCTTATGTAGATGTTCCTTTAATCTGCCTCTTCATTATGGCAATGTTAAGAAGGGAGAGGGGGAGTTGATGGAGGAGAGAAAAAAGGAAAACAGAGTAAGTAGAGAAATGTAGAGGAGGGAGAACTGAGAGAGAGCTAGTTGCATCTCCCTCAAGTGTTTCTGCCTCACCTTTAATCTATGGAAATGTGCGTATCAGATGAGAAGTAATTGTAAAGTGGAGTTTGACCATTAAAATGTCTGGAGAGCATGCTTGATCAGCCGTCCAATGATAGAGCTGAGATAATCGCAGTCACCTCGCAGGACACTGATGATGAGGACGGAATTAATTTGTGGCAGAGGAAAACAAATTAAGGCACTCGCCGCAGAGCTCTCCATTAGACAATAGCATATATAAATATTTGATCTTGTGCGATACGGGTTTGCAAAGGTTTAGCACATGCTCATCCAGATGAGAGCTCACACTTCAAACGCTCGGCTCTCCTTAACCTGCAGCCACCTCTCTTCCTTCCATTGCTCTCTCTTTCTTTCCTTCCTCTCCTTCTCATCCCAATCCCCCTCTCTCTCTATTCTCTACTTTTTTTTTTTTGCTCTACAGAATGATTCTCCATTCCTAAAACTACACCAGCAGCATCAACACTGTTTAATGTGAATGGCTGAGAAAGAGCATTAACCCATCATAAAGAATATAGTGTGAAGCGTGCTTAATAAGATTCAGCTTGCACTATTCTAAATGTCACAATGCTTTATGAATATTGCCATACATTTTAATGGACTCTATAATTGAAAGTTAGAGTTACAGCCGGACTGACTGATCTTTTAGATCATTTATATAATGTTCCATTTCCATCAATTTAGTGCTTTTTAGTCATATAAAAGCCAATAGGGTACAAAGTTTAGAAATATCTTGTGACCTGTCAAGATATAAGTGAGAATATAACAGAAGATGAATGAGCATCTGCTTAAAGGCGCAAACACAGACAAGTGGATTATGAGTGGATTGCTACATACATTTAATCCCAACATTCCCATTCAATGTATAAAATGGAACCAAGAGATAGTAACTTTATATCATTGCTTCTGGAAGTGTCCCCAAGTTCAACTTTTTGGGGAAAAGGTTGTAGACTTTTTAGCACTGGCGTTAAAACAAAATGTCATAAACTTCGTTGCAATTACAAGCTAAACTTGAAGTCGCTCGTCATTTGAAAAACACAAAAAGCTCTAATTTTAAACAATGGTTACAGTCTTGTTTGGCTTTGGAGAAACTCGTATAGCCTATATTGTTAAGGGAAGTTTTTCAAAGTATGGAATCCCTTAGAATTTTTGAAGGAAGCTGAACCAAATAGTCAATTTTTTGTCTAACCTGGCTTAGCATCATATCATGATATTAATGTACCATTGAAATTGCCTCCCTTTTAATTTAATTGTATTATTATTCATATTATTAGCTATTATATATGCATTAATGTTAATGTTAAAATCAATGAAGACATTGTCGGGAAAAAAAATATTGTGTCCTATACTTCAGTGGAAGAATGTCAATCATGCAGGTTTCCAACGGCCCTTTAACAACGCCTGATGAATCATGACTGAGGAATCTCGTCTACGTCTAAATCGTTTCTAATTTAGTGTTTTTCTTTTAAGGTAATTGTAATGTTTGGCGCATGTAAAATGGCGTACAGGCTATATTGCTCAGTTTAGTATAGCCACAGTAGCGTAACCAAAGAGCGTCGGTGTTGATGTTCATGGTTTGATTGGCTAACAACAGGCGTCCGTAATTATCTCAGCTTGCTTTAATGACTGTGTGTCGGTGCGCATGCAGTTCCTCACGCGCTGCTCCTCCCTCTCCCGCTCGGACTTAATGAGCCTAGTGCTCTAATGAGCGGGATTTAATGGATTTATTGCCGTTTAGGGCTCCGGGGTACGAGGCTGCCTGATGTCAAATGGCTTTAATTGGTATATGGAGTTCGCCCAAAAGTCCATTCTATTGTCATCTATAGTCGCTCACCTGACGCAAATGTGCAGTCAAGTATAACTGGACTGATGGCTCTTTCTAAAGGCATGTTGTCTGGATAGACCCCAAGATTATTTATATTTATCAGTATTGTGTATTTCTATTTATTTTTTAGCTGCGATTTGTAAAACATTAGGGTACACTATGTAGGCTAAATAAAAATATTACAAACACACATTCATTCATTCATTAATTCATTGTCACATAAACTGTTAAATAATCAACTAACATTAACTTCCAATCAAATGAACAAGGTTTGACATTTATATCTGGATATTCAGTTAATTCAGCTCCTTCTCTGTTCAATCTATCTCATGCTGTCTGTATTCCACATCAGTTGAAAGTCATTTGTGTAGGCTACTTTCAGTGTTTGCTCTGGCCAGCTGTCAGAGGATCTGCGTCCTCCAGCTTCTTGATCAATACTAATTTAGTGTTAATAGATGTCAATTGATCAGATGTCCCCAGGGTGTGTGGCATGACCACACACAGAGTTTGACATCTTTAGCTTGTAAAGAAGGTGGTAATCTAGGGAATCGGAAGCCACACAATTTGATGCATTGCAACACTGTCTTCACAAGACTAATGCTCAACGTCAAAGGAAAACAAAGTGGCACATCTATAATGATTGATGATTTGATTATCAAGATTCTAATTATTGTTTACATTTTTGATTAATTTTTTGTTATTAGTTATAATGTCTCATCTCAGATGGCAATATTCAAAATTGATGTGAGAATGGAGAAGTTTCTGAATTTGTATTGAATTTGAATTGAGGTAGCAAACAAGATCCAAAATTGCGAATTGTCAATTCTAAGATGTAAATACATTTAAAATGAACTGAAGTTAAAAAAATCATGTAACTGTATTTTATTACAATTGCTATAGTTAAGTAGTCAAAACTTGTTTAAAAGCTTAGAAAAATATTTTAAAAGCCTTGAAAATGTAAGGTTTATAGATAAATAGACAGACACACAGACCAGGGTGCAAGAACAATATATTTTCCAGAATGGATATTTTTTTTAAACTTTATTTAATTTTATCAGGTAAATAAATCCCACTTCCGGTCAAATTTTGTATTCACCTTCCTGACTATTGTGTGGCAATTCAATTCAAGTTCACACTCATGAATTGAAAGGGAGTCAATTGTTCACCTCTTATTTTTGCTTAGCCCTGGTGCCAGAAACAAGTAAGATCTTTCATGCCTTTGTTTATTTCAGATAAAGCCCCACCTGCACGTACTGCAGCTCCAGCAGTGAGCTGAACGTCTCTTTACCCTGTTATTTCTCTGGTCCTAATAAAAGGTCCCTGTGATGCTAAGCTCGCCCTAGAGACAATTTGTATTGGCTGATGCGTAACATTCAACAAGCCCTTCTCTTCAAGGAAGGGATTTACCATTTATAAACATAATCACATAAAACAACTTTTGCAAAATAGGAAACAGAACATTTATAGTTGAGCCTAAAACATGTATAATCCTCTGTTTGTCCCACCCCTGTGGATCTGGCTCACAGAGGATCTGGAGAAGAAAGGAAGAGGAACTTCGAGAGTCTCCTTGTTTATTCCTGTCCTCTACCCATATTTACTTCTGAACTGTCACTCATCTTTTTTTCCTCCCTTGTTCGCTCTGCCCTGCGGCTTTTCTCTCACACACAGGCTGTGTGACGGCGCTGTTGCAAGCAGAGAAATCTGGGGGACCATCTGAAACCAATTAGGGTGGTGCAACAGCCACCCAAAGACTCGGTGACGGATGGGGCTCTTGTATTTATAGCCGGGGTAATTGGCAACACACACACACACACACACATACATAGATTGTGGTGCATGAATGCACTTTTCTCAAGACGTGTGAGGGAGAGCCAGGCCAAGTCCCTCCAAATTATGATTCATGTTACATCACAGTTTGATAGCACAGATGTGTATGAGATTACACGATCCTCCCTCTCTAGAGCGAAGATGCTTTGAAGTTGTTTAGGCTGCGTACGCTCGTCATGCCTGCCAAAGAAAATCTTTCCAGTGTCCACGGACCAAATGGTCTGGAATGAACATATTAATACGATCATCAGTCATTGTGGAAGGGACGAAGTGGAAATCACGGTGGCTGTGCGCAGCTGATACGGAAGTCAGGGCCGAGGCCGTACATCTCAGCTATCTGTCCGGGGCTGTCAGCGCGTCAAACCTGCATGTGAAAATATACACACGGCACATCTGCCTCTCATTAGCCGCCATAAATGGCTGCCATGTGGTCTGCTGATAAATAGGCCAGTCTATTTATTGGAACACAACAAATTGGCTACAAACACTGACATGGAATCGAAGCACTATAAATACTAGAAGCGATGAAAGTTTTAAAACGTGCTGCAGGTATTTTATGGGGGTCCTCGTTTTTCCTCCTTTCTTTTTATGTACTTTCAGCCATTCCTCTGACTCCTTTCTTCTTGCTCTGCCAAACAGGAGTGGTCTCTTGCTCTCTCTCTCTCTCTCTCTCTCTCTCTCTCTCTCTCTCTCTCTCGCTCCTTGGCTGTAAGTGATCAAGCATAGAATGTAGATCAGGCACTGACTCCATCACAGAGCAGAGTCTCTGTACACTAAAAGCCATAAGATTCCTGAATGAATTGTCAACAGACAAGCCCTAAACCCCGTGTAATTACATATTTGGAGTTTATCTGGGTTTATGCGAAAATGCACAAGTTTCCCTTCCTTGGTGGTCCTTAAACACATCCATATGTCTTGAGTGTTTCCCTTTTCACTCCTCCCTTTCTTTCTCTCGCTCTCACTCGCTTTCTCTCTCTCTCCCCTCCCTAGTCTTTGGAAACATTATCCTTTTGCATGAGTAGATTAGTAGACCTGTTGGTGTGGTGTTTTTCTATTGTTAAGTTTGTTGTGGCATTAGACACTTTCACTGGCCCAGATGAGGTTTTGGAGCGTGGAAGATCTGGGCGGGACGGTTTGCAAACAGAATCAAGCCGCAAAGCACATCCCTGCAGAACTAAACAGGAACACACAGTAAATGTGGGGAGGCCTGGGATCGTGTGTGGGCCTGTTTTTCCTTTTTTTTTTTTTCTCCCTGCTTGAGAAAACCGATCTGTTTTAGAACACGTGCTAAATATTACCATATTTACATTTTCCTGTTTGAAAAAGGCCAAGCCAGGAGGGAGGGTGGTGGGGTTTGCAGTGGAAAGGTCTCGAGCCGGGTTAGGCTCTGTTTGAAACTCTAAACCCTTTTCATGCTTATTTGTTTTATGATTCTGCAGGGTACTGTGTTTACACTCAAAGTGCAACATCTGGATTAGATAATTTGTTGAGAATTAACCGAGGCTGGATGCTTATCGACCTCTTCTGATTAAATCTGTTTGATGTTTTGCTATTTCGCTTCACAAAGATTTTTTTTTTGTCGGTCTGTCAGCTTGTATCTTGCATGATATATTTTGTTCTAATAATTTTATGAGGGAAAAAAGCAGGTGAAGGCGAGGATTATTGTACAGAAATGGCCTCTTTAAACACACAGACAGAGGGAGAGACAGAGAGAGAGAGAGAAAGAGAGAGCGTCCACGCTCTAATCACATTCATGGCCTTTGATCTATAATGGCTTATTTGAAAGTTAAGCATGTGGTGACTGTTTGTCTAAAGGCCACTCCTGCAGACTACACAGTGGAGGACCAGACAATGATTAAATCCCTCTTACTTCAGTAATATTTCTGTTGTCATTCAACAGCTTTTGTGGAAACCGTGTATTACAAACGTGGTTATGTTTGTTGTGAAAGGAGCAGAATCAATGGATTATCAAGTGAAAGCACGTATGCACATCAGAAGCAAATGAATAAAGGAACGCAAGAACAAATGGAATCAGTCCATTTGATTTAGACTGTATGCTCCACAAGAACTCAACGGGTGTCAGTTTGCAGGTGCATCTGCAATAAATGCAATAAAACTGCAATCAAATAAAATATAATATAACAATATTGGATGATAATATTAATATAATAATATAAAATTAAATAATGAAAAATGAAAAAGTAATACAGTATAAAAATACAAAACACTTATTTTAAATTTGTATAATAATGCTTTTTAGAATTTCTACTATTTAATTAAATTATATTAATATTACATTAAAATGTATTATGTATTGTTTTAAATTTCTATTTCATTTATTTATTTTATTAACTTAGCAGATACACCTGCACATACACCAAGTGTGTTCTTATGTGCATATTCTGGAAATGAACATCCAGAATAACACTGTCCTGTATTATTATGAATATTAGGACATTTGGCCAATTTAGTGGAATTTTGGTATAGTACATGCATGGGTCAAAACAATGGGGTGTAATTCAGCTTGTTTGTTTTGTGCCTTTTCCAAAGACAGCATCAGCTTTTATCAGCATGGTACCACCAGTGCTTTGAGATCACGTCCCAATGAGGTTTATTAATATGCATTTAATAGCACAAAAGTTTTCAGTAGAAAAGCCAGTAATGACTCACAGGACTGAAGAGAGCTCCAGTAATTCGATGGGAGTGTTTGAATCATGGGAAATTCCTTGCTTTGAGCCGCTCTGCCATGCAGGGTTCCAGTATGGATTGTAAGCTAACTGTGTTGCTGAGGTCAGCCATAGTTCCAGTTCAGCTGCTGGTGTGGGGTCTGTGTCACATTAATGTCTTTACTGTCAGAGTGAGTGTAGTGAAAGAGAACAATATGTGTGTTTTACGGTTCAGAGTTTGTGTCTTCTTATTTATTGTGTTGTTTTAGCTTAAAATGGACACAAAGCATCTGGGGTGGCATGCTATGAAATAGAATCTTAATTAAGTAAACAAAGCCCTGTGCCAAATGTGTCATAAAAAAAACGACAAGGAGACTTTCTATGTGTCCAGAACAACCCCCTTCAACAATGAAGGGCCGGTTGTGATCATGCAAATGATGCTCGTTCATCAAGAACGTCCAAGAGGGATTAGCCGAGTTACTTACTCCCACTGAAAGATGAGAGGTCTCAGGGGCGAGCCCAACGTCCCCCCCTCCATTCCATCACTGCTGTCCCAGGTCTCTTCAGCGAGGAAATTACTCTAATGCTGGGGAACAGATGTGTCAGAGACACGATTTGTGTGTGTTTTATTGACTCTGTCCATCTGTTAATACAGTTGCTTGTTTCTTGCAGATTTTTTCCTGATTTAGAGGCAAGCATGTGAGAATGCCAGAAGAAACATAGGAAGGAAAGGAGAAGGACTGATGATGAGATGAAGGAAGGGTTTGGGGTATAATGTCTTGAGATTTAAGAGTAATATTTATTTTATAGATGGCGTTTCATTTGAATTACCTATCAGTCTCTTTCCTATGTGTTCGTTGTTTGATGCATATTCCAATGAAGCAGTTTATGCAAACAATTTAAAAAACAACATAGAGAGGGAAAAACTTTGCATCTGTTATAATTACTAATAACCACACAAAATGACCACACACAGTGAGGATATTGCATGTCTGTCAATGGGACAGCCCTTTGACCCATAAAACCCATAAAAATATCCATATAATAAATCAAATTTATGAATGAAATTAAAATGAATGAAATCATTGAATGAAATGATTTTTTAATGATTTAAAATTGAGTTATTTAATTATTTAAAATAAAAAAAGCATTAGAAAAATAAAAAAACATACATTTATTTTATTTTAGACATTATTATCCAATGCTATTCTAGTCAAGTCTTGGATATTTGGGCATTAGTGTAATATAGAGATGGTTGTAGGTGTTTGTAGGTGTTTGTAGGTGCCTGCACTCAGAACCATGTGACCAATGAGCTAAAAGCTTGGTAAGTAGGTCCTGGCCTTGAACTTAGACTTGACATGACCACTTCCTTCTCAGATTTTGTCTGGTTACTGACATTGTCCATATAGGAAACATTTTCTGTGCACTTTTTAGCCATTCTGTGAACCTGCAACTTGTAAAGCTGAACATAAAGTTAGTTAGCACTAAGATTTTGTTTGCAATTTATTATATTAATGTTAATTGTGAGCTTCAATGGTTAACTTGAAGCTGTTTTGTTTAATGGATTTCACTGTTTAAAAATGCTCACACATTGTATCAGATAATCACAAATGTACTTTGATAGTTTTCAGATAAAAAAATAAAAAAATAATATATATATATATATATATATATATATATATATATATATATATATATATATATATATTAGGGCTGTCAAAAGATTGATCGCGATTAATCGCATCCAAAATAAAAGTTTGTGTTTACATAATATATGTGTGTGTACTGTGTATAATTATTTATATAAATATACACACATGCATGTATATATTTAAGAAATATTTACATACATGTACTGTATATTCTATATAAATATAATTTTTTTATGTATAAATAACAAATTTTTCTTAAATATATACATGCATGTGTGTGTATTTATATATACAAATTTAATTATACACAGTACACACACATAAATTATTTAAACACAAACTTTTATTTGGATGCGATTAATCGCGATTAATCTTTTGACAGCCCTAATATATATATATATATATATATATATATATATATATATATATATCTTTTTTTTAAGATGTTTGATTTTTCAGATAGTTCTTGCTGTGATAGTTTTCCATTTGAGATTTCTTTCCTAAAAATATACTGTCCCATTCCAAGCTGTTTCATCAGCACAGTGCATTAATGTGCATTAAATGTCATTAGACTATGTCAGTGTGTGTGTGTGTGTTTTTGTGTAGAGATAGTTTAGAACATCTGATATATCTGCCCATGAGAAATGTTAGTAAATTTATAGATGCTGTTACCATTCCCTGTGCTCTGGGAAAGCCTTACATTCTTCCGTGTCACAGGCCTCACATTTCATCTCCCACTTTCCATCTTTTTCCATCTCCATGTTTTTCATCCATTTGCCTTTCTCCCATTAGCAGTATATCTCACAGTTTTACACTGTTTTTCTGATGTATTTGCAGTGAACTGACTGTCCCGATGCTGTCTGCTCGATTTACAGGACTCAGAGGTTGCAGATGTCATGTGATTCAGTCCAAATGCCGGCTTCTGGTCTCCTATCAGCCGTGAAGCTTTTTTGAGTGCTGACTGCATTATAGCTTTTGAATACCTTGAAATCCCATCACTGCATAACATACTCCCAGTACTTTGTTTTGTTATCTGTAATGTCTCTCTCAACACTTAAATCAGGAGACATAGACTTGATGAGACAGTGGAGGGGTGTGTGTGGTCATAACCAGTATTCGGGAAGCTAAGATACTTTGAAATTGTAGCTTGTCAAGCTACAAGCTAACCATGATTTGAAGTGTGACTTTAAATACTGTCAAGCTACTGTTTTGAAAAAGTATTTAGCTTATCTCAATTAGGATGACAGTATACATTTTTTCAAATTTAAATACAACAACAACACCACCCTAATTTGCACATGCAGTCATGGTACGCCAATTGGTGAATCGTATTTGTGAATCTGTTTATTTACATGAACCGTCTGAATAAACAATGCTACACAGTTAGCTTACAATGGACTTTACGAAGCTATATGAAAGAACCATTACGGCGCTATATATATGAAAGAGACCAGTTAGGACAAATGGATAGCCTACACTAGAATGAATCTGGTTTTTGCAGGCTACCTATAAGAGAGTGAGAGAAAGGACTGTTTAGGTAAGTGTGTTTGATTGTTCCCTCAGAAAACAGCAATGCAGTGTTTGGTCGTGTTTTAGCAATAGACTTTGGATAAAGTATCTAACTGGAAAAGTAGCCAGTGAAAATGTCACGCTACTGTCACGCTATTGAAAAATGTTGCTGTTTTTAGTTAGTTAGGCCTATAGCAATTAGTATGAACCTCCGCCATGTCCTGATGTGATGGCTCAATTGGTAACTTAATGGAGTCAATTTTGCTGTAAGGCGGGCTATTTTTTCTTTTACTGAAAGGGTTAGTTCACCCAAAAATGGTTTACTCACCCTCAAGTCATCCTAGGACTTTCTTCTTTCAGCCAAACACAATCAGAGTTATAAAAAAATATCCTGGCTCCTCCAAGCTTCATGATGAGAGTGAATGATACCTTGTTTTTTGGAGCCCAAAAAAGCACATTCATCCTTCATAAAAGTAATCCATATGGCTCCAAGGGGGTTAATAAAGGCCTTCTGAAGCAAAGCGATGCAGTTTTGTAAAAATAAATAAATCCATAATTATAACTTTATTAAACTGTAATCACTAGCTTCCGGTAACGTCCGTCCGCGCATTCACGAGAGAGTCGAGATCCGGCGAATGAGGTAGGACTTAGGAGTAGCGTAAGCTTTGGTGAGAGTAGACCTCTCAAGGTTCAAACAAATAGGGCTGTGCAACAAACTCAAGCTCCTCCAACATTTCCCTTTAAAAATTCTTGTTTTAGACTACTAATTCTTGACCGGTGTTTTGTTTTGCTCTATCCTCAGCGCTTCTGCGTTCGTCAATACGTCATGCGTCAGTAAGAGTTCACTCTTCCGCCGGAACTAGACTCTCGTACGGCCGTTACAGGAAGCCAGTGAGTGTATAAAGTTATAAATATAGATATTTTTCTTACAAAAAGGCATTACTCCACTTTAGAAGACCTCCATTAACCCCCTGGAGCTGTATGGATTACTTTTATGATGGATGAATGCGCTTTTTTGGGGCTTCAAAGTACCATTAAAACACTTGGAAGAGCCAGGATTTTTTTTCAAAAACAACTCTGATTGTGTTTGGCTGAGTCATATACACCTAGGATGGCTTGAGGGTGAGTAAATTATTCATTAAAATTATCACATGCCATCTCATACAACAAACTGTTAACTGTGAAGCAGAGAATGGCCACAAACGAACATGCTATAGATGCCATTGTGTTTAACCGCAGCAAATGAATACAATTCTTGTGGTTTTATTTATAGTATCATCAGACATTACAAAAGAGGAGCATTTCAACATAGTAGCAGACTGCAAAATAGCAAAAAGCAGAATAAAATGTTTTAGTGTTTGTTAGCTTCTTTTCCTCTTCCAACCCTCTCATATAATCACATGGCCACACAAACACACTCTCTTTCTCAGACCAGCTGAATAGTTTTTGGCCTCTCCACAGGTTGAACCAAAAATAAGAGGCTGTTTAACAGCACTGGCAGGAGCTTACATAAACAGGCAAGGGGATTAGAGTTTCACGAGTTTCTGTCTCTCTGTCTGGTATCAGCACTTGAAGAGAGTCAGGAGAACCACATGAAACATTTGGAAGGAATGAGCAACCAGCTAACGTCACATCATGCATTATGGATGAATACGCTTTCCATCTTCATGGAAAAGGCTCACATTGTACTGTTCTTTGTGTTATTGTTTATATGTAAATGCTTGGTAGTAAATTAAAATAACATGCTTTGCCCGTTTTATTACCTTTAGATCTAATAATGGAAATATGGCTAGGTAAACTCCCAGTGTCAGATTTATTGATGTGCAATAATTTTTTAAGTGCAAGTATTAACTTCGCTTATTTTAGTTTTGCAGTTTAGACTGGATTTTAGACCCTGTAATTGTTCCACATTATGCTTTAAATTGAAAAAAATATATAGATTTTTTTTATTGGTAAAACTCTGTTTGTAAAGGCAGAACAGCTGAAGGCTATTTCTTGTGAGCCTTGTTTCATTAAAAACATCTGATCGCTTCTGAGAAGCACAAAGACGGTGCCTAAAAACCAACACAGCCAGTTTGCGTTCATGTGAAATTCTTATATCCTACGCAACCACTATTGTGGCAAAACACATGGCGTTTGTGGAAATCAGCCCTGTGTGAGGAATCTCGTTGGCATGGCGTATTGTATATTGCAGAGGGTGCAGACATGACTGACCATGTGTCATTCCTCTTTTGTCTTTCTCTCTGATGGTTGTCTTTCAGCTTTGTCTGCCCTTGGGCAGTTTTCTGTATGCCCTGCTTTGATCTCAACCATAAGTGAGCTGTGACAACAACCTTGAAATGTAAAGAAAATAGCCATGTTTTCATGACAGGCTCGTGAAATGTGCGTTTTGTCTTACTGTATGGCCCACTGATGCTTTTTCATGTTTGAATCATAATGTATCAGAATTATCATGTTACACTTTTGATATCCTATTTAGAGATTTTTGTGATTGATGAATCAGTGAAATTCATTTATCATCCTTCATCTCAGTGAACCTCTACAATCATCATCCTTATGTAGATTTCCTGCAGTGAGTTTTATCCTGTCTCCTTCATTCTCTTTGAAGGAGAATAAGGACAATTTTAGCACGTCCCACCTCGAAATTGCAAAAATCTCTAAATTGGATTTTAAAAAATGGACACGATAATCATAGAATTGCACCATCTTTTGCCCCACTAGCGACGGCCCTGCTCAGTGACCAAGGCTGTGAGGCCTGGAGAGGAGAAAAGCAACTGTTCAGCACAACTGACTTAATTTTTTTAAATGCTTTAGAAATGCTATAAGAATTTTAAAAGAATTTTATTCCTTCAGAATCCCTCTTCACTCTTCCCTCTTCCTTCAAAGACCCACCATTTTTCCACCTTATTTAATTAAAATTTTCTATGGTATGGCTATTTTTCTTATGTTTTATGTTTCTTGATTTGTTTTATTTGTATATGCTTTGTATAAAGTATGTATTTTATTTATTTTTCTGTACAGCACTTTGGTCCACTTCAGTGATTTTAAAGTGCTTTGTAAATAAAGTTGGATTGATTGATATTAATAATTTTCTTAAATTAAAGGGAATATTATATTTTTAATACTAATTAAATATACATTTTTGAACATTCAGTATATTTTAATGTATAATTCGGAATGTTAAGATTTTGTGCCATAGGTCTTTAAAACCTATTGGAGTTAGCAATTATTTGATGTTGTTGGCTGAGTGACAGCACTTTTCCAACAGACATGCTTAATGTATCCGAGAAACAGTTACAATGTCAGTTCAAGTGAAATATCAGAGGGCCGTTCCAGAAGAATAAGCGTATACAGGTGTCGCCATATGTCTATACATTTCACATATGTTTACTGACAGCGTGTTTGTAGGCTTTCATTTGTGGTCTTGTTTGTTTGTGTGTTAAAAAGGTCTGCCTAAACATCTGAAAGTCTGTGTGCTTAATCATGTACACAAAACAACATTAAACTCTCTCTCTCTCTCTCTCTCTCTCTCTCTCTCTCTCTCTCTCTCTCTCTCTCTCTTTCTCTCTCTCTTTCATAAAGACTCTTTTGCTTTCAGTCTGTTGTTGCTACCAGCACTAACACACTCTTGCACACACAAGCTTTTTGGCGATCTCTCTCTCTCTCTCTTTCAATCCATTGCACCCAACTGCACAAACACAGCTATCCCACCCTGAGGACTCTCTGGGGGTGATCTAAGGGGTTTTGGGGGGAGTGAGGCAGAAGCTCACACATGGGCAGCTGTGTGTGTGTGTGGGAGGGCTTTGATCAAAGACAGGGGGAACAGCCAAGTGGAGGTGGCTGCAGAATGCGGGCTGTGATCATTGAGGAAGGGGTGGGATTGGGGGGGGGCTCACTACTGAAACACACTAGCACTGCAAAGAACAAACACCTGCTTATCTCCTCACCACCTCCTCCACATCCAAACCACTGCCTGCTGCCTGGCTATATGCACTCACCAAGACAACCAGGAATAGGGGCTCTGGGAATATGGGAATAGCATTTGCTGTATAGTAGTTATTAGCTGAAAAATAATGGCCTTTTATTTAGCCATTTTCTCTGTGATTTCCAGATTTGTTCCCATGCATTTGCACATTTGCAGAGCTCTTTATTGAATAGTCAAGGTGCAAATTATGGAGGAATTGGGAGGTGTGACCTCCCTAATTATGACTTGAACCCATCCAAAGGAGGTCAAAACAAGGTTGAGGGGGTCTTATAATTATTTTTGAGTATTAGCATATACATTTCAACAGCCTTTTCACACAATGTTTTGGCAACCAAAATTCGTGCAGTTATTCGAGATCGACAAAACATTATTTATGACTGTATTATTTACAGTCGCGTGACAAATAGATTATACAGTAATCTTTAGCCTTGTGTTTTGTCTATTTAATTGATTGAGCGAGACGAACCTCAAGCAACTGAAAATTAACAGAAATTTATTTTTCAAATTCGACCTAATGAAAGTCATTGAACAATTAGCACGCTGAATAAATCGATAAGGATAGCACATCATTTCGAATAATTAAATCACAGGTTATTTACTCGGTCTCGGGTCATGTGACTCGCTGGGGACATAGGCTATATGTGCTGGGCTGAGTTTGTGGAAAGGCTGTTCAAAAGACACCGTAAAGGCCCAAAATATAAATTGATTTATTCTGATGTAGGTTCATATGCTATTTGAGCTCAGCACCACACTCTCTCTCTCTTCTGTGGAGGAACATATTCCTAATCTGACAGTAGATTTAACCCAACCCAGCTGTTTTAAAAATGTCTGTACGAATTGGTCGTGAGATAGCGTTGGAAAGTGTGGGATTTTAATAGCCTATATGTTTGGCTAACAACCAAACGTATTATAATAATCGAGACTGCTGAAAATATATATTGTTTCGTTTTCAGGATTTCCTTCAGTTTCTGACACGCGTGAAACGTTATGCCTAACTCAAAACACATCCAGAACAGCTTTCTTCAAAGAGTCTCTGTTTTCTGTGTCCCCAAACCTGATTTATTTTCAATAAAGCAGCTGTGAGTTGTCCATTTGGACAGAAATATAATAGTTCTCAGCTATTTTACAGACTGCCCGGGGAAGAAAAATTAATTATGAATGAAATAAATTAATAAATAAAGCCTTTGAAACTAAAGAAAGTCAGATCGTGAAAAGCTCCACAAACCTTTGCCAAACACAACTTAAAAACACGCTCCTGAAAATTCACGGTTTATTAGAGTTGACGCACAAAGACGGAAAATTAAATTTGACAAATATAAATTAATAACAGAAGGCATTAGGCTATATGGGCAAATTTTAGTTGGGTTTTGAAGATAATGTTCCATATGCAATATTTCTGCACTGATTATTATTTAATGTTACTTTCAATAATAATAATAATAGGATATCTAATAATATTGTTGTTGTTGTTATCAAAATAATTGTTTTTATAAAAGGTTTTGATGTGTAAATATACATTTAATTAAATATATATAATAATTGTCTAAATTATCAAAGTAAATTTATATTGATAGCAATGTATTATTGTTGTTATTAGGCCTTATTTGCTGTGGTGATTTGCAGTTTAGACAACATCTGTTCTTTCTCTTTGTTTGGGCATCTAATGATGAGTAGCCTATTTATTATTATTATTATTATTCATCAGCTGTGCTTTTCTATGATACTTCATATTTTAATAGCTTGCTACACATGGCTATAGGCTACTTTCAAAGTCCAAACATTTATTTTATAAACGACGTCACAGTTAACCGTCAGTTTGCTGCTCACAGTCCGCACAAAAGACACACGTCAGAACTATCCATAACTATCCTCTGAGGAAGAAAACCCACAAACGAGCATATGTTTTAAGTTTAGTTTCCAAGCCGACTAACACACCGAATTGAGCTGGAGATGCCGCCGACGTTTCATCCGTTTCGTGCTCCCTGAATGATGTCATGTAATGGAATCACTGCAGAAAATGACGTTGCAGTTTGAGGAAGGAAACGCACAATTAAAATCAGAGTGAATTGGCATTACACAAATCCTGATTTAGCCCCTGTGTGCGGTGTGTCTTAGGCCTATTTCACAAGCAGAGTTGTATGTGTGTGTGTTGTTTGAGAGTCTGTCGTGTTATTCAAAAACATCAACGTAATAATTCAAGCCTTTCCGTTTAACAGCAGCAGGACAGAAGAACATTGGACCGAGGCTTGGCAGTGAGACAGCGCTTGAACGGAATCTGATCTCCGCTATTTATTTTGCAAGCCTGACGCCTCATTACTGTAATATTGTTGTAATCGCCACATAATTGCTGCTTCCTTGCCAAAACAAGACGTAACCTTGTTGAGATTAAACTGGGATTTCACTATAGGAAATAATCAGAGAAATTCGTTATTATTTGTTATAGCCTGCTTATATTATTTATAGAATATAAATATAGTTCATATTTTTATAATGATAGGACTATAAATTAGCATATTTATTGTGGGCTATGAACTCTGTAGGCTACTCAACTGTTTTGTGTGGTTTTCTTTTTTTTTTTTTTTTAACTGTCTGTCTTTGTAGAAAGAATAGTGCCCTATTTTACCTGGAAATGGGAACATAGAAAACGCGATAATTAAATCAATGTGTGTTTCCAAACAAAACGAATGGAATCAAAAAACGCGTTTGGTTGTTCAGTGGTTTTCTCCGCGGGCGATCTCTCTCTTCTTCTGATGACCCCTTATTGGAGTCTTGGATTGTGCGACACAAAGGCGAGCAGATGGGCTCTAGTCTCCTTTTTACTCTTTCTCTCTCTCTCTGCACTAACAGCCTTGCACGCAAAACTAACACACGTCTCAGCGCTGTTTCTTGAGGACGTGCTCTTGCCACCAGTACCGTCTTAAACAGACACAGGTCAATTAGACATTTTGACTAAACGGTATAATGTGATTCCTTTCCAAATTAACTTCGAATCAAGTTCGTTGGCCGGGTCCGTTGTGCTGACTTGATGTCATAATGTAGGCTATGTCTGTCTAATTGTAGACAACAGTACTGTTAAGCCATTTTAAAAGTATTGAAATAAATATTTCAGCTCGCGCATTCGCCACTGAAGTGCAGCCAGGATTGAGAACCCGCCGTGTTCATTGCCCTGTACCAGCCCACCTCGAGAAGTGGTTTAGTCCTCAGAAGTGTATTTGGCATGAATAGCTCGGGGTCTCAACAAAGAGGCCGAGCTCTGTGCTCCTCATCGGTGTTTGGAAACCACTGGTTCGTGTGATGAGACCGAGGGGAGAGCTGGGTCTGGAGTCTCTCTCTCTCTCTCTCTTTCTCTCGCTGCATTAGGCCGTAATAGGTTTGGGATGACCTAAACGATTTGTTGACTGGGACAATAAATCTGTTGTGTGTTTCTTGGCATGCTGAGGGGAGGATTACAAGTTGTCGTACAAAGGAATGCAAATTGCTGGCCAAACTGCTGGAGAGGGCTTGGAGGAGGCGAGCAATTCGCACCATTTGTGCGGATCCCTTCTTCTTTTCTTCCCTTTATTTTATGTTTTTCTATTAGGCCTAATAACTGTGAAGGGGTTGAAAGTAGTCACTGTATTCATCCCAAATCAATGGATCACCCATAGCAAGCCCTGTAGACCCCGAGATTTGCATTCCATTGAAATATCGACGCTGAGAGGTGACCAGGAGGACAATGTCCTTCACTGGTGTTTGGACATTTCTATAGGGAACCTCGTGAAAAGTCTTGAATCACTTGGATTTCATCACTCTCTTCGATCCTCTCTTAGCTTCCCCGTAATTATTTCACACGAGTCTGCTGAGTTATGGATTTGGTCGACCGTCACAGTCACACTAAGTCTAAAATATTGACTTAAACTTTATTCGCCTGCCATTTTTTTTTTTTTTTTTTTTTTTGCACAACATAGGCCTATCATTTGATTGCACTTGCTAAATAATCATATCATATTTCATATGAGGATAGTACTTCTATAGTAAGACATGACAAATCAAGTCATATTCTTTATTCATGTTGTGCATCTCAAATTTTATTTCCCTATTTTTTCTTAATAAAACGTTATTTTATTACTTTCAGTTTTAGTTTCTTTTAAGTTTATAATTAAAATTGGTTCTCAAGTCTGTGATGGACTATAAAAAACCAGCCTAATTCAGCACTAAACTGGTTCAAATAAGCTAAGTAATTTCAACACTTGGTCTTAGGTGGAACTTGTAGATCAATCACCTAGGCCTTTGTGTATTATAAGCACAATTAAATGTCTCTCTGTCAATAATATTTCAGGTTTAGAGTACGCTAGATGTCTAGTTTGTAATATTTCATTAAAGCCACTGTTAAGCATTTCATCCATCTTGGTTGTTCTCTAATCGCGGTGGATAAATTGCCTGTCCTGCAGACGCTTTCAATTTCGGTGTTGAAGAATGGAGACAGGGACAAAGCCGTGTTCAACAGCGCCTCCTAGTGACCCCTGAATACAATAACGCCCGGCTCCCATGGACACCTCGAATCCTTGTGAAGTTCCCTGGTTCTTCTGCAGCGAGAAAATAAGAAAATATGACCTATGAGTCATAGGCTATGACTATGCGCCACATATTCCCTCAGGCAAATAAAAATAGTCTTAGCTAGCCCACTATTCGTTATGATGATTTAGCGCCATCAATCAATGTCAGTGGTGCTAAAAGTTATCTATCTATCTATCTATCTATCTATCTATCTATCTATCCTTGTGTGTTGCGTGCGTGGAGGGGTTGCTGGAAAATTCAGCTGACTTCAGCACTGTAAATCGCTAAACCTACTTGAATTCTCTCCTTTACCTCCCTACCTCTTGATCAATTGGGAGGGATCCGTCGTTTTAATTAAAACACAACAACAACGTTGTAGTTTAAAAGTCCGCTCTCAGCGTATATCATTCTCAGGAGACGACAGACTCCTCCCTGTTAACAGGTTTAATGGCGCTGCGCTAAAAGCACCTGCCATGTGAGAGTTACAATGATATTTTACGATCGCCCGCTTCCAGGGACGAGCCATTATTGCGCTCCTCATAACTTTTTAACAGACTTGTTGCATAAGGCCAAAGACGATTTTTTTAAAGACAAAAAAGCGCATGTGAGCGCGAGACAGGAAGAGTCTTGTCTTGATTTAGCCTACCTCATAAAAAAACGGCACTTAGCTTAGCACAAGGACACCGAAATTATGCCAAGCCCTTTCCACGTTTGTTTATTAAAACGAACTAGTTGCCTATCTAAACTAACAGGGAATTTCGTTAAAAGGTTTCCCGAGAGACAGGTGAATTCGAGGCCTTGCTTTGAGGCGTGAGACGCTTTATGTCGTAGCCTGGTGTCGTCACCGGGATTCTGCTCATCCTAACGACCCACACATCTCTTTATGCAAACCTCGCCCCTCAATTAATCTCATTGTCTTTGATCAGCACTCATCGCTACATTTAAACCCATTGGCACTCGGCTACCCATATGTGGCACACCGCGCGAGTGGCCGTGCGACCACGATTGGTTTGATAAATACAATAATGACATGGCACAAAAGACCCGAATATCCATTTCTAAAGGAGTGGCGCGAGTGGTTTTCCCGCCACATACAGTACGTCACCCTGGCAACGGCGCCTCTAGAATGCAGATCAGGCGCTCGGCTCTTGTGTTCTTCTCAGCAATCGAGTTTGATAGCTGTCACTTTTGTTCACAGGAAAAGGGGGCAGGTGGAAATTACAATGTGCTCCGAAACCATCGCCCAGATCTTTTTCCTCTCTCCAGTTCTGAATTGATCAATTTGCCTCTTTTTTTTTTTTCTTTTTTGCCCTTCCACTTACGAGCGCCAGAGTCCCATAAAACCGCTCACTTAGGCGCGCGCGGCGGCAGCGGGAGAGAGGTCAGTGTTATCCAAACAGTGCCATCGGGCCATTTGCTATAGCACCCTCCAGCCAGCACGCCGGAGGAACCAGAGCCCGTCACTTCAATCAAGCTTACAAGCACAAGCTGTGCACAATGAATTTATAATGCCAAGAGCAGAGGAGCAAAATCACACCAGAAGAGCGAGGGAGAGGGAAACGGGGAGAGAGCGATGGAGAGGAGTGTGTGGGAGGTGAAAAGCATTACACACACACAGAGAGAGAGAAGAAAGAGAGAGAGAGAGAGAGAAAGAGTATTATGCTATCGGTGTCAATGGCTCCTATTTTGCTTGTGCGTTTGCTTGTTTACAGATGGAAATAAACAAGTGATTGTTGAAGGTGAGGAAATAGACTGTGAGCAAAGCCAGTAGTAAACAGCGACCTGTTGTCATTGTGTATATACATGTGTGACAACAGTGTTATAATGTGCTATTCTCAGGTAGCTGGTGTGTGGCTGATGGAGGTTTATTTCGCCTGTGTTTTCTCAACACTTGCAGCGATACTGTGACTATTTGAATATGGTGTGTGTGTCAGAGTTGTTTGCTCATTTTACACCTGGCTGGTGGCCTTTGACCACATTAAGTTCGTATTATGGCTGCTCTTATCATGTCCAATCAAACATTCAAAGAGAGAAACATATACATGTTTACCTAAAGAAATCGAAGGAGAAACAAATGAAACTGATTGAGAATGAAAGAAGTGAATGTGTGAAAATAAGAAAACATCTTGAGGTAGAGAAAAGGGATAGATGCTGAAAGGGATCAAGGCTATATGGTGCAGTTCCTCATCTGTCCTCTAGTTCTACAAGGAGGCTGATCAGCCTTTGGCAAACAGGATGTTTTTATGAGACAGCACTGCAGTTACGAGTTACCTTGACTGTCTCGGGTTTAAGAGCTCGTCGGCCTTGGGGTTTCCTGGATACACCTGGGGGAGGTGATAAAGATCTTAAGTTAATGGAGCCATTGAGTTCAAATTAAACCCATTCTAAGTTAGTCTCCGGGTTCTCCTTCAGAGTGCGTCTGAGGCCTAGTACCTTGTTTGTCTCCAGTCCAGGGTCTCAGTTAAGGACAAATGCCCTTGATTTGTGTACGTCTGCATCTTCAATTAAAGCGAAATGCTGTTTCCATGGTGTCGACTGCATCCTGAAACACTTTCTGTGACATTTCAAACAGGTGTTTGGAGACTGACTGATGGGAAAATATTTGATCTCTCTTCTGTGCATGCTTCTCATCACTTAAACATATAATTTGCATATGTATGTGCTTGGATCTGTATGTGCGTGTGTGTGTGTGTGTGTGTGTGTGTGTGTGTGTGTGTGCATGCATGCACAGTTTGCATAGTGAGCATCAGTTTAGCCTCACACTCACAAACAAACACACACACACACACACACACACACACTCACACACATATTAGCAATGTTTGATCAAATTTAATCCAGGACCATTTGACCTCCACCTTCCCTATGACCTCCAGCAAACTCCTCGGGGAGATGAAGGCTAAGGTGTGTGTTTGTATGCCTTGATGTCTGACTAAGGACTAAACGCTGATGGTCAAACACACATCCCCTTTTTCTTTGACTCTCTGTCTACTCACTTCCAAATCCATTACCCCCCCCTCCTCCTTCTAGCGTGCACAGGAAAAGAAAAGGAAAATAATAGTTTTATGCATGGCTCAAGTTCCAAAATGTGAATTTATGAGCTTGAAAATTACACAGATATAAATAATTACTCTAGATTGATGATGCATTGCTCCTTTAAACAGCTTTCTGTCTGCTCACAGATGATGAAATAAAGGCAAAGAGAGACTCTCCTAAAAATATAAATACAATTCAGATCATTATGGTTTTTATTTGATTTAGCCTATATGTGAACAGTGATAATCTGTAAAATGTAAAAAAAAAAAAAAAAAAAAATCTTCCATTTTACAAACGGTTCTGGAACATTATTTGGTGTGAACAATGCTTGTTGATCTGTAAACCCTGACACTCTGAACCATTTTTGGGGTCAAATGATGCCACATTTTGCTTTAGTGAATAAAAATGGAAATAATAATAATAATCATTTGTATTCATTATGGGGAAAGTATCTTTGGATAAAATCATATTTGTTTCTCTCTTTTTTACTCTCTCGCTGCCTCAGACAAGCTTTCATGTGTATGTAATTATCAGACATCATTATGTGGTGATTGTCATCACTGGAGCATCAAAGCTTGGGATCCTCGCGTGCGTGTCAGTGAAGCTTACCACTACTTTCCCCCCTCTTCTCTCTCTCTCTCTCTCTCTCTCTCTCTCTCGATAGTTCCAATTATTTATTTATTTATTTATTTAGAATACATTTATTAGCGTCTGTTTTTGAGAGCACTAGCTTCAGTCCGTATCAAAGAGAGCGCGTGAAGTGAAGTGCCCCTTGTTCACGAATAAATGAATCGGTGCAACGTCGAGAAAAGCTGTGAACCACTATACTCAATATTTTCTTACCTCACTCTCAGTCTGTTTGCCTATTAAAACTTTCTCCCTAGGTGGCAAAATATTTATTCCATAGCGCGACATTAAATGTGATATGATACGATAAATTTGTTCTTTGCATATGTAATACAAACTGTTCTTGTATTGCAGTGTCTTTAATCACATGGCTCGTAATGGTGTAACATTTCGTTTAAACGTTTGTAACTTTTTTTTGTAGGCCTATATACTTTGATATGACAATATTTGTTTGCTAGGAATTAAAATACTTTTTACTAAATTGGGCTGATTTAAAACACTAACAGAAAACATGGACACTTTAAATTATGTGCACTAATTTACCGTGGTTATCAAAAATGTCATGATTTAAAAAAAAAAATTATCGAAGATTGTAAATATTTAATTAGAAACAAAAGCAAATTAAATTGAAAACAAATATTTATAGAATAAAACATGCTAACAATGCGAAAAACATTGTATAAAAGCAGACCTGACCTAGCCTACAATTTTGTGAACCCTTTCTTTGTGGATGTTATATGTCAAATTAAATAATTGAACGTGCCGATTTAAATGACACATTTTTTATGTCATCTACTATTAAAATGAAATAATAGTATAGCCTATATATATTTGTTTTCCAATATATCTTTAATATTTTTATATGGTATATGTCTGTCACCTCAGGAGGGGGAAGGTCATACTGACCTCTGTATTTGGTTAAATTTCTTTATTATATGTAAATATAATGGCAATATCTTTAAAAGTAACAAACTGTATACTGTTTGTAAATATAGTTTTTTTTTTCTGTAAATATAGCTAGAATTTGCATAGCTGCTACTATAATATATTATAGATTATGTAGGCAGTATATTGTTTATCATAAGATATTACTCCAGAAACTCGACAGTGCATGGTGCTTGCATGGCTTTTGCTTTATTGTTTGACATCCACACCTCAACGAAAACACTATGTATGATGTAGCTTATTCATATTATAGAACAATAATATATTTTGTAATAAAAAAAATATGATGAGAGCTGTATTTTTTTCAAGGTAAATATTAATGCACTAATGTGTTTATCCAGACGTTCCTTTTGAAGGAACTGAAATAGCTTTTATTTGAAATAATAAAATGTCCTTTATTTCCATTGATCTCTTAAGGAGTCCTTCCAATGGCAATCCCAGGAACAAAGACACCCTCTTGTTTTGTGTGTTTTAAAACCGTGTCCCTGAAATTTTTATTGATTAAATGAAACATACTATACTGAATTAGTGTTATATTTGAAAGACCTTGAGTTGATTGTGTGTATGCTTCATCTTTCACTCTACTCAATTAGAACTACTCATATTGGCAGAAAGCATTTGAGGGCCACAAACAAAACTATACAGACAAAATATCAGTTATATATATAGTGTAAATACAATCTATAATATATATACTGTAAATACAATCTATAAATATAGTATTACATTTATTTTGACCACCCTACAAGTACAAGATGCTGAAACCACGCCATCTTTGTCTAGCCCTGGTGGGCCTTAACCTTGGACCATACGACCGTGCAAAGGGAGGCTTTAAAGCTGAGGGGGTCCTGGAGGTGTGTGGGCCAAGTCATGCCTTCCACATTATATGCTTTAACATGGATGGCAAATCCAGCACGGTTAAACAAACTTAACCTTCATTTGTGAAACGGTGCAACTCAAAGGGCAGAAAACGACTTGTGAAAGTAATTACCGCTGGGGAAAAGCAACAGGGGGAGAGAGAGAGACGGAGTGGAGGTAAAGAACAAAAATCATTTACGATGAAGAGGCATTTTTAATGAGTTTGCTCAGACATTGATTTTCCCCAGTAATCTTTTATTAATATGCAGTGGGCGTTCTGTCCCCAAGCCCAGGGAGGGGTCACAGCCTGTCAGGACCCCTACTCCCTCAAATAACACCCCAAAGCCAAGGCAAAATGGTATTTTAGCAAAGGCAAACATTGTCCTGTCTTGGCTTAAGGGGCGAAATAGCTGTTTATTTTAAAACTTGTATCTCTCTGCCTGGATAAGTGAGGTACTTCTGTAGGTACTACAAAAGGAGGTGCCGAAAAGACATGTATAAAATTGATAGGTCTATCCAGTTTTGCTTTTAGATTTAATTTATTACTTGAGATGTGAAGTGTTTAAACTTCACTCAGTTGCAGTATTAATTCAGTTTAATCACCTTTGGTTATAAGAAACAAACATGTAGGCCTATACAATTGAGCAAGATATAATTGTATAAAGATGATAAGACAGTGGATTGTATTGATTTGGTAGGAAACTATATATTTTTTTGGTTCCCAATTATATTTATTTTGACCATTTAATATTAGCCATGGCATTTGGTCAGTGCTCAGTTTCTTTAAAGTGTAATTGAGAAAGAATATCCTGATGAAGATAAAGGCAATGGGCAAATGGGCAATGTTATTATTTATTTATAAATACTTAAAAGAAAAGAAAAATACAGCAAGTAGGCCTATTATGGGTTTGATATAAAAAAAAACTTTATTCAATATAAAAACTTAAAATAATATTGTTATTCAAAAATTTTACATTTTTTTAAATCAAGATTATTGAACGTAGACAAACCATCTTTTGCAACGTATTTCTAGAGGTTGAAGATTAGAATGCAACATTTCTTAAGGTACAATCAGTTACAAAGGTGTTGTCTGCCACCTAGTGGATCGAACAGGATGGGTTGGTTGCATTAAATCATTTAGACTAATTTTATTCCAACGCAGTACTTATTTTTTCCTTCCTTGAAAGAGAAAGGAGATAGGTTTTCAATACAATGAAAGCGAATTACAATTTGAAATGCCAAGCTACAAAAAGTAAGAAAAAAAGTAGGCTACCATAAAACTAGTCCATACGAATGGTGGTCAATACTCCACGTCTTATCAATCCATACGGAAGTTTTGTGTATTAGGAACTTTACAAAATACTAAAATTCAGTATTTATTGACTGGCCTTTTCCCTTGTGAACGAGCTCGCGGTCATGACATGCGAGAACAAAAAGGGTTTTGCGTCATTTACGTCAGAGCGGCGCCATTTTTGAGTTGAACAAGACCGCGAATGAATACTCACTCACCTGTCATGACTCACATTAATGATAGTTTTTAACATAGCATTAAACATAACCATCCGATTTTATAGTATGGGAAACCTGCCTTGGAATTTTCTGCCTTCTCATGTTTCACGGAAGAAAAAATATTTGCTTTGGAACTGCATGAGGGTAAGTGATGATGACAAAATGATAACGTTTTTATTTTGGGTGGACTGTTTCTTTAACAGAACAAAACTCGACATCATTGAAAATGTGTATAATAATAAAGTGTCGACCATATTTTCTCCCTCCATTTAATAAATCAACTCGTAATTGTTTGTACAATTTTAGGCAGGCCTACTATACAATAAATAAAAATAATAATAAAAAAATAAATGCTTTGAGTACCAGTAGAGGGCAGTATGCGTTCAAGTATTAGTAACGTTGAAACCCTAAATTAAGGGACAGGAGTCAAGATTCTTTACATAACTCTGTTAACTTTAATACTTGAGAAATGCATGAAAATATACTCTTAATGAAATAATAAATATAAAATTTCTGTATGAACAAATGCACAATTTACAAAATATAAGTGTCATCTCTGTGAACTATTTAAGTTATTCAGTTATCTGTCAGTGACCATATCACATAATAACAGTCTCTATTACATCATTTAGGTTTTTAACCTTTATATGATAATGATAATTTGGTATAGGCTACTTTCTTTTGCCCCATTTCACTTATTAGAAGAAAAAAAAGCACATTCATGTTTAGCTGTCTGCTCTAATGGGGCAGGAGGGAACAGTCATGTGGGTATTCACATCAAGGTACAATCTTAGCTGATACTTATGAATGAAGTCTGGTCAGAGTCATTGCATAAGTATAACAAAATGTTCTTGTTTTTCTTTTACTGTTATTCTTACAGACTACCATTCTGCCAGATGTAACAATTAGAAATTTCTCACATATGTCTGCTGTTACATACTACAGCAACTAATTTACTGTAGGCACTAAGGCAGACATTCAAAATTGATCTAAGCAGTACCTAAATGTACTTTACTGCCATTTATTTTTACCACAGGCAAAGTCACTCAGATACAATTCTGATCGAGTTGAGCTTCCAAGAGACCCATTCCCTCTTCAGGAAGTGAAAAGCAGTTGTGAAATGAGACAGGCCAAAAGGTATGTCAGCGCATATGTTGGGTTTGGAGCAGCGGAGTCAAGAACGCTGGGGTTTGTGGGCAGGCTAGGGGGCATCAGTCTGTCTCTGAGCGGCGTTCGCCTTTGCTGTTGTTCGTGCCGTGTTTGAGGAGGTTCCACCGTCACGTAGCCATTGGTTATCCTCATATTCAGGTGTGGAGTTGTGCTACGGTCAACATGAAAACAAAAATGTGGGTTTTATTAGTAAAGAGCAGCTTTGAATTTCTTGCGGTGTCTGGCATGTGTCGTGTCCTCACCTGTCTCCTATGCGCACCCACAGGTCACTGAACAGCCGTGGTCGACTGTGTGAATGATGGGTTTTACGAGGGCGCTTGTAGCGGCCAAACTCCTCTAGCTGGCTGAGACTGTCTGGCAGCAGCATGTGTGTGAGTTCTTCCTGGCTGATCTCCTCTAGCTCTGGAGGTTCTGATGTCCATTCAGTCACTGACTCAAAGCTGTCTTCAGAGGGATTCACAGTAGTCGCCTCAACCTCAGACCAGCTCCTTCTGTGAGAACATGTGGAAGTTACAAAACTTATGGGGTGCAGAATTTTAATGGGAAATTGTCGAAACACAACAAGTTCATCACTATATCTATCTATCTATCTATCTATCTATCTATCTATCTATCTATCTATCTATCTATCTATCTATCTATCTATATATGCTTAAAATTAGGCGTGCATGATATATCAGTACCATATCATTTATTAGTTGTTTTTTTATTGTGTTTGTCAATATCGGATATATTAGCTGATATTTAATTAGCATGATAATGTCACCACATTTTAAATTGAGATTATTTTTACTGTCATCCAGTGCTCACTAATATCTTTTAAAACATTATTAATTTAATAATGTAAATAATTGAGAAAATCTCAAAATGAATATCCATTTTTTAATACTAAATTATAACTTTGTGATGTTTAAATTCAGTTGCAGTGTTTAAAATGATAAATTTTTTGTTTTAGTTTTCAATTTACTTAACATTTATTTAAATAAAAATTGACTAATAATAACTATTTGAATATCAGCCATCTATATCATAAAAAAATTATATCAGGCTATCAATTTAGGTTAGGATTTTAATATAAATTTAGTTGTAGCATTTAAAATGAGTATTTTTTAGCTTTTACTGTTATTTAAAAAAAATTATTTAAAGATAATTTTAATTAAAATGTATTATTAATGAATATTTTATTATCAGCCATTTATAAAAATTTACAAGCAATTTTCTGATTATCGACATAGGTCAGAATTTAAGTATCGATGCATCCCTATTCCCTACTTAAAATAGTGGATTAATACATATGAAGGTTATTTGAGAACTGGGTAGTGTCAGGAGACACCTTTGAAGTACTGGAGATAAAATCCTAGTAGTGTTTTAAAAAAGCTCTGGCTTATGGTGTGTGTGCATGTGTTTTGGAGATACCTTGGACTTCAAACAGCTTCATATCAACCTTTCAGCTTGCTAAGAATTTACAAAGAGCCAGTGAGGTCAAAACTACAACCTCAAAGTCTTGAGCTCCCTTACTGATATCCATATTCAGACTTGCATACCAATCCATACAGCTATTAAATGCCAGTGTTATAGAGTCATGACTCTTCTTTCATTATAGACATTTGGACATAGACTTTACCATAGTGAACCAGTAGGGCGTAGCATTGCTCAAGATTATGCCACACTGTACTTGTCACCTCCTGCTGGTGAGTACCCTATAGGGCATTTCATCGAGTAACCATGACGACATTTGGTAAACCGTACTTTATTCCAAACTGCCTCATTGTGGTTAGGCCAACCCACTGTGTTTAGTATGTCCATGAAGTGTTTTGTTTGGTTTGAATCTCATAATCACCCATATGTAAACCACAAGCACACTACAGGACTGGTTTCGGTTCTCCAGTTTGTGGTTCATGAGCTTTTAGTAAACACATGTCCAGCTGCCATTGCATGTTGTTTTACTTACCCATCATATCACCTCATTTTTTTTTTTTTTTGCGCTTTACAGAGAAGAGAAAAGTGAGCTAGAGGGAGCAGGCCTGAGAAAGCTGGAAGGGTTCATGTTTCTAAACCACAGTCAGTCCGTCATTCAGCCAGTCCATCCAGCTGTCAGCTTGTTACCACAGCCACTGTCATCATCTCCAGCAATCTGAGAACCCCCCCTCATGCACTCTCTGCCTCTCCCACTTCCAGTGGTGCAATGTGCCAAAGGAAAACGTTTGCACTGAAATTTGCAACAGGAGATTTTTCAAATGACACCGGCTGTATGTTGTGGCGGTGGTTGGGTGCTTTTGAGTTGTAACTGCCTTTCTGATACTGTTGGCTTGCTCATCGCTCTCATTTTTCCATTTGCGTCTTTGTTGGGTGTTGGAGTCATTACAACAGCTATTTAATGAGTACAACCTACAAAGCCTTTGGATCACCTCCTTCCAGCTCCCCCAAAGGCCTGTTGAGTAATGGTACGAGTATGCCAACAATGGAGGTGGGTTTCCTTTGTTTGAGCAGGCATTGCACCTCTCTCTAAAAGATAACTGGGTGAGGACTGAGTTTGGAAGAGTGCTGGTGTAGCCCACCTTGTCATGGTTAGCAGGGGGAGATAAAAGGAATAGTTTAGCACTGTTTGCAGTTTAGCACAGTAAGTGGAATATCCTCCTGGTGATTTACAAAGTGCTTGGGGTTTCTATGTGGTGAAATACGATGCACTACTGAGTCTGTGTATGTAGTATGCGTCATTATATTCTGCGCCACAGAATATTCAGGAAAGTTTGTTGTATAAATAACTTCATAATTATTGTGTGTGTGCACGGTATTGGCATGGGAGGAAAAGGAATTAGTGGAGACTGAATCTTAACGGGGAGGAAAAGGTGAAGAGGAGCACTGTCCTTGGTGAGAGAACCATAAAGCCAAGAGTGTGAAGCAGAGTTGTGTTCAAAATGCAGTTCCTGAAGTTGACTTGAGGTAGCAAAAAAGAAGCAGAAGTTCAGTTCCAATTGGAATGCAATGAAGTAGAATTACAATTAATTATGAAGAAATTCATATAACTGTAATTTTTAAGGTTTTCAAACATGGCTTTGTCAAGCTAACATTAAAATTTGGCTTGACAATACCATGTTTGAAAGTTTTTTAAAAAGCCTTGAAGTTTCTAAGGTTATAGGCCTTGGATGGATGGATGGATGGATAGATAGATTGATTGATTAACTTTTGTGGCCCTGGGTTGAAGAACACTTAATTTCCCAGAATGCATTACCTGTGTTGAATTTCTTTGCATTGCAATTCAGTAAATTCCACTGCATTCTGATTCAAATTCTGAATTAATTCAGAATTTTGCACAACCCTGGTGTAAAGTGTTTGTATGTGTGTGTACTCACTGTGTGATGGGCTCTTGCGCTGGTGTGTGCTCCACCTCATAGCCCTCCTGCCTCAGAATGTCCAGTACACTATGATTCCCCAGGAAATGACCTGCAGAACACAGGAAACAAGTAGCAGCCGTGTTAATGAGGATAAGTTTAAGGTGGGCGTGTGCAAATATTAAGAGAAAGTAGATAAGTGCATATAGTTATGGGCGGACGCTGTCTCAAGAACCCTCAGTTTCTCTTGTTCTTGATCTTGAGGTGCACTTGTTCCTTCAAGAATAAGGCCATATAAAATGCCCCTGTGCTACTGTCTCTCCGCCTCAGCTCTCACATATAATACGCTCATAATTCCTTCACTCTTGAGACATCAAACGCACGCGCTCCAGCGCCACGCTGATGAAAGCTGTTTCACTTGTCTGCGTAGCCGATAATCCTGTGTGTCACTCAACCCAGCAATAAGCGCTAATACAGCCTGACCTCATCGCCTCAGCATGCTCCGTGAGCTTATTAACGGCACGCTGAAAATCTTCAAGGCTGTCTCTTTTCATGCTTCTTTATCATCATTATTTTGCTGATCACTCGTGAAGACAGGGAAGGGGAGGGGGAGAGATGGGGCCCGCGGTGCTTTCTTGGCCGCCGAGTTCAAAGGCTGCTGGGGCGACTGGCACGGAGCGTGAAGAGGCTACTGCTGAGCGGCGGTCAGATCAGACGGACAGATTATGCCGCTACGCCCTTCGGCCCGATGGGAAGGAACAGGCGGCCCATTGAGGCCGGTCCTGTTGTGTTCCTCACCTCGTCTCCCATCCCAGAGCTGACTCAGGTTCAATGACACTGCGGCATGGTCGGCGCAAACTATCACACCCACATACTCTGATTAATGTTCATATTAAACTCGGTTAGAAATGATCTTTTATGGAAATTTCGAGTAAAACAGCCATGCCTCTGTATTCTGCATGTAAAGTCGAGCAGTTCATTTCATGTGCTGTATTTATTTGCAGGGTTTGAGCCACATAAATAACCCAGCTGGACAGAGCGTTCTCACAGACATTTGGCTACTGGAGGAAGTAGTTACTGGAGAAGTGTTTGGTTACTAGAGGAAGTAGTTGGATTAAGTTTCAGGCTGCGGTGAGGTGCGGGTGGTCACCAAATTGGTGAGGTTTTTCTTTGTTGGGACTTATTTAGGGCGCATTCGGAGGTCTTTCAGAAAAGCTCTCCTTTAATTAATGCAAGGAGGCAGATGCATGCTACAAAACAAATCAGCCTGAACTAATCTCTTGCTCTTTCTCCGTAGGCACCCACACCCAAAACACTGGCACACGATAAATAAATATACACACCCAGAAACAAACAAACAAACAAACCTGTGCGCCATACACACAGACTCGTTTCTCAACAGGAGCTTCAGCTCTCCAAAGGCTGATACAATTCATTATGTATATTTGTGGTGTTTATTTTGGGACCGCAGTTAGTATATTCTGATTACCAAGAGAAAACTGCAGTTAAGAAATCCTGAAAACACGCACAGGCCTTAAACAAATCCATTTGAGGCTTAGTAAAAGCTCCTGGCTTTTCACTACAGTTACACCTAAAGCCCTCATCCAAATCATCCTGTTTACAGGTGCAGGTGCAGTGACTGTCAGTTCATTCCTTCTGATTCAGTCAAAGTAGAGCACATGTGGTGTTTCCATAGTTTGTTTTTCAACCTGTAGCTCAGTCGGTAAAGCACGGCGGGAGCAATTCCATGGCAATGGGTTCGATTCACTGGGAGTATGAATACATTGAATTCACTGTAAGTGGCTTTAAATAACAGTGTCTGGCATATTAATAAATGTAAATGTTTAACTAATGTCCTTACGGCCTGGCTTTTGCTGTAATGCTTAAGCTCTGAGCTTTCTCTCTCTCTGACTTTCATCAGACTTGTTCTCGTTTTCACTCTCGGGGTATTTAGGGTTCTCAATCACTTTTTAGCAAAAATTCTTTGGTGCATTTATACATTTTATGAATCCCCTCTCCTCTCGCCCAATCTTCATACTCAGAAGATGTACTGTGAACGGTTCAGTGGTTGGTTTGAGTGTTTTGGTTTGTGTCCAGGTATGTCAGCACCTTTATGATACATGACAAACAACACGCACGCACACACACACACACACACACACACACACACACACACACACACACACACAGCCATTCAGCCAATATTTTAGACTTGTGTGCAGTGTTTTACACAGCAGGATTTTTATGTAGTAATTATCATAGTTTTAGTCATAGTTATTATCAGCTTAAATCTAGTTAATATATTTTTTGTCATATTTGTCAATTTTATTATAATTTATTAAACTCGCTATAAGATAGCAAATAATTTTATATTCCATATTATATTTTAATTTTAAATGCAAAACAGACCAAACATTAACCAAAGTGAATTAGCAAAAGTTAAAGCAAACTAGTTCAGTTACAATTTAGGTATTCAAATCTATGATTGTACATACTTTGAACTATTTACATAAACCTTTTATCTACTAAAAGCATTGTTACTGCATTAATACATGCATTGCTGTGTTAGGGTAACCCTAACCCTATTGGTATATGTTTGTCTGCTTAACACTTATGTGAATGTGATTTCACCAAGTATAATATGTTCCTAGATCAACATCTTTGTTGGTCCTGGAACAACATTCCAATCAACCAATAAAAATTGAGGTACAAGTTTACAGTTTATGCCAAGTTTAAGCTTACAACAAGGGTTAGGTGTTTCTACATCAGTGTTATTCACCTATCATTTCTCTCTGATTTTAGGGATAAGTTATGGGTAGGGTTAGGTTTAGGGATAGGGATAGGGTTAGGACTACATGTTCGGGAAGGAATGTTGTTTCAGGATCAACAAAATATGTTGATCCAGGAACATGTCTTACTTGGCAAAATCACGGTGGCCCCTATGGATAGACAGCCAACAAACAAAATATTCATTGGAGAGAGGGAACATTTGAAAGAGTGGAGAAAGCATATGGAAGTAGAATAATGTCAAATGTTTTTGAAATAAAAAGCCTGTTGAATTGCACTACTTGAAAAAAAATAGGCAATGCATTAACCATGCTTGCATTTTAATGCATTGTATTTTTAGTGCTTACATTTTTATGGGCTGAAATTCAACATGGTTCAATATTTAAGCTGTGAATATTTCAATTAAAAACATTTCAAACACCTTTTCATTATTAAAAATTCAATAATCCATATTCACCTTTCATATTTCACTTCCAAAATATTCAAACTGTTTAAAAATACAACCAATAATATTCAACAGGCAATTTTCGGTCCATTTTATTTCGCTTTGCAAATTCGCTTCCACAAATTCAGTGGTTCAAATTCGACAGTAAATTCAACATTGACGTCCAGGAACTGCAGGAAAAGCAGTAGATTGCCGAGCACACTCTCCATCTGCTGTTAGTCTACCTCACCAGCAGATGGTGCAAAAGCGCGTGTTGAAGACCAGCAACAGTTAGAACAAGTCATTAATTTCATTCATAAAACTCATTTACAGCAATGTAAGTGTATTTGTGATTATTATGACGGCTGTTTTATGTTAAATTCAGTGTCTTCACGGTTACTTTTCCTGTGTAGCCTACATGCATCTTTCTCTACCGTGAACGAGATTATAATGTTATTCACCGATGCGGATATACAGATCCAATGTTACATTTTTGAGGTTGACATATATTTCTCATGGTTGTTTAGTTGCCTTAACTTTATATTGTGGCGATGTGCTGCATGCAGGCCATTAGGGTTTCCCTCAATACTTAAGGATTCCCCTGCTGGACATACAACGCTTAACGTAGCTTAATGGACTACAGTGATGTAAAAGACCAAACTCGCAGGCAAGCAGATGGACTCAGAATAACGCGCAAAGCTTAATGCTGAGCGTTTCCCAGTGATAGATTGGCATAAAGATGGCTTGATGTTGGACATTCGCACATTTAGGGACCGTCTCTAAAGTGTATACGACTTTGGTATACACGTTTCTAACTCCGATAGCATTTGAATAGAACGACTTACAGTCATAAAACCAACTGTAAAGTGTTCATTTAGTGTCAGGCATAATGCGCACCCTTTGGATTTTTGATATTTATTCAAATAAATTTAAGTTTGCTATTGAAGTTAGAAACGTGTATGCCAATGTTGTATGCAACTTTAGAGACGGTCCCTAAATGTGCTAATGTCCAATTTCAAGCCAATTTTTACATTTAGTCATTTAGCAGACGCTTTTATCCAAAGCGATTTACAGTTAAACTAACAATAGGACAACAATATGCAAGTGCTGTGACAGTTTAAGCTAATGCAATACACGTATGCATACTATATGTATGTGTTGATTTTATGCCAGTATATCACGAAACGCTCAGCATGAAACTTTGCGCGTTAAAGGTAGGGTAGGTAATCCTGTTCAGAAACACTTTTTTTTATACTGGGTGAAATGGTCCTTCCATCCTGATAGTAGTCAATACATTATGTGTTTAGAAAAAGGAATGAAAAAAATCAGACCTCTGTAGCAGCTGCAGGACAGTAAAAACTCTGACCAATCACTGCCATTCGGTGCGAATGTAAAGAACCAATCAGATGCCTTCATGTCTCGTGCCCGCCCCGAGCCCCACTGCGCGCGCTGCCCGGCGTGCACTCATCACATGTCACCGTTCCCGGAAATATTCAGCTCAAAGCACCTGCATATGCAGTCAGCGAAGGCAAACAAGGCAAAAACTACTTCCTCGGACCCTGCCCGCGCTCTTGAACGACCTCCTCTGCTTCGCCCTCAACCCCGGACCTGTCCTCGAACCGACGATGCGGTACTTGTCTCCGGACTCGGAGTGTACGTTAGTCTTCATTAGAGTCAACAATGTTTTCATCATGGAAACTCTTACATGCAAAACACCGTATATGTTATGAATCTTACACGAAATTCATCTTCATCACAGTGTAACTGATGGTAATGGAAAAACGTGTATCAATGCAACCTGTTTTTAGTTTTGCCTTATAAATATAGCTCGTTACCGAATGAAACTTTACCATTATCGATATGCTAGCTTGATAGTGAGTACTAAAAGAAATCTTATTTGTTTATATTCATAGTGATAAAGTTAGGTATTTTATTACATGTGATTCTGACATGATGTCACTGTATGTACTGCGCTCCTTCCTTTCCACTCGTCTCAGGTAATAAATGCGTCTTGTTCCAGCCTGAGCGTTTGGCGTCGCGCGTTCATGTGTTTGGGGGCGTGGCTTTGGAAGGAGCTCAGAAGGGAGGGGGTGGAGTGAATGGAAATAATGAGCTGTGTTTATTGCAGATTAAAAGGTCTGCAGTCACTCGATTTTTATATTTTCTTTTTCAGAGTACTTACATTTTAATTATGTATTGGTATATAAAGACAGTTTAAACAAATTTGGAATGTTTTTTTTTTAGAAAAATGATTACCTACCCTACCTTTAAGTTCATATTCTGAGTCCATCTTCTTGCCTGTGGCCTATAATAATAGCCTACAGCCTACTTCCCTATAAGGTGCAAGATTGGTCTTTCATATCACTATCAAAAGTGATAATCCTTGAGTATGAGGTATTGAGGGAAACCGATTATAATCCTGTTCATGGTAGAGAAAGCTGATGACATGTAGAATACACAGGGAAAGTAACAATGAAGTTATTGAATGAAACATAAACACAGCTTTTGTGTGTTAATCATCTTTTCCGCATATACTGACACAGATAATCATTTTCATTTTATGAATGAATGTCTCCGTCTACAACACGCGCTTTTGCACTACCTGATGGTGAGGTCGACTAACAGCAGATGGAGAGTGTGCTCGGCAATCTACTGCTTTTCCTGCAGTTCCTGGACGTCAATGTTGAATTTACTGTCGAATTTGAACCACTGAATTTGTGGAAGCGAATTTGCAAAGCGAAATAAAATGGACCGAAAATTGCCTGTTGAATATTATTGGTTGTATTTTTAAACAGTTTGAATATTTTGGAAGTGAAATATGAAAGGTGAATATGGATTATTGAATTTTTAATAATGAAAAGGTGTTTGAAATGTTTTTAATTGAAATATTCACAGCTTAAATATTCAACCATGTTGAATTTCAGCCCATAAAAATGTAAGCACTAAAAATACAATGCATTAAAATGCAAGCATGGTTAATGCAATGCCTATTTTTTTTCAAGTAGTGCAATTCAACAGGCTTTTTATTTAAAAAACATTTGACATTATTCTACTTCCATAAAAGCACATATTGAGCTCTGTGATATGAAATTGAAATGCATTGTGGTCCACCAGGCTGCTGCTGTCTTTGATCATAGTACTACTTTTGTCTTGTTTGTTCTCTGCTTGCTGTCCATTATTATAAGCATGTGTGAATCTGTGGGTGTGTGTCAGATGATGCTCAAGGGAAGCCTCCACCTCTGAGTTATTCATTTTTGTTCTATCCAGCGCTCAGTCCCCCATGATAACCCTACAAACTACTGACCTGCAAAGCAGCACAGCTCCATCTAATCCACACACACATGCTACCCTGTGCAAGTTTTTACAGCAGCAGGAAATCTATAAATCTCGACATGGTCTCTGAGTCAACAAAACCTCCACGCCGCCCTGAGTGTGAGCGAGAGTAAATGACCACAGATCAGCTCTCACACCTCCTATAAATCTCTAAAGATCAGGAAATTCCAGCCTTCAGGCCATCCCATGGATCTGAGCTGAACCCAGAGATTAGTGAGAATTAAGGGGGTGCTTCTCTCTTTTACCTGTCCAAAGGGACTCCTCTGGTGGTAGTTCAGCAGACTCCATAATGAGGGGACTCTCTCTCTGTGGCGCTGCCATAGGGGAACTGGAGTGAACTACTTTAAGGTCTGTTTGGGGTTCAAGGGTTTGATGCAGAAACATTGAAACTGTTTCCTTTATGGCTTTAAATATTTACATTTCTCTTACAGTGACTGTTGGGTGGCGGGCAAGCAGATTTACCAAAGAGAGAGAGAGAAAGTCAGTAGAATGGATGGGGACATTTTCACAGTTGGGGAAATGTGAAAATGGAGGAAAGAGACAAAAACAGGCGGAGCAGGAGCGCATTAACAGTCAAAACTCACAGGGGTTAAAGCATTTAGGGGAAATTGCCCCTACAGTTTGTTTTAGTTTCTGACAGCTGGGGTCTTTACTTTTTTTCTTGGAATGTTGAAGTGGCTTTGAAGCAGTAAACAGAAATAAGCCTTTCTTGCACATAAATACATGTAATGGTATGTGCACACATACTTGAAGAGCAAAAACTACATTTATTGACAGGGCAGTGAACAAAAAGTGTGTGTGTGTGTGTGTGTGTGTGTGTGTGTGTGTGTGTGTGTGTGTGTGTGTGTGTGTGTGTGTGTGTGTGTGTGTGTGTGTGTGTGTGTGTGTGTGTGTGTGTAAATCAAATGTCAAATGTATACAGCCAATGTAGCATATATAATATGGGCCATTCTACAGAATTGGTGCAAACTGCTGTCCGACAACCAAAAAAAACACATTTAAAAAGCATTTAAGTATTCAAATTTTAGATGTTTACTAAGATCCTTCTATTATCTATTGAATCCCATAATAATATTTAAAATATAAGTAAGCTAAATATATATAAAATCATAATTTATCGGGTACTTTCAATTGGGAGGTGGCTGTCCTGAACCCTAACCCCTAAATTTCAACTTGTGAAAATGATATTGAAATATTTTTTTAACATTTTTTTCCATTGTTGTTTTAAAAAATATCTTTTTGATTTATTTTAAAAAGTAAAGTAAAAAAAAACACACATTTATTTAATATTTTATTTTTAAATCATGAAACTTTATGTAAAAAAAATGTGTCCCGCATTTTCATGTCACTACCAAAACAGTGTGTGTTTTAGTCCATTGGCTGAGACTGATTCTAACCACACCCCTACATTAGATCAAATTTAGTTTTTGTGTGTGTACGTCTGTTCAGAACTGTGCTAGGTAACCATGTGCTGGTTATCATCTTTGAACTAGGCTAAAAAGTATCTTAAATTGTCACTACCGAAACAGTCATTAACCGAAACATGCCATCATGAATGAATGAATGAATATAGCGCTTTCATATGTACTACTGTACACCCAAAGCGCTTTACAATCAGGGAATCTCTCCTCAACCACTACCAGTGTGCAGCATCCACTTGGATGATGCGACGGCAGCCACAGTACAACGGCGCCAGTGCGCTCACCACACACCAGCCATAGGTGGAGAGGAGAGAGAGTGATAGAGCCAATTCAATGGATGGGGATTATTAGGAGGCTAATCATTGTTTTGGTAGTGACAAAAGGGAACACATAATATTTCCACCTTAGAAACATTGCTAAGCTACGTAAAATGCTATCAGTTTCTGATGCAGAAAAGTTAGTTCATGCATTCATGACCTCGAGACTAGATTACTGTAATGCTTTATTAGCTGGTTGTCCTGCATCCTCAATAAACAAGCTACAGTTAGTCCAAAATGCCGCCGCTAGAGTTCTTACTAGATCAAGAAAATATGATCATATAACACCGATTTTATCATCACTGCATTGGTTACCTATAAAGTTCCATATTAATTACAAGGTATTGCTACTGACTTATAAAGCTCTAAACGGCTTAGCTCCAGTCTATTTAACGGATCTTCTATCGCCCTATAATCCATCGCACTCTTTAAGATCACTAAATTCAAGGCTTTTGGTCATACCTAGGATATCCAGAACCACCAGCATTTTCACATTTGGCTCCAAAACTCTGGAATAGTCTTCCTGATACTGTTCGTTGCTCAGAATCGCTCTCCCAGTTTAAAACTAGATTAAAGTCGCATCTCTTCAGCCAGGCATTCATATAATATTTTTAATCTTACAGTTCAAACTACAATCCGGCCTCTAGCTCATAAATGCCAGAGGAGAACTGGCCCCCGACTGAGCCTGGGTTCTCCCAAGGTTTTTTTTTCTCCATTAGGTCACCTGATGGAGTTTTAGGACACCATTAGGTCACTTGATGGAGTTTTTCGGTTCCTTGCCACTGTTGCCTTTGGCTTGCTCAGTTGGGGATATTTTGGGGATATTTTATTTTATTTTATCAATCAATAAATTCCACTTGAAACAAACCTTGTTGTATTATTTTAATTTAATACTGTGAAGCTGCTTTGATACAATCTGTATTGTGAAAAGCGCTATACAAATATACTTGACTTGACTTGACTTGACATAATCATTTATTTGGGGGAAATAAACAAATTTTTTTTACAGTTATGCAAATCAGTATCTTAGTATGTTGTAGAAGTGTTTTAGTATGTGAGTAAAAATTCTGTAACGTGATGTGGTCACTACCAAAACATTGGATGTTTTGTCTCAAATAAAGTAGACTGAATTATCATGTTATTATAGTGTTTGGTTCAATGTATACTCAATATAAGGTCAATATAGGCTAAGCCTTCTTATTAAATAATTTATTATTGTGTTTTGGTAGTGACAAATTTGGGGAGAGGAAACATATTCCAAAACGTTCTGAAAATACAATACATTTAATGAAAATTAACTGCAAAATTACTAGATACAATTTGCATACATACACAATTTGTGGAAAAAGACACCTTTTTTTCCAAGACGTTTCCAACTCTGACTTTGAACCAATTCTGTAGAATGGCCATATTATTTATTTATATATACAGTTAAGCCCAAAATTATTCATACCCAGACCAAATTTTTTGTGCATTTTAAGTGCATTTTTACTTGGTGAATGGGTATCTACTGACTGTCAATGACACAAGAACGTGGGCAAAGACTGTATGACATTGTGTAAGAGATATTAATGAAAAAGATTAGGTTTATTTGATAGATGATAGGTAACACTGGCACGGACACTGGCACTGACACGGACACAGCGGCATGGACACCGCCACGGACACGACGACACCGGCACGGACACACTGACGCGACAAAAAAGGTGAATTTGACTTGGTTACATGACACTCACCAACAGCGGTTACACAAACAAAACTAGACTAGATACAATGGAAACATGAATGCTATTTATACACCAAGAAAAATGACTAACAAGAAACACCTGTGAACAATCAAGACAATCAAACAAAAATATATAATTTTTTTATTATATATGCTATTATTTTATATATAAACATCATAACTGATGGTTATCATGGTGAGTCAATAAACTGTATCGTTCACACACTGTATGATTTCACTCCTGCATTTTAATGTGGTTGTCACTCCCAAGACTCTCTGACTCTGTTGACTCTGCAATTATTCTCTGTTATTTTTTCTGTTGTAAAGGGACACAAGGCGGCTTAAATAATTTGCATAATAAATCACAGACTTTGTCTTGGAGTGCATCCACATATTCTTTGTGTGTGTGTGTATGTGTGTGCGTGCATGTGTGTGTTGGATAAAATCACTTGCAGGTAGAAGCATCTGTGTAAGTGCATCACAGTAAAACAGTGTGTGGGAGAAGAGAGATCATGTGTTATGTGTGTAATGTGAGCTTAAATTCCATTAGCACCCAGATCAGTTGTTTTAGTAGCTAATGAGGCGTGTAATGGCAGAGTCTGATAATGAGCTCTGCTGGTCTAATTAGCACTGAGAGTCACTTTAGCACAATGTACTCAGAGATGCAGACCAACACAACACCGCAGCTCAAGACAAGCAGACTGTTTTCTCCAGGGTCCCGAAAGCCATTCCATTTGATTTGCATTTAATAGTTGAGCTTTTTTATTGTGTATTTGGAGGGACAATTTAATGACTCCGATAAAACCCTTCCTGCTTGCCTTTTGAGCCTGCATGATATTCACTTTCTAGTATATAATATTCCTTGCCAATAAAAGGACCAATTGCAGTGGTTATTGTGATGCCATCTGGTGGAGTCATCTTTTAAATCGCTTGACAAGCTACAAGTGACTCAATTTAAAGCAATTTAGTTACAGTCAGGCTGCTTTTTGCATCCCAGTTTAGCTCAAAAGAATCCACAAAAGTTCTTCATTTAAACAATCCATCAGAAGGAACTTTTACTAAAATGAATTGGACCCAAAGCAAATGGTCCCAATGCTTCATACTGCTTTATCAAACAATTGTGACCATGCCTGTGTCCTATTCCATTCACTCTGCGAAGTTAACATAAGGTACTTTGACATCATCTTCCCAAACCACTGGAGCTTTTGTTACGTTTTTTCAATGACTGACGCTTCTAATGCAGCGCAAAGAACCTTGGGAGTGGAGTGTACCTCGGTTGGACACCAAGAAAATGTTCATGTCAAAGGGCCCTTTGAAGCAATTCTTTTTGAGCACTTCTGTAAGGAATGACAATACAGTGACCACCACAAACAACTGCAAAACACATGTGCTGAGTGTTCCTCACCACACACAAACACACGGATGAGTGATCACATTCATACAAACACAGTAAGACATAAACAGTGTCCCTTGCTCTTACTGGAACTGACTGTAATAGTGCTTAAGAGCCTGTGATATTAGCTTTGTCATTTATTAGAGTCATATGCATGTCAAATCAATAGCAAAACAAATCTGAGGCCATTAATGCGAAGACAAATGCTCCCTATCACATGTAGCGTGTGTATTAAAGAAGAAAGTGGTTGGCCTGGGTTGTGGCCATTGCAGGAAATTCCTAGGGATGTTTTCAATAAGAGCACGAAACTCCACGCAGCACCGAGGAACCAGGCAAATGAGAACCTGCTGAAACGCCACACACACACTCTCTCCTTGCTCAGCAAATGGCTAATTAGGATGTGAGTGAATATGTTTGAGGAAAGCAAAATGATTTTTATAACACAAACAACGTTTACCATCGTATAGCATTGTCTTGACATACGGCTTTTTATGTAAGATATATGTGTTTGTCGGAGGTTTGTTAATAGATTTCTAGTGGATGTGAAATAGTAATATATACTGAAGTTTGTGTCTGTGATCTGTACCATAAACAGATGTGTCATGGTGGTGTGTTCCTGCTTATCATCTGACCTGTTGTGTAACTTTGCAGTCCTTCTCATACTCACAAAAAAACAAAGCAAAACAGATGAAAGGGAATAAGAATAGCTTTTCATATGAAAAACAGAATTTGCGCAAAACTGTATACATCAGGGGTCCAGTCTTATTCCTGGAGGGCCGATGTCCTGCCCTGCGAAGTTTAGCTCCAATCCCAATTAAACACACCTAAACAAGCTGATCAAGGTCAAAGCATAGAAACTTCCAATCCAGGCAGGTGTGTTAAGGCCATTTGGAGCTAAACTCTGTAGGACAGTGGCTCTCCAGGACAGAGTTTGGACACCCCTGGTCTACATGAAGCCTTGGTTTTAATATGTGATTTACTACTGCAAACTAGTAGGGAGCAGTAACTTCTACTTGTGCTTCTTCCACAGGAATTTAAAAGAATAGGGCTAAATCCGAAATCACCCCCTAAACCCTCAATCACTATTCCCTACGTTAGTCCACTAATACAGTTCACTTGAAGGAGTGAATGAAAACGAGTGAATGAATTCGGACAGCCGTTGAGAAAAACTGAATCAAGTCTTATTCATAAATAAATCATTTCGTTTTGTAAACTGTGTGTCTGTTGATTCATTGAACATATCCAATTCAAAAGAATGATTAATTCATGAAAGTGAATGTCAGGTAGAGGGGAGCTAAGGCTGATCAGATTTTTAATCAACATAAATTGTATGGATGACTTTTAGGGAACTTTTTACAAAAAGGTGCTTTGGCGTCAGGGTTGGGGGTATGTGTGAGTGCATATGAGTATGATTTTCCAAAAGAGTCTTCTAGCCTGTGCCATAAGGGCTTCCTGTTGAATCAGAACATGCTTTTGGAAAGTCTACAAAGCAAAGGTGGCAGGTTTGCTGTGGAGCAAAGATGGATGGCTTGTTTAACCACTTTACCAGCACAATGTGTACTTTAATCACCCCTACAGAAACTTGTGGAGCACTCTGGTAACTGTAGAACCCTCTGAGCCCAGGTTTACAGCTGCCAATTTTGCTTTCTGTCAATAGTTCTGACTAGGTTCTGTGTGAAATGGTCCAAATGAAACTGAGTAACTCAAACAAGAGCTCTGAGTAAACACAGTTAGAGAAAGGACTAGCACACAAGGGACAGGCAGACAAACTAACACTGCAGTTGCCGAACTATTAGTGTGTTATATTTGTCACAGTTTTGATCTTTTACTGATTTTGAGCTAAATGTAAAAAAACAAAAAAAAACACAGGGCATTATGTTAAATTCTACTTCTATTTCACTAACACTTACAAATTGACAGACAGGTTCTCTCTCTCTCTCACACACACACACACACACACACACACACACGTCCAGTCGAAAACCTCAGATTCACCCCATCAGTGCTAATAAACTTCACAAACATGTGTGCTCATAGCCACACCACAGTTATCCCTGATGACTTGAAGCAGCATTAGCTTGGAATGCAAATTAAAAACAAACCACTCACACTCTTACAGATGAGAGTAGCTGTCAGTCCTCTCACTGGGTCTCATTCACTATTACATGCATTCAAGTGTTCTTAATTACGTGTGTACAAAACGTTTTCACTAAATTTAGAACAGGTGTGTACACGCATGCATTTCTATTCTCATTCTAATGAATCCAGATTATTCTAAAGTGTGTAGCCAGAGTTAGAAATTAGCATAATACACACCCAAACTCTCACTTTATGCACCCTTTTGGTGATTAAAAATTTCATGAAAATAATGCATTTTGTGAGGTATGCATTTGTCAAACAGACAGAGAATCACACACAGGTGTACACAGATTAGGAATGTAGGTGATGTTTTCTCAGTCGTGGGAAAAGTTCTGAGGGCCATTTGGTTTTATTGCCATCTGGGGGAGTTTGTGTGTGTGTGTGTGTGTGTGTGCGTTTGTTTTGTGTGTGGAGCTGGACCTATTCCTAGTCAATGTCAACTGACCTCATCTTCACGTTGTTAAGAGAGTGTATGTGTGTGATGGTTATAAGTTTTGTGTGACTCACCAGCTCCGAAAGCAAAAAAGAATCTTTGGGTGGGGCTTCTCTGAAGGAGGGCAGAGACACGGCGGGCCATTCGCTCGTTGCGTTTGTAAATGAGCTCCTGCCGCAGGTAACTGTCAATCTGCTGCGCTGTCAAGCGCTCGTGAGCTGGCAGGGAACTGTTGATGAAATGTGGAAGCTGAGAGAGGAAAAAGAGAGAGAGAGAGAGAGAGAGAGAGAGGTATTACTAAAGGCCTGGCATGAATCTTAGTCTGTGTATGTGAGAAATTGGGCAGCTGAGAAGTTTATGACGCTTTGTGGAACGTGACATCCACACACACTTACAAATGCTGTTTTACTGTCTTGGACTCCATTGATTTGCTGCAGGGTAAAGTGTATAGAAAGCTTTCTACAGCTGGCCGTGTCTCTCTCTGCTATTAATACATAGGGATGGACTGAATAGATGGAAGGAGAAAAGGGAAAGTAGACTTCAAAGATGGAATAGAAGAGAAAAAGAAAAGGAAGATTAGGGAAAGACAATAAAGACGCCAAAGTCCCTGTGAACTGGTTTTCCACAATGAGGTTAAGTTTTTCTGATCGAAATGGTTGAGCTTGTCCATTTTTTTTATGGAATAAAAGTCTAATGGATGCCCACTTTTAGATTTAAAATGAAACTATAACATTTCTGTCATAAACTACAGTAAATCATAATCATAATAAGATAAATTATGCAATAGAGATGTATAGTTTGAAAAGCTTTGCTTTTATGGCACAAAGTTGTCTCCTATTTTCCTCTTCAATGCTGTTTATAATCGAAGTTAAGTCAAGGTTTTCTAATCTTTTCGAGGTTTTTTAAATTCCATAGTGCTTTAAGTTCCATAGTGCTTTAAGTTCCATAGTGCTTTAAGTTCCATAGTGCTTTAAGTTCAAAGTAGAGTTTTCTGTATGATTTCACTGGGTCTTTAAGGTCTATTTACACCAAGTGCATTGTGACATTGTTAGGAAAATGTGTGAAAGACCTTTTTTCATAGAGTGAAAAAGTCCATGTTTTCATTGTAAGACATTTAAGACAGTTTAAAATAAATGTAATACTTGTATGCATCATATGAGTTAAAAAGTTGCAATTGTGAGATATAAGGCTGCAATTGCAAGATGTGAAGTCACATTATGGGATAAAGAGGCAATTATGAGAAAGTCACAAATGTCATACATAAAGTCACAATTTTACTTGTACATTTGAGTCGAAATTACCTTTTTATTTGTTTTACTTGAGCTTCTAAATGTATGGAATCCATCTTTAGAATTGGAAAAGTGAGTATAGATCTTTGGAAGAGATCAGGGCATTAGGGAAATATATGGTTATGGCTCTAATAGATGGTCGGAAACACAACGCTTCCCATGTCTTGACTGGCTATACATACACCAGAAATGAAGGGGGTGGGGGGTAATGGATAATGGTACCAGGACGGAGGAATCGATAGAGACTTAAAAGGGAAACTGTGAGGTGGCCTCTTGTTAGAATCCAGAGCTTTGGAACGTCTAAATACTATGTATGTGTGTGTGTGTTTATCCATTCACCCCTCTAATGAGAGAACAGTTTGGAAATTGGGAGGCAGAGAGGGTAAATATGGCTGTGCACGTGTGTTTATCTGAGAGATTCCTGCCGGAGTTGTGCACTAAAGAACTGAAGGTGAAGTGCAGCGATGCAGAAAGCCATTCGTTTGACTCCACTGTGTGTGTGTGTGTGTGTGTGTGTGTTTGTATTCAGACACTGATAGATGAACTGCTGTACCCCTGCAAGTATCCAAACCACTTTTAGAGAAGGCTTTCCCGTAATGCCCTCTTATACTCTCTCTCTCCTCCTCCTCCTCTCCTATAAGACACAGTATAGAGAAACTTCAGTGTGCTAAAAGATCTACAAGTCATGGAAATTCAGTAAAAAGAGGGAACCTGACATTTAATGAGTTTATATATGTATACATTATCCTTGAATGCGGTTTGGATTTCTGTCTGTAATGAAGAGACTCTAGCAGAAAACTCAACTCAAGCTCTAAGTCAAGTATTACATAATTTCCGCGTAGAATATAGAAACCGAAATAGAGAAAGAGAATGAAGTTAAGAGGCATAAAGCAGTGAAAGGGGGAGCAGTCAGATACCTTATCAGACAGTAAAGCCATTAGCTGCCCAGTGTCTGATCTTTGCAGGAAATATGGAACAACAGAGAGAAATTACCTCCCTCCTTCCTCTTTCTGCTCCCTCACATTTTTCCTAAAATGTTCATTCTCTCTTGCACTATGTGTGTGTGACGTTGCTTTAATGTCTTAGCGTGCAGGGTGAAGTGGAGAATTATAGGCCATCCATCAGAAGGAACCTGTTGCTGCTCAAACTTTAAGCTCATAATGACTTCAATACATCACATACATGCAGTTACACTACACACATACTCACATGATGCATTGAACAGGAGTGTGTGTTTTGTGTGTGTGTACCTGTGATGTGTCATGATTGAAGATGATGGAGTTGAGGTCTCCACAGTTGTAGTGTGTGATGAGGTCCTCAGTGGTGAAGGCGCCCTGCAAAATGCCTGCACGCAAACTTTCATGCTGCAGTAGAGTCTGGTTCAGAGCAAACAACACCTGCAGACATACACACACACACACAGAGAGAGAGAGAAAGGGTTTGACATTTTGAACACATAAAATACACAAGTTTAGTCATTTTCACTCCCACACACACAATATAAAGTCACAAACGCACTCTTCATTTATTCACACACTATAAACATACTCCATATGAACATTTTTCCTTTTGGAGGCGCCCACAATTTACGCCAGCATACTGCCAGGTACAAATGTTGTGTAAAGCATGCAGGCAGTTTCTAGAGAAACAGGTATAAGAGAGAAACAAAATAGACAGGGAGTGCTCCTTTAAAAACGGCTCTATCTCCAGGGTCCAAGGGTTGTAAATTTACTGCCCCCATTAAAATAAAAAGTAAACTCTCTTTAGAGAGAATTTATGGTGTGCAACAGCCACAGACCACAGTGACACTGCAGCTGTCCCAGACTCCTGGGGTTAAACTTCACAGTTCACACTCCCGCCCACTTCGCTCCCACACCACGCATGATTGGCTGACTCGCCCGACTCTGGCTGTCAATCAAAGTTAAGTGTTTTGACAGCACAGCCCATTAGAGATGGGAGGGGGGGCGTTTTTTCTGTTATTTTGCGTGGAAAGGTAGATCGAATTTCACACTGTCGTGCACTCTGCTGGCTAACACGTTCATACCCGATCATGTGTGGTCAGTTGATTTGTGTACTTGATTACACCTCTCTATTCTGGCTGGATCCCGTCACATAAATTGCCTTGGAGATTTACAGGGAGTGTGTATTTGTGAGCGTGTGTGACAGAAATACAGTAATGAAAATGGTCAATGAAAGCAGTGATGCTGATTGATTTATGCACTAGCTTAAAGGCTAGAGAAGATTTAGTTCCTGCCTTATGCAGAAAGGTTGGAAATGAGAGTCTGTGCTGTTCTATTTAGCACTGGGAATGAAATACAGAATGCTGTTTTGCTCACTAGTCCAATGTGCTTTGTCTACACTGTAAGCATTGCCAATAGCAAGCAAACCAAACTTGACATCACTTTGTTTAAAAGCTTGAGAATCATAGACTAATATCTATCTATCTATCTATCTATCTATCTATCTATCTATCTATCTATCTATCTATCTATCTATCTATCTATCTATCTATCTATCTATCTATCTATCTATCTATCTATCTATCTATCTATCGTCCGTCAATTATAAGCATCAATGTAGTAAGCTACTTTTCCCCTGTAGTTTATAGTGTAACTATCTACTTTCTCAGCTTACTGTAAATATTTTTGGTATAATGTAATTTTAATCTTAGCTCGCTATAGGCTACCTTTCTTTGAGCATTGTTATTTTAGCATTATTATTTATATGCTATTATAGTATTTATTGCAATTTTAAATTATCTTTTATTTTTAGATTTTTAGTTTTCATTTTGATTTTAGTTTAAGTTTTATAATTTAACAAATTACTGTGCTTTTGTCATTTTTATTAGTTTTTGTCTTAAAAATATTTCTATATAACTTTTTTTTCTTCATTTTTATTTCATTTAAGCTTTATTTCAAATATTTTTATTTTATTTTTAATAGTTTTATTTAACTATAACAACACTGTTGTTTGAGTAGCTTTCCCAACACTATACCTGGGTATGATGTCAGCGTGGGGTTAGTGATACTATTTCATCTATTAAACAATTTTTTAACAATTCTATTTTCAGCCTAGTGCTGTGCAGATCTTTGTCACGCTGCCAGTGCGGTAATCCCAAAATGGACCGCGATCAAACCAGCACTAGAAGAGCACGAATGCACTCCATCTATCGCACTTCACATCCAGCCAGCTCTCTGTGCTCTAAGCCGACCCCCTGCCGGCCCTCTAATCGCCGGCCGTTTATTTCGATATTGCGTGTGTTGTTTTATTGTCTTCATTTTTTACGTTGCCATGTCATGTCGGGTGTTGCCCTCCTGTGCAGATGTGCTCTGGCTCTGTGTGCCACGGGTTTTTGCCCACACATGGGAGCTTTATAGTGATGCCAGCTGCTACAGCGGCCATGGCACGCTCAGATTAGGAGACCGGTGTCTGACCCATTTGCCTCGCTTCTGTGCTGGTGCCAAAAATGAGGAGTTTCCCTTAACCTTAAGCGCATTCCATGTGAGAAATAGAAAGATGAAAGGATGACTGGGATGTGATAGATAGAAGGATTAAAGGATGGGACGGCGAGGGCGAAAGCAAGCCAGGAAAGAGAATTGAATCATTCTGTGCTTCTCTGCTGTTCATTTGATGGACAGAGTGCGAGAGAGCGCAGACATTAAGGCCTGGTGTTTTGTGTGTGTATGTGAGTATGTGGGATGAAGGATGGCTAAAGTGTGTGAGAACGTTCCATTTGTTGAAGTGTGAACACCCTTTAGCATCCATTGTGCTAAACAAAAGCATATTTTCAGAGCGCTTTCTCTCTGGTAATGGAGATTTCACAGGGTGGTAGTTGTGCGATTTACCCAGATGGACTCTTCTGTGTTTCTTGACATGTGAGAAGCCCCATTTACATCTGATAATAACATCCGTTTTGGTGGTCAGTTTAAAACAGGATGATGATGAATCCAAGTGTTAAGATTTAGATATCAAATAAACCTAAAAGGTATGTTTGGGAAAAACAGTGGTGAGAATTTCCTTTTTGTGATCGGATCACTCGAGACGGATAATGGGTGTAAACGGGGCTTGAGTCTCATGGAGTGATTAAACACAGAAACCCCTTTGCAAACAAAAAAAGTTTGGAGAACCCAGCCTGCTTCTGGAACGTCTTACCTTCTCCCAAGCATTGCATTCCAAAATTTCATTAGCGGTTTGGAGAAAATAAATAGAGAAAAATACCAAGTGAGGGAGGGAAACACAAAAGAAGAGAATGTTAATTCCCATGTAATGATCCCAAATGAAAGGAGGGAAAAGAAGCATGCTATTTCATTGACACGTGTGAGTATGGAAGTAGTTCTTGTAGTTCTTGAAGACTTCTTGTTCGTTCATTGCAGCTAATTACATTATCACTCTCACACCTTCATTTCTTTGGGTCTCTTTCTTCATTCAATTATTTGACTCGCTTGTCTTCATTGTTGTTTATGGAAAGTTCTGAGGTAGAACAGAGGGATGGAGGGAGAGAGGATGGCAAAATAAATAATAGCTGGCTGCAAACGCATGTGCACCACAGCTGGAAGTGATTTCGTCTCTTTTAGAGTGGTCAGAGGCATTATGGGAAAAGTGCAGATGGGCACAGGTGCAGTTGGTGGGCAGTGCGAGCCAAAATCAGCTCAGCGTATCCAAACATAAAACGAAAAACAGCAGTCGAGCACAGCTGACCACTTCAAACCAACATCTTGTGGATGACACTTGCTCTTTATTAGTCATTAATTAGAGGTTTTCTCTTTCTTGCCAAATTTATCCCTGCACTTTTGTTCTCACTCTTGACTGCCCCCTACATGTCACAGAGATATTGTGCATTTTGTGGATTAGCTTGGGATAATTCATATATGACATGAGGTTTTTAGTTTCTAATCTTTCAGCAGAACGTTTTTCACAGCAAGGTTGGACAAAATTAGAATGTAAGAATTGGCCGCTTTTAATCCTTGAATGTGAATTTTAATTGAAAGTTTAGTATTGTCAAAACAATAATATTCACACAGACAAAATATCCCACCACATTGTTTCAGGTAACTTTATAAAGATATCAAAACTGTGATCTATCTATTTTGTAATATTTAATAAACAATTATAATTATAATATGAATTAGTCCATTAAAAATGACTCAAAGTCATACTCTTTGCATTTATTTATGTTCCATATTAATTGTACTTCCTAAAATTCAAATTTGAATTCAATTAGAATTTAAATTCTGCTTCCATTTTAATTTGAAGTTTAAAAGGCATTTTCAATTCAATTTCCAACGACACACAATCCTGAATCAAAGCAGGTGTGATTTTAACGTTGTTTTGACATTCTTCTAAACCATTTTGTGTAAATTCTGCATTTTTTCTTGCAGTACCCTTAAAAGGACATCTTTGTACCTTTTTTACTCCTAAAAGTTGCATATTAGTACTTTAGAGTACAAATACGAACCTTAAGGTACTAATATTAAACTTTTTGTGATAAAAAAGGTACAAATATGTCATTTTAAGGGGACTGCCCCAGTGACAAGCTGTTGTACCCTAAAGGTAATTTTTTTTACATCTTTTTCTTTCTGTGTGTAAGCGGTTAATGCCTTAATGAAACAGAGAGACCCTTTGCAACATATGCATTGAAGCACTTTCTGGACCAGGGTTTCTCTTTCACTACCTTGCATACTAATTTTACATGCTTTCCTTGTCTTGTATTTTCTTTTAGTCCAGGAGTCATATTAGTTACTGCCAAGAAAAGTTTGGTAGCACATTGGTGCATTTTGGTTTTCCTCTCTTTCCTGGCTTGCCAGACAAATCTCTTCATCTCTCTGTCTAATCTCTCCATGCACTCGTCTCCATCCTGTCAGTCTGTGTCTTGAACCCGCTGTCAGCCTGCAGTGACCATCTGTGTCTGTTTAATAAGATCATGGAGAGAGTTTCTCTTTTATTTTCTCTCTCACACCCTCTCTCTCACTTTTTGCACTTGTCCAAAAACAAACTCTGCCATTTGACTTGGCAGCACCGGTAGCGGAGTCTTCAGCCATTCTTTCCCTTCAAACAAAAAAAGAAAACAAGACGAAAGAGCAGGAAAATAATCAACTGTTTCTCAGCGCTCCAGCTGCTTCTGTGCTGTGAGGAGAAGAAAGTGGGAAATTACAAAAGAGTATGAAACGTATAGAGAACGTGAAAGGGTACACCACTGAGAAACAGGAAAACACTCAGGCCGGTCTCTAGGAGCTAAGGGAAAGATGGAATGGAGGGATGAATAAACAGAGAAGGAGAGGAGCATTGTTGAGAGGGGTCAGAGGTCAAATAAAACTCAGCCTCCTGAAAGCCCACCACTCCGAATAAACATGCCAGTAGAGATGAGCTGAGCTGCATGGGGCTTTAGGACACTTATTAACCCCTGTGTGTGTGTGTGTGTGTGTGTGTGTGTGTGTGTGTGTGTGTGTGTGTGTGTGTGTGTGTGTGTGTGTGTGTGAGAGAGAGAGAGAGAGAGTCAAGTTTTTTTTGTCTTGTAGAGGGGGAGTACTGTTAGGACATGATTGGTTTTCTAAACGACATTACAGTTTAACATACAGCTCTTGTGTTTTCGTACTGATTCTGACGAGATTGGGATCTGTGTATCTCTGGATGTGGGTGATATGGAAGGTCAAGTGCTATGGATGTACATGCATCATGAAACCCTTTGAAATAAAAAGAGACGTATAGCTGTGACCGATGTATGAAACATTTGTGGGGTTTTTAAGTCTCATGCTCACCAAGGCTGCATTTACTTGATAAAAAATGCAGTGATACAGGAATATTGTGAAATATTATTACAATTTCAAATACATATTTTCTATTTAGAATATATTTTAAAATGTAATTTATTCCTGTGATGGCAAATCTGAATTTTCCAAGCCATTACTCTAGTCTTCAGTGTCACATGATCCTTCAAATTTGCTTAACCTTATCAGTAAAAATTTGTCTTTTGTCAGAATAGGGCTAAAAACCACATTAAAGCTGCAGTCTGTAACTTTTTTTATGTTCAAAATGTATATAATAAGCGAGTACATCATGAAAATGGATTCATGATGTGCTCGCTTATTATATACATTTTGAACACAAAAAAAGTTACAGACTGCAGCTTTAATGTGGTTTTTAGCCCTATTCTGACAAAAGACACATTTTTACTGATAAGGTAAACCGTGTTTTTGTCTTATTCTGAACCACTACGGTAAACCTACAATAAGTGTTTATATTCTGACTATTTTAGACTGGTTCGGGTCGTACCACTGCAGAGTAGCCCAGTACCTGCGTGACTCGTCATAGACATATACAGAGAGAAGTAGCTCCGGCTACAATGTTCTTCCGCAAGACGCATACAGTTCTGTTTATTAACCGCTAGAGCGCCAAAATTTACGGACTGCAGTTTTAAATACTAAGCATGTTTAATGTAAATATTTAAAATAAAAAAATAAAAATTGTGAGCAACAGGAGTCAAAAAATATAATTCACTCAGAAGTCTGAATATAAACAATAGAAGTCAATGAAAATTCCTCAGGATTGATAAAAAAACGTGTGTGTGTGTGTGTGTGTGTGTGTGTCCTGCACTCTTGCATTGATCCTCTCACATTCTGAAGATAGTGGCCCCTCCCACTGGAAGAGATAACTGACTCCCACTGCTCTTTATCAGACCCTGGGGCGTCTGATAGCATCTAAACCATATGATGCTCATTCCAGAGCAGAGCGAGAGAGAAAGACAAAGAGAAAGACTGAGAGAGTCCTTCCAACTTCTCTCTTATCTACAGGATAGGCTTTTGTCCGTTTAATGCCCTCGGACAGCGTAATTCTCCTTGAGTGATTTGTAGTTTTCACAAACTCTTGCTGGAGAGTGTGCTGAAACATGAGTATAACCCATAAGTTTTAATATGATAATAAATGTGCTAAGGAAACTGGGGGGGAAAAGCCTCCTGCCACTGCTGTTCATTCATACAGACAGACCTGTGTGTGTTTGAGAGAGACTAAATGAGAAGCAGACAGTGACAGTGTGTCATGTTCTCCTGCTCAGAGTCACAGATGAGATCTGGAGCACAGATGGACTGCTCTCCACCCAAACCTGCAGTCTTATCAACATCACGTCCTCTTTCTCCCTCTCTTTCTACGATTCATCCTCATCATAATGTTTATTCTCCTTTCATCTACTCTCGGCCCTTCCTGTGCCATTTTCCTTTCATGTGTGTATTTGTGTGTCCACTAATGTTGGTCGAATCTGAGTGTGATTGTATAGTCAACATGTGCTCCAGTTGGTTTTTACATGACTGTAGGATGCACTGATGATTTTCTTTTTCTTTTCTTTTTTTGCTCAAAAATGCCATAAAATGCCACTTTCGTTTTTGGCTGAAAGAGAAAATAGACCAAATAGTTGAACAGAAAGCATTACTTTATTCAATAACAGGATCATTAAAGGCTTTAAAGACCTACACTTAAAAATGAAACTTTTGTCATCAGTTACTCATCCTTATGTTGTTCCAAACCCTTTCATTCATCTTTAAAACACAAAGATATTTTTAATGAAGCCTATATGACATTTCTGTCCCTCTAATGAAACTCCATTCATCCAAAACTCAATTCAAAACATTCATAAAAACATTGTAAATCAATTCACAATAACCGAGTGGTTTAATCCAATTATCAATCAATTCATATGGATTTCTTTTACAGTATTGTTATAAACTTTTAAACTGTCAAAGATTTGGGTGAATGGACTTTCAATGGAGGGGAAACTTTTTGCCACTTATATTGTTATATTGTATCACTTATAGTTATTTAAATTTTTATATAATATTATATAATATTAATACTATAATATAAAATATTTTTATTTTTCATTTTGTTGTTATTTACATAGATTTTTAGTTTTTTCAAGCAAAGAGCGTTTTAATACAATACAAGCACAGACTAGCTAAAAGAATTTAATTAAATGCTGCATAAATACTGAGAAAAGCACAACCAATCAAAACATATGATCTTTATTATATATTTATTTGGAGCAGGATTATGGACCGATGAGATTTTACTCTGAGTGGAGCTCCTCAGCATTAGAAAAAAATAGAACCAGGCGACCAACAAAAGCTTTTGTTGCATGTCATGGATGCAGCTGTTAAGGATAAACTCAGAGATTGAAGACAGAGGGTTTGACACTTAGGACACAGCGTAAGACTGAGTAGTTTGTGTCATACCATGCGCACTAATGCAGCATAAGCCCAAACAAACACAGCATTTCACGGCAAATCTTTGCAGAAAAGTCCGATTTCACACATAGACTGTGCCAGCACTGCAGGCCAATGTCTCTCAGACTAGAGGAGAAACAGAGAAAATGTGTGTGTGTGTTGTGTTTGGCTAATGGCAGGCATATGTTGTCTTGAATGTGTCCTGCGTGTACTGTACATGTGACCTTATGATAGAAAACATGGAAGTGTGCATGTGTGCTTTCATATCAGGAGCTTTAACATGTGTTGAATGCATATGAGTGTGTGTGTGTGCAAAGGCAATTGCACTCATCCAAAGGGGTCAGCCTCCTCCGTCAATTTCAATGTATTCCATTACAGCAGGAAAGGTTCCTGTCAACATGTGCGTACACACTGCAACAAGAACAAGCTGTCTGAGCCTGAGCAGATATTGATGGAGCTTTCACAGACTGGCGCACAGACGTGCCGTGTGATTCTGTGGAGGAGCCAGCGTTCTCTCAGTGCTGGCTAGTGCAGTCAGAGTCTGAAACTAGAATGAAATGACATTTTTTTCCTGATGGAAAATATGTACAGCGTGCTTGAGCAGTCTTATGTCATACATTTCTCGTGCTTTTGCTCTCTGTTTTCGGCTCTCATCATCCCAAGGCCCTCTGTGTAACATACACTCATGTGTATTTATACAGATGCATACAGATACATATGTCATTGGATATATTATATATACAGTATATATAGCCTATATATATATATATAAGAAATAATTTTCCCAGAAATAAAATAAAAATATAGCTGCGAGCAGCAATTATTGGGGTTCAAGCGGTATAAGGCCTTTAAGCACGTGTAAAAAGACATTATGTTTTATTTAGCAAGCCTGTTACCATCTCAAACATAGATGGAAATTACCATTTACAGCCAATACAGGAAATGTAACAGGAAATATATGGATTTTAAGTTTTTTAACAGTAATTCATTGGCCAATGGCGGACATGTTTTTTGAGATACGTCAATGTACGCATAGACAATCATTGCAGCTCGGACAAAGACACGGCATGCCGATTTTCAAGTCAATCGGACTAGCGGTGAAGTAGTTATAGGTGTTTTCATGTTTTTCCCTGTTATAGCGCCACCAAGTGGCCAGTAGCCGTGTCCTTTTCAACGCGACCACAGAATGAGCTCTTACATAGGTGCGCTGAGTTTGGTGAAAATCTCTCATTCGGTTCACGAGTTATAGCCATTTTAGTAAAAGTGGCTCCTCCCACTTCGAGCGTTTTGGCGGCCCTTAAGGGACCATGTCAAAAATCCATTTTCTAAAAAAATAAATAATAATAATGTAATATTGACGGAACGCAAAAGGCAGAGCTTTGAAGTGCGGAAGTGCAGTGCCCGGATAGTCTGTGGCGTGCGCGTAACAGAGACGCATAATGGCGCGAAATCCAAACGGCACCTTCTTTGTTAAAAGCTAACGTATGGAAAATTGCCATAATTTAATTGTGGCCTTTTTGTATGAGAGCTGCTTTCTGTATTGTTTTGTTTTCACATCAATGTGCTGTAAACAGATCTGTTATACGTACATAGGTTTACTGTACTGCCCTCCACAGTCACAGTGTGTATCAGTGCAATGCCAGTCACAAAAAAAAGTTACATTTTGACTGTGCTCTCTGCAGATGTTCATTTACTTTTTTTGTATAAGCTGTTTTTGATTGTGGTATACAGCAACAATTTCAAGTCATAAGTCTTAGACTCTTTATTATTTATTTCTGTATAAAAGCAGCTTTGTATGTTACTAATTATTCAGAATATGCATAAGTCCACAAGCATTATTTTTGAATGAAAGCTGCTGGTACATAATTCTATATTTTTGTATGAAAGCTGTTTGTGATTTTGCTACAGCAAAATGTTTATTTATTTTTTGTCTGAAAGATTATATTGCTCATTGCACATAACAGGAGGATGTTGGTTGGAAGTCTATAATTTTATGTTAGAGATTCAGAATATGCTGAAGTTTGTATTCATTGACTACAAGTGCTGCTGCCTGCTAGTACAGGCACACATTTCTTTTCCCGTTGGTTCTTTGCAATGTTGGGACATAAATATATGCTGGCAAATGTAACCTTAGAGTTGACTTGCCAAATCACTTCCATTTGTTTTTATTAATAAAATATATTGGAAGCAAATTCTTTATGGAGCATTATAAATACTTTGCTTTAAAAGTACCAAGTAGTCACAAACACAAAAAAGATGCATTGATAATCGTTTTAGCATCGCATCGCAGCCCTCTGAATCGTAATCGAATCGTGAGGTGCCTAGAGATTCCCACCCCTAACCATGAACCGAAATTTCGACTTTTTTGATAACTATCGACAATCAGACTCCAGAGAATCTTGCTGTACTGGTTTAGTTCCGATCGCAAAATAAGTTTTTTTCAAAAAATCCGAAACACCCGAAAAATTCGCTGAACGACAAGCATATCTGGGGAATGCATTTTGTCCGCCTTGAGCCAAGGATTCCAACGATATAATACATTTGAGCCATTTCATACTTTTGACCGCTGTAGCGCCCCCGTCAGGCCGATCGGGGCGAACCTTGGTGATATTGTAGGCGGTGTGAGTACTACCAGCCCTCAAAATTTCAAGTCTCTACAACTTACGGTTTGGTCTGCCCAATCACTTTTAGGGGAGAATGCTGATCCTTAGAAAATGTAACAATTACAATAGGATTTCAGCTCTATGCTGATTAAATATTTTATTTAAAGTAAAGCCCAATAGAGTGATCACGATGCAAACGTGAAGAGAAGGGCCCCAAAAAGTCCTCACTACTCAAATATGTTGTCACCGATATATTAAAACCTGTAGAACAACAGGTTTGGGATTTCACTATTTGAGATGTTCTTAAATCTGCCAAATCATATTTTGCTTTAAATCTAATAATTTCTACTGTAAGGTTTAGGATTAGGTGTATAGTAAATCATTTTTTTTACATGAAAACCATAGCATCTATGAGAACTGAGAAGTCTTCACTAAAACAGCTTCAAAGGTTTGTGTGTGAGGTGCATGCCGGCTCGGGCCGCCTTCTCAGACAAAGAATACATCATGTCAGCTCTTTCCCTCTCCTCCACACCCATCACTACACAGAGCGAGGGAGCGGGTAGCTTGGCAGAGGAGGGTGTGAATTAGAAGCAGATGAAGACGGGGAGTCACAGCCAGTGTTTCGGCAGGAACGAGAGCATTTTTACTCTCTCAGAGACCCACATCCCAGAACACATACAGAAATAGACATACACACATAGACAGACAGTGCTTCCGTTTCTACAGCTGGCTGGATCCTTATCTTAGAGAGGGAAATGGAAAGAGGGATAAGACCGACATACACAGACAGACAGACGACAGGATGAACTCAAGGAAAAAGAGCCAGAGAGAGCCAGGCAGACAGACCCACAAACAGAGCGCCTCTTCGACTATGTGCTGGTCTTAATTAGAAAGTGGGATCCAAAGTTTCTACCTCTTTCTCCCTCTCTATCCCCTTTTCCTTTCTTAGTGTCTTTCTCTCGTACTTTCTCTTGCCCATGCTCAAGTCTCCAAACCAAAGAGACGTTTATTACTTTACAAGAATGTTCCACAGGTGAGGGCAAGGCCAATTTGTAAATAAGCCACTGGGCAACTTGCAAAGTGAAACATGCCAAACTGCAGAGATCACAGCTATTTGCATCCATTTCAGTCTTGTTTCATTTTAGTCTTCATTAGCCTGTCAGAACATTATTTATTTTTATATTTATGTGTAATTTTGTATTTTTAAATCACTTTGAGTATGATGCAAGGTTTTTGGAGGACTCCATTTAGATTATATTCAGGGTTTTGTTCCTCTTATGGATCCTCATTGGGGTTTACAGTGTTCAGAGTGCTTTTAGGGGCTTCGATTGTGTGAATATATTGTTAAAGAAATAGAATATCAAAATGTGAAAATTCTGTTTTTTAATTACCCTCATGTCATTTCAAGCTAATTTTTTTCTTCTGTGGAACTAAAGAAGTGCTGAATGTATGCAGTGAGCAACAACGAGAGGATGAGTAAATGTATGTAACATACACTAATGTTCAAAGGTTTGAAGTCTTTTTGGAGATTTTTAAAAAGAAATTAATACTTTTATTCAGCAAGAATGCTTTAATAAAATTGCACAAAAATAAATACATTTCAAATGTAAGAAATGCTGTTGTTTTAAAATGTCTATTTATCACAGAATTCATCAAAGAATCCTGGAAAAAAATGATCATGGTTTCTACAAAAATATTAAGCAGCACAAACTCTTTCAACTGGGATATTAACAAGACATGAAGAAGAAACATATTAAGGATCATGTGAAACTGAAGAGTAATGATGCTGAAAATGTTTGCCATCACAAGAATAAATTACAATTTAAAAATATATTTCTAAATTGTAATATTTCACAATAATTTTAGTGTATTTTTGATCAATTAAATGCAGCCTTGGTCAGCATAAGTGACTTCTTTCAAAAACACTAACATTGAACAAAAGCATTAGTTGTGGTGGTCCTGTAAATTGCACACTGTTTCGTGCGTGCCTGTAATTCTAGCTGAACTTTATATGTGTTTTCCGGCGTAATTAGCAGCTTTCATATCATTCATATGATGTATTTAGTTAGTTTCTAGTCCAACAGCTCAGAGCTGATTTCATTTCTTTTGTATATTTACAGCTGTAGTTGTTTTCCTTGAATGTTTTATTGTTTTGTTGTGCGTTTGTAGTTGTGTGTGTGTTTTATGGTGGTTTGTGTGTACGTGCATGTCTGTTTGTTTGCCTTCCAGTAGTAGCATGCATTTGGCAACCTTTGGTCTTTTGCTAAAATTACAACAGCATTTGGTTTACTACATTCTGTATCTGTTTGTGTGTGTGTGTGTGTGTGTGTGTGTGTGTGTGTGTGTGTGTGTGTGTGTGTGTGTGTGTGTGTGTGTGTGTGTGTGTGTGTGTGTGTGTGTGTGTGTGTGTGTGTGTGTGTGTGTGTGTGTGTGTGTGTGTGTGTGTGTGTGTGTGTGTTTCCTTTGTGGCTCTTTGCTTTGAAAAACAAACATTTTATTATTTCATTAGATCCTTTAATAATGTGCAGCATTAGGAAAAACAGGGATCTGGGATTTGGTTTCCTGGTAGTACTAACTAAAAATAAGGGTTGTTTTTTTGTCTTGTGCACATGATGGGCCAGCAACCAATCACAAACAATCCTGTCTTCCAGCTCCTGCCAGCGACCAATCACAAACCAATCTCTGCCTCGGCTAACTGAACCTTTGGAAAACAAAAACCTATTTTGCGAGCATAAACACACAAAGGTGTTCTGATAAATGTAAGCTAACTTTGATTGATAGTCTTTTGTACTACAAAGAGCATACAAAAACACTACACACACCTGTGCTTACTCACATTTGTGGCAAATTTGGATGGCAAAACCCTGGGAAAAAAGTGCTGATGTTAATGGAACAGCAGGGAGAGGGAAAGTTTTGCACCATATTTTAACCAATAAAACCAAAGAATTACAGCTCAAACGGACTCCATGGCAATGCACCATGGCAAAACTCACCAGAGAGAGTATATATATATCTAGTGTGATACACCAAAAAAGTACTAGTGCTTTAAAAACATATATATATGACAAATGCAGGAAAAAAATAATTTGAATTTATTTCTTAAATCATACACTTTTTGCAAATAAGTAATATATATATTTTGAATTTCTTTTGAAATAATGAGTGGTGCTTACTGCTTAGTTTGAGTTGCTGGGACGTTGCTGTGTGATTGCTGTGTTGCCTCTAGGCAATTGGTTACTGGCTTAAGTCAAAAGATTTCACTCCCAAGTCTCTATGATATAATAGACCCTAAATATGGCTCGGGTCCTTCCATCAAGTAAGTCTAGGGGATTTTTCCACCCATTTAATTGTCCATCACGCAAAATCGTAAATCTGATTGCTTAAAAAAGTAATAGCACACCTCTCTTCAACAAACCACATGATTTGAGGTATCATTCAGGACAAATTACATGCCAAAGATTTGTCCAAATCCCAAACCTTAAGTATGAGCAATAGTACTAATGATGATCGTCTTAGCAAGCACCACTAATTCTAAGCGTGATCAGACTTTTAAACAGCCTTTTAATCTTGAAAACGTTTTAACAGTCACAGATTGATTCATCCATAGTGCCATTAATGTGAATCAATCTTGTTAATAAAGCTTGATAAGTTGTGATGGAGCAGGTGAGGAAGAGGGTAATTTTGTGGTAGCCCTAAACGTTCTTTCTGCTGGACCAGCTGTGAGCAGTAAATCCAGCGGTGCCGCCAGGCTGATCTCAGCTGATTTAATTCAATGAGTCGTCCTTTTCCTGCTCTGGACAACACGGCCTCCCATCACATTAGGGCTGTACTGAGGCCTCATGGGACTGCATACAATGGAGCTCTTTTATTGGACTCTCAACTACTATTCTTTCCCTCTCACTCTGACTTTCTCTTACTTTACCTCTCTAATTTTTGTTCATAAATTTGAATGGGGCCACTCTGTTTGGGAGCCGAGGACTTTGTGCTGGGTAGATGGTGCTGATTAAGTCTTTAGGGGACCAGGCAGAGTCTTTTGCAGCTGTGTGAGGTGTGCACATGTGTGTGAGGGGATATGCAGTGGATGTAGCAACCGTTATAACTGCATGGGGGGAATAGAAATGAGAATGTTACGGGCAAATAATGATATGCTGCAATGAATGCTATGAAAAGTACTGAAAGAAAAGTCCCCTATACAGTAATTAATATTCATGAGCCTGGCTGATGATAAGGTTTATCAAATTTCCCGGTTTGCAATATGAGCCTGGAGTAAATTATTTTTTAAGTGACTTGTTGAAGTCCAGTTTTAAATGCCATATCTGAGACTGACACACTCAGATCGGCCGTTCTGTGACCCTACATTTATCTGTTGTTCAGATCTCTCTGTGGGACTCGAGGCACTGTCTGGTTTGGCTATGCCCCAGGTCATTTAACCTTTTCTCTTTCTCTATCTCTATCAGTCTTGTACTTAAATACAGTTCATTTCATTCACTCACTAACAGTGTGTACAGATGTATGCAAGCATAAAATCTGTGTGCAAACATTTTCAAACAGAAACTTGTTTATAAAAATGTATATGTATGTCAGGGGCGTTTCCTCCATCCTAAAAAAATAGGATGAGAAAATAATCCCTATTACAAAAATAAAACAACGCAAATATTACAAAATGTGACATTAAAAAGTGTTTAAATCACTACTTTTTTTCTAAAGTAACACTGTCCAACAGCAACACCAGCAGGTAAAGTTACTGCGGGACGCCGCGTCTCTCGTGCCTCCTTTGAGCCCATTGACTTTTAACAGACCCCCTAAAGTTTGCAGTGGGTTTAGTGCGGGGTAATTGAGAATAAATGGGGGAAAGTCACGTGAGAGGAGGCAATGTGATTGGCAAAGATTAGATGTGATTGGTTATGATTGGTTCACATGATAAATCTCGCCTCTTGTTTTCATGTGTGTTCCAATGAACAAAATGATGGCGCAAATGGAAAGACTAATTAAAAATGAAGTAAACAGCCCATGTTGTGTTTTCATGTTTTATGGAGACTTTCCATAGTAAGTACTAACTATATATTCTATCCCCTTACACTAAGCCTACCCCTAAACCTACCCATCACAGAAAACTTTCAGCATTTTTACATTTTCAAAAAACATAGCTTAGGATGAATTATAGGCTGTTTTTCTCATGGAGACCAAAAAATGTCCAGGCAAACCATACACACACACACACACACACACACACACACACACACACACACACACACACACAGAGAGAGAGAGACACAGACACACACACGCACACACAACTATTAAAAGATTGGGGTAATTCATATTTTTTATTAATACTTTTACTCAGCAAGGATGCATTTGACTGAAAAGTGACAAAAGTGACGGTAAAGATATTTATGATATTACAAAATCAATTTCAAATAAATGCTGTTCTTTTGAACTTTCTGTTCATCAAAGTATCCTTTAAAAAAAAATATATATATATATATATTGTTGTATGTTGAAAATTCAGCTTTGCCATCACAGGAATAAAATACATTTGAAAATATACTAAAATAACTATTCTATTAAAATAAAAATAAAAGTTATTTAAAATTGTAATAATATTTTAGAATATTACATTTGTATTTTTTATCAAATAATGGCAGCTTTGGGGAGCATAAAATACTTCTTTCTTAAACACTAAAATCTTACAATTTGAGGTTATACTCTATATGTATGTACAGTATGTGCTTTATATAACTTAATCTGGGATAGGCTCTGAATAAACATTAAGTCAATGACAATATTTATGGTATGACTGCAGAGAAAGCATCTTTAACATTGTGGTGAAATTCATGTGCGTATGCACATGTTCTGACTCTTGTTGAAATTTTGTATGAGAACCTTTCCTGTTGACATAAGCAAGAACACTTGAAGGCAATTATTAGTGAGTGAGTGAATATGAATGACTTTGACAGTGGCAAAGCCTCTACCTGAGTATCTACAGTGTATCAGTGTGTATGACTCTGACAAAAAGCTCAGTTTCACCCAAACCCCAGGACCCAGTCATTTCTCATGAACCTTTTGTTTTTTGAAATTAATATTAGAATTGAAATAGAAATAGGCAGAACACAGGAATCAAGACTTTAACTGTATGAGTCGAAAGTCCAATGTCTATCAAAATGCTTGACAGACATCTCAGATTAAACTCTGTCAGAAGCACTTAAGTTACGAGGAATGTGTTTTTTGTTTTTGTGTTTGAGAAGAGAGCGATAGCAGCTCTCATCTTTCAGTCGAGCCACTGCTCTTGTTTCATTTAGTAACAGATGCTTCGGATGAGTGGTTGTGGTTTTGGTATCTTTTGGCGTGTGTGTGTGGTGTGCTGTGCCTCCTAGACACAAACTAACCACATTTTTATCGCTGTGTGCGCATACATCAGTGCCTTTTATTTATTCAAAATAGGAATGGCAGAACGAGAAGAACCATTTCAGCAAAAATAAGTCTCAGTTCACCGCAAACACAGACACACTCATACTCTTGGCTGTGTGAGGAAATGCTTCATTTTCAAGGCCTTTCCACATAGGTTACAGGCAGTGAGTTGTTCACCCCACAAACAGTGTGAAACCAGAATCCTTGAGAAGAGAAGATGAGCTCTTTGGGTTATTTCAGGTCACACCAGACCCAGAGCGCACACACACACACACACACACTGCTGAAGGCTGCAGGGGACATTTATAGGTGTCAATTAGACAGACCACAACACACACATAATAAAGTCCGGCTTGTGGGCAGTCCAGCAGTGCCCGTGAGTCAAAGCACAGCTTCAAAGGTAGCCTTGAACACCATTTTCAGAGAACATTTAGACTTCTCTGTCTGTACATTTAAACAAACTCAAGACAGCTTTCCACAGTGTGGTAACTGAACCCACACACCTAGAACACAGAACCGGATCAAACGGCTTAATGGCATATACAGTAAAGCTGAGATATGCTGCTGGTTTGGCAGACGGGTTTGGGCTTGGGTTTTATAAAGGATAACATTACGTTTGAATTCTTATACGATTTTAGTTTCTCATCTATTTAGGGGACATTTCATGAATCACACTGTATTTGGGGGGGGATTTGAAGTGGGGTGAATATATAAATTGTCCATTTTATTGACCAAACAAATTGTCTGAACTGTTTTTTCCTCTCAACTCATCGGCCATACTGGATTTTCTTTTTTATTGAGCTCAACACAACACATTCTAGGATTGCTTTTTCTTCTAAGAGTATGCCATGGAATATATTTTAGTAGGCAACGTAATTAGGCAGCTTGCCTTTTGCAACAACCCTCACATCAGAAGCACACCATTTATTATTTTCACAGCGTATATAGTGTTCACAGGGTATCAAAATGCTTGTTACGAGGTTCAGATTGCAGGACACTGATGAGATCAACATTTGTGCAGAACAAGACACAGAGTATTACACAAAAGTAATACATAAAAGTATATATAGAATTAAAATATAAATCTCCTATTTTTAATAAGAGAAGACTAGCAGACTGTAACGTGCTTGTAGAGCAACAATGATGTCTACAAATGCTGTCTAGTTAGGCAGCTCACTTGGTTTTGGTTTTGGTCAGCACTGATGTGTTTCTTCCTCCGACCAGAGCAGGGACCGGGGACACATGGTTATCATTGAAGAGGATTGTGGATTCCTTTCATCCGGGGGTGACTGTCTGTTTCCTAAACCCCGCTCTGACCTCCCTTACCTTTATCTCTCCCTGTCTCTCTCTCTTCCTTTCTCTCTCCATTTTCACCCGCTCTCATCTGCTTCTCATCCGTGAGTGAAAGTGAATCGAGGGGTTTGGAATCAGAGCATGTGTAATGTATGTCAATGCTGGACTGTAAACCGTTTTCCCATGTACAAGTGGAGGTTATCTATTCCCATAATACGATACAACGATACATTATCTGCTGTAGACAATAAGCCAATAGATACACATGGATCACCAGTTCAAACAGTGGTTTGAGTAAATGTGAGGGGGAAAAAAACAAATGGAGATTTGACGGGGCAGCCTGCCATTTCAAAACACACATACAGGCATTCTGTAAGGCTGTCAGTGCCTGTTAGGCTTGGCATCCTGATTAACAGGCGGTTTGGATCAACTTTCAGAAGACCTTTTCCCCTCCACTCCTCTCCCATTCACAGACAGAGAGTGAGAGAGGAGGATTATGGGAAAGTCTGAAAGGCTTAGAATATATATATTCTTTTTTTCTCATAATTTTATTATTTTATCTGTATTTTTAAACTTTTTTAATTGCTTTAACTCTGAGGATTTAAAAAAAGTGAGCAATTCATAAAAAAAAAAAAGAATTTAGCAGTTCCAACAGTATTCGTTATCGGATGATATTAGAGATTGTTTTATTTATTGTTATTTAAATGTGCATGCTCATTTCTCCTATTTAAAAAATTTAGATTACCTTTGCCATTATCTAACACTGACTTAATTTTTTTTAACTTATATTTAAATACCACTTTTAAATGTATTATTTAGCAAATCTCAGTAGAATATCTATTTTTATACTGTATATTACAATTTTGTGATGCATAAACTCACATGTAGCATTTAAAAAAAAAATTGTGTGTTTCAAATTTAATTTATTTAGACAAAATAGTATAGAATTTTAATCTTGTCTATTTATTTTGACTTATTGTTTCAACCAGAAGTTTAATATCAGGGCATCACTACTTTAATTTTCACTCTTTGAAACTAAATCCTAAGGGAATGGAGCTGATAATGAGTATTTATTTGTGTTTAGGAGTTCTGAGACTTAAGACTAAACCAAAAGATCCCTGTGAGTCATTAAATCCACAGTAACATCAGCCTTAAAACTGACCCAGATCACACACTCAGCCAATAATGACAGAGCCTCAATGCAGAATCAGATCATCCTGATGATGTCTATCACCACATTAAACATTTTTTCACCATAAAAAACAAAAAAGGCAAGAACGTTTTCCTTGGATGCAACGTGTCCTACAGAGACCAGTCGGCTAAAGGTGCTCTTTTTCTCTCGCTCTAACCATCTCCCGTTCACCCTCAGAGGAAAATCATTAGCTCCTACTTTTCCTCCATGGATAATGTGTTTCAAATGACTCCTTGCATCTCTTTCATCCCTCTTTGTCTCTCTCCTTTGGGGCAGGGTGCCTCTTGAAGGGCTTGTTTGGAGAGGGATGTTTCCTCCTGAGTTTGGCCAGGGCCCATGGCAGGTTCGAGAGGGGCCCCTGCAGGCCTCTATTCTACAGGTTGATGGATGGCTGTTTCACCTTGGACAGCTCTAAGGGTGGGGGGGGAAACGTTGCTGCTTTGTAATGCTGTAACGGGGCTCGTTCACCCCCCGAGACGGATGGCACTCCAAATAGAGTGAGCGGCAGGGGGCCATGTGGCTTGGTAAGTTAACAAGCTCATGTGTGCTTTTCTCGCAATATACGGAGCGCTGTCACACTCGACCTCTACACAGCGGGGTCACGGCTTCTGTAGAACGCAAGGTGGGAGGGGGTCCGCATTTGGCCGGTAAAGACATTATAGGAGAGAATGCTCACACATGCATAGAAACCCCCTGGTATATAGGTCTCTTTTTAACCCTTTCGTACATTTTAACCCCTTTCTTAGTTTCCTGAGCCCACTGAAGAAAGGCTCTGCTTTTAAGACTACAACTAAACTAGAAACACCATGGGTATACCTGATAAAGTGTATACCTTGAACTGAAAAGGTGTTTGTTATTTGGCTAATACACATCCACATGGCTCAATCAATCAGATTTTAGAGCTGGAACTTATCCAGTGATATTTAAAGGAACATTTTGTGTTCAAAATACTCAAGCAATAGCACAAGCTATCAGTAGCACCTGTGATACGTTGTCAATTACCACAAAAAAAAAACATTTTAGTTTATAACAGTGATGTTTACAGTAATTTATATACAATGGAATTCCTTTCCTTGTGTAGTATCCAAAAACCATGTGCAAAACTTTTACTTTTAAGGCTACAGCAGTTTGTCATTGGGGCAGCACCCTCAAGAGGTACACCTTTATAATTTAACTACACTTTAAGGGTGCATATTAGTACCCTAATGTACAATTTTTACTCATTAACACACATAATGTTTGTTTTGGGGCTTTACTTTAGAGTATTTTCTAACATTTATCCTAGCGGAAAGCCTTCCACCTTAGACTTCTATTGTGAGTACCGTAAAATTATTTTTAGTTACTGAGGGACGGGTCCAAATCATTTTTTGTGTTAGTCGACAGCATGACAGCAATGCTGTTGATAGAGATTCGCTTATTTTGAACCAAGAACATTCCTTTAACTTCTCCTCTCCAAAGTGTAGTCAATCGTATACCTTATCTTCTCCGTAGTGACCTGTTTCACCCTCCTCTGACCTGTTTTTAGGAATTTGCAGGGGAATTTACAGCAGTCGTGGCTGTATACAGGCCAGCTGACACAGAGAGTGTCTTAAGCACACAGATATACAAACACGGGAAACATTTGTGCATGCTGAGTGGTATAAATGCCATTCAAAGCTGTGGATACACAGAGGTCATCTCAGGGCTGAAGTAAAAGGTGCTGAAATATGTAAATCTTGGGCAGAAAAGCCTGAATATCTGTAATTGCTTCAGCTGGTGGGCCAGACGTGGTGCTGTAATAACAGACTCCCAGGAATCACAACAATGTCCCAATACTTCTCCACACTCGTGTTTTTAAACTCTCAGCTAATTTCTCTCAGCATTATTCCAGCAAAAACACATTATACCATTAATTGAACCTCTCCAAGATGTTTTTTAAACCTTTCAAGTCATTTTTGGCTGCCTTTATGTGTAGACCTAACTGAATCCAACAAGCGTTGATGGTGGTAAAATTCAGGATTAGTGGACACCAAGGAAAGATGACGTGTTCGGCTCAGTCATGGATGGTTGGAAAGACCCTTCCCCGCTCTGTCGACACTCTCTTCCCATCTCCAGTTCTCCATCGTGCTAAATGCCTCTCCTGTTAGCAGGCATTAAAAAGCCATTCACACCGCAGCCATGTGCTTGAGTTGGCCGGCATAATAGCTGAGCTACGTCTGGAAGGTGTCCGTTATTCTCTCAATCATTTATTTTCTCCATCTCCCTTAGCTTTTGGCACGCCAACAGCATGCGGTCTCTATAGACCGGTGCTCAAAGCCGCTCAGACACGGCAGATAAAGTCTCTCATGCAGCTTTTTTTTTGCTTAAAACACAGAGAAATGGCTGTTATGACTGTTACCTATGAGAGCCGGAACTGAGAAACGTGATTTATGCGTTTGAAAGCAAAAGGATTTGCTAATGCATGTCGATCGAATATCATGGCAAGCCACGGAAAAGCGCTCTCTGGCACGGACGAGTGCCTGAAGCCATATTTTTCACATTAGAGGTTCTGTACAGTTGCCTTGTGGTGCACATATCCGCTGGCACCCTGCTTGGGGGACGATCAAGCCTCGCAGGAGCTGTTCTCATACTGCGATGCCCATCTGACCATCATCATAATCAAATACACTGCACATGGGCCCTGTGAATGATCCAGTGTAGCAGTGCGGGCTGAACTGAGGGCATTTTGGAAAGTCAGGGAGGAGTTAAGAGCTTGATGGGTGGGATAGAGATGCTGTAGTGCAAGTCTCTTTTTCTCTCGCTCACTCAACCTCCTCCCTTGGGCAGGTGGTCTGGCCGAAAACTGACAAGGGCATCAGAAACCAATTACCCAGACTGCTTACACACAGGCTTTTCGCTGCCAAACCAAACTATGCTATCTGAATAGGCCTGCGTGTTCACTCCCACCCGAACCCCCCTTTCTCTCTTTCTCGGTGTCCAGCTCTCAGAAGAAAGAATGTGAGATGGTACCGTATTATTCCCGTTCCCAATCGTTATGCTTTTTTCTCATTTTCATTCATCGCTGACATTGCTTTAAATATCCATTTAAAAGTTATAAACACAATTAAGCTGTATTTATAAAATCATGGTGTATTAAGAAGTGTTTTCCTTTTTTTTCTTTCTTTCTTTCTTTCTTTCTTTCTTTCTTTCTTTCTTTCTTTCTTTCTTTCTTTCTTTCTTTCGTGTTGTTTTAGGATCATTTATATACCGTTAAAGTATTCATTAATATTTGGAATTTGCTTTTATTTTTTCAATGTTTCAGTTTTTATTTTTTAACTTGTACTAGTAGTATTTAAATATTATTATTATTATTTTACTTTTTTTAAGGTCTCGCCTCAGTCGGTAGTGCACAAGAGGCACAAAAAAAACTTGTCCTCTCTCACTGTGACTCCGAAAACCTGAGATTTCTCTCACTCGTTCTCTCTCTCCTCCTGTCTTCCTGTTTTTCTGTCTGGAGGGTGTAATTTCAGATGCCCATCATCATCTCCCATGGTAACTGGTTCCTGAGGAACCAAAGCTGGAATCGTTAAGCAAATTTGATTTCTCAACTCATTTGCCTTCTATAAACGTTGCCATATGTTTGATATTACATATAAGCTGTTCCAGTGGGTGCAGAGGGAAAGCTGAGAAAGGAGAGAGGTGGAGAACAGGAATCGGAACATTAAATGGCAGGTGAAATTGAGCGAGATCTGAGGCGGAGGAAAAACAGAGAAGATGAGAAGAACGATATGCCAAAACATCACTTTTCTTGGCCATAAATAGGGAAAAAGACAAAACATCAATTCTTTCAATCAGTCTGTTATTACATGTGCAAAACAAGAACATCCGAATGTTGAAAGTTCAACCAGCAGACAACCGTGATAGAAAACAACACCATGTCCCAACTCTACAACGAGACTTAAACAATGCAACATTGAGTGGCTAACCAGAATCCCTCTGTAGGCTGAATCAAAAGTATATTGTTTCTGGAAAAAAAGATTGTAAAAGCACTCAAGTATTTAACTCAAGGACAGCCTGAAGGTTGGACAGTTTTGTGCACTGTAAGGAATGTAGGCAAAGGAAAATGACTAACTTTTAAAATTAAAATCTAAGGTTTATAAATGTCAATGGCTATATCAATGTCCAAAAATGCAATTTACATGTTTTCCATGCAGGAAACAAATTGCATTTAAAATATATTCAAATAGAAAACTTGTAATAATATTTTTACTGTATTTTTGATTCAATAAATGCAGCCTTGTTGAGCATAAGAGACTACTTTTAAAAACGTAAAAAATGTATTATGTTTCTAAACTTTTGACAGGTACTTTACATGAAGACAGAATTACATTTTGAATGCTTTGTAGGAAGCATTATAAGCACTAAATGAGGTTATGTAGGGGTGAAAGTGAGAGCAGGGATGGGTTTATAATATTTAAGAATAAAGGAGAGAGGATAAAATGAGACTGGGTGATGATCTGTCAGTAACAGATATGTGTCACTGTTTCCCCTTTGATGTCACTGGCTCTAAACCAGTATTAGCGCAGTGCAGAAACCTAATATTGTGCTAATCTGAACCTATCTGCTGTCGTCTTAGATGGACTGGGGGGGGGGGTACTTGCTGTACTTGCTACCCCATGTAGCTATATATAAAAAGCCACGAACAGTGAGCACTGCATCACATCCCTGTTTTATTGATGAATTGGGACTGAATTTGCCTGATCTCATTCTGATCTCATAAAAAAATGAATGGAATGATATACAATCTTTCCCATCATGCCTCTCTCAAGAGCAGAATGGTAATAACTTTGCATCTGAGTATGAGACCTTGTTAATATCACTGAAGCCTGTCTGCACCCCTCAGGCGCTGAAGATCAGGGGTTGTTCAGACTCTGAGCCTGCAGAGGTTACAGTGACAAAGTGAGGTTTTGAGGGGAAGAGGTTGACAGGGAATCAGAGGATTTATGTGCACGCCTGTAAAACTTTACGAGAGGAGCCGCATTTCTAACGATCCAGCGGGCACTATTCACATCAGTCCCGACCCGGTGGGGGCGAGCTATGAAAACTTTGTCTGAGGCGGAGGTGGAAATGATAAAAGAAGAAGAGAGATGTTTTAGTCAGTGGCTAGCAGCATCTGTTCAAACAATAGCAGCCTGACAGAAGCTGTATGGTTCAAAACTGTCCATAAGGAAAATGAATATTGTGATTAGGGCAATGATTCTCTGCATGCACGTGCCTGCTTGTCCAGGGGTCACAGAAGTAGCCCTATTCCCATCTTTACTCATCTCGTGGGGTTTGTGCTGACATGTACGGGCAGGACCCAGAGGAGTGTTTAGGGAGAGTATGGATCGTGTTAGAGCAGAGGTCAACAAGAGGCTGCCTGTGTGTGCTGTGAACCTGATAAGATTCAGAAAAAGACCATAGAACCAAGCATGGAGGGTCTCTGGATTAAAGAGTTTTCAAAATACATTTACCTTCTGTGATGACAGATTCCTGAAACTGAATATTCTGAACTTAACATTATTATATTCAATAATAATTATATATTATATTCAAATAATGTATTTTATCTATTAAGATTTATTGGATGAGGTTGAAATGTGACAATATATATATATATAACATGCACATACACACTACCGTTTAATGTTAAAGAAGTCACCTATGCATACCAATCCTGATGAAAATTTGCATAGAAAAAGTAGCTGTTTTCTATGTGAATATATTTTAAAATGTAATATATACCTGTGATGGCAAAGCTGAATTTTGTATAAAGTAATGTTCAATTTCTCATTTAGTGTCTTTCAGTTCATGTACTTTCAAATGTAATGAAGTCGACCACACAAGTGGATTTCCTCTAGTTTTGTGTCTGTGTGTGTACATGACAAAAATGTCTCATTTCAATCTTCTTTGTTCCACTAACAAAAGCACTGCTGGAAAGTTTCCTCATATTTCTGAAAGGGTGCCATGTTTGTGGTCAGTCGCCTCAGAAATCTTTCCTATGAAGAGGGAACACTCTCCAAACCTGTTGACCGTTTGAAGGGTGTTTGTAGTGTGTTATCTGATTTAACTCTGTTACACCCATTGGTTGTATTTGTGTGTTTTTTTTTAATAAAATAGACCTTGTTCTCACTGATAGGTAAGACAGCCGGTGGGCGACCTTTTGCGTGACGTTAGGCCATTAGAGCAAAGATGAAATTACTGTTCCATTCTCAAGGAGGAATGCAGTGAAGATGATGAAGAGAAAGGAAAAGAAAGGTGGATCTTGGCACTGGGATCACAGTTGTGTGGAATAGCACTCTGTCTTGTGCATTCCCAGCTGTTGGGAGCTCATAGCACGATCTATCCCCAATGTGCAGAATTCATTAGCGCTGGAATACTGTAGCACAACAGACTTTCATTCAGGCCATTCATTCAGTCATTGAGATGTTTCATGGATCACTAACAATAGATTGATTTACTGATGCATTAACAGCAATCAACTGATTTTGATACAAAGAACGTCTGACTGCATGAATCATTAAATATCAGAAATCACTGATCACAGATCAGGCAATGGAATGAACATGGTTACTTATATATTGTGACATTACTGTCAGGTCCATTTCTTACAGTGAAAGTCTGTTTGCAAAGCTTGCGCCGAAATTGCAACTGATTTACCTAAGAATCACAGTGAAATGTACTAAACAAACAAACAAAGCTCTACTGAGACATTCACATAGTTGAAAATATAAAACCACTTTCTTTGCATTAGGATTCTGTACCTCTTTTCTCTCTCTTTCTCACTAACGCGCCAGTGGGCCGGGCAAAAGATATGATGATGTAGAAGTAGGCGTTGTTTTTATTCTGCTGAGGCAGTCTTACGTCACACTATTACGTCAATGTGACAAAATTCCAAACAAGTCATTTTCTAAGCTTGGATTCAATAAAAGCTGTTTTTGGACTAGGTTTTGAGTTCTAAAACTTACAGGATGTTTTTATAGCACAATGACCGTATATGTCGAGGAAAGGAAATTTGATTTCTCAATTCATGACCACTTTAATAGACTTCTATCAAGCACATAATAGCAATCTTACCAAAACGAAACGTATGAACTGTAGTATACACTCGCAGACACACATCTTTTGCTATTGAGTCCAAATTCATTTTACGCATTAACATTATCCGCTTCTATTTTCAACTTGACAGAAAGCAGAAAAAGCCACAGGACAGGATGTTTGTGGGACACAAACTCCAGTGTGTACTTCATGGATAATTACCTCTGCGAGGAAGGGCGCACCCTCAGCACAGACACAGAGTTGGCCTTGCTGACCACTGCTCAGTCGCTGTGTGTGTGCCACACTTTGGGGAAAGATGGCACTTTGATGTAGGTAACTACCTCCTATTTGATGAAAGTAAACATTCACGGTATCCATGGCTTGGCTTTTCCACTTCAGTGATTTCCACAGCAAGCCTACTTTTCAGGCCAATACATAATTGTTTAAGTGGTCCTGGACAGCAGGGGACAATTTAGTCATTAGAAAGGCCAATTAAGTAATTAGGCCAGCGGTTTGACTGCCGCGTGTACGCTCACAGGCCCCGCAGATTGCCTGATTTGGCTTTGGTGCCACTTCTATGCACATTTGCTCTTGATATCATTGAAAGCTCACTAGGTAAAGTCCCCTAGTGGACATCCTCCAAATGGAAATTGCATTTCTTTAAGAGCATGATGGGTAATTGAGAAAATTAAGTCGTGGATATACAAACAGAGGTCATTCCTGAGTCAAAACTATTTATGAAATAGAGAGTGCCAGAATCTTGGGTAATATTTAAAGACATGCTTAAACATCAGCCAATCAGCCACATGAAAACACCAAGCTCCAATACCATCTTGAAACAATGAGGAAAGAATTTGATGATAACATCTTTGCTTCCACCAGACTGAAGCTCATGTGTTCACATTCCCATGTTCTGATATTCTAATTCTCCATTTATTCTAATTCCATTATGCTGACATAAAAATTCCACTCTTTGCAGGTAGAGTGTCACAGAGGTGTGCAAAATGCCTCCACGAAGAGGACGAGGAAAAAAAAGAGAGAGGCAAGGAGAATATTTTGGGCTAGGAGGTTATCCAGCAGGAGCAGAGAGGTGGCTGCTTTTTCCATCACGCCGTTGCTCATGCCAGCAGATCATAGCGCCCAGTTCTTACACATGAGACCTGGAATGTAAATATTTAAATGCAGCAAAAGTCAGATTCTCCTTAATTCTATCATTTAAATATGCATTATTTATCCGAAGTCCATCAGATGATTACAGCATGGAGTATTGAGTAAATATTTGTAGCACAATGCTGATTATAAACTCTTTTGAATAGCCAGTTGACCATTTGCAAAATTTATGATGGAAATTTTACACACATTTTCCATCATGGTGTCATTCCTAATAACATTTCTAATTAAGCAGTAAGAATACAAGCAAGAGTGCAATTGTGCACTGAATGGCTGTGATTCGGGTGCTTGCTTATGATGTTCTTCATTTTTAAGTTGCTAGTTTAAAAGAAGTCTATTCAAGGCTGTATTTCTTTGATTAAAATGCAGGGAAAACATAATATTGTGAATATTACAATTTAAAATAGCTATTTGAATATATTTATTTGAATATATAAAAAAAATATATATATATATATATTCAGCAGCCATTACTCCAGTCTTCAGTATCACACAATCTTTTATAATGCCGCCTTGCTGAATAAAAGTATTAATTTATTTTTTATAAAAATCTTACTAACACCAAACGTTTGAACAAGAACAAGTTTTTGAACAAATTAATACAAGGTAACTGACATTTCATTCACAATATGGCTGGCCATGTTTATTTTTGCGCCGCCAACAAAAATACTTTAGCTTATACAGTTTGAATTCTCTGTAGCAAACACAGAGAAGCAGTGATACAAACAAATTAGTGGACGGGAATTAATTGCTGTATAATAATATGGTGAAAAGATCATGACAATTTCACAGTGAGTGTACAAACATTTCTGCTGTATTCAACCTATATATTTCTGTTAATCCCATTTTAACAGACTATATCCCTCCACGGTCCATCAACACTTTAGCACTTCTTCACAGCTGAAAACAGATGTGGCTTCTGCTAAAGTGTGAGATCCAACAACTTTATACTGTTAGTCTAAGTTTGCAGTGGGGTTTTCACTCCTTACGCAGAGCCTGAAATAGCCTTGTAACTTTCCCCTTTCTGCTGGTCAGAATCACACAGAGACTCTAGTATACATGGGGTTGTCTGCATCGTCAGCAAGGCCGTGACTTTTGACCTCAGCCCTGACGAGATTGGCACATATATGATGTTTCATGTACATTTTTTGTCTTCTAAGCACATGCATACATTGCTTTAGCATAGGCATGAGGCATTCATTCCAGTGATGCATTATGGGAGCTTTTCTCACGAAACAAGAGATAAACAGCTTGTCCTCCACCCCTATGGACACCGTGTTCTGCTATTGCCTGGTGTATTCTGCATGCTTTAAGCTTTAAGTAAGTGTGTGTTGCTTCCTGTCATGCCCAGCTGTCTGTGTTCATCCATGTTTGCGAAGCTAGAGATGAACCATGCGCTCCATGCAGCCTTTGAAACTCACCACTCCTGCTTCAAGGAGAAAGCCAAACCCTCCCCAATGCTCTTCAACTCCCCCCTGCACTCTATCCGAGAGCCAGACATGGATCTGTGCCAGGCCAGGCAAACCGCTCTATCCTCCAGGCATCACACCCCATTATCCCCCAAGGAACCACATCAGCACTGAGATGGGACCTGTTTTTCTGTAGCACCTTTCAAGCTCAAAGCACTTCCTGAGCTCTTGGCGACGATTCCCAGCGAACAGAGAGGTAAAAGGTCAGGCTAACTGCTTTAACCTAAGGTAAAGGCCAAGGAGGTTAATGCCAGTGACAACTGATGACTCACACCACAAAGCCCCTAGAAAGAACGCACTGCAAGATTGAGGATATCGTAGGCAGTTACTTTTATTGGGAACGATTAATACGCCGGCTAGCGGCATTTGGAAGCATTCCCAACTCTGATCTCCCACAATCCCGTGGCTCATGTTTCAGATTAAGCCTCGCAGCGACACCACAGCCTACACATCATCCAACCCCTTCCTTCTTGCCTCCACGCATGATCTTGCCGTCTGACCTCACTCCTGCTTGAGCGTTCCAGGCGAGCACAGCGCTCAAATTATCCTTCAGATTCTAATACAGCATAATCATTTGCCTGTCATTTTCATTTCATGCTCTTTACTTCTTCTGGGACTATTTTTGGGTGGAAAGCTGTAGGAAATTCAGATGTTCAAAAGCTTGCTGATTAGCCCTGTGATTAAAATGGATCGCTGGCTGAGCCTTCGCCAGAATCTAAAGCAGAGACTTCTACAGTCATTAAGAGCACTTTGTAACAGTTCACATTGCAGTGCCTAACTCCATCTGCTCTGCCCATTCTGATCACATTTAGTGTACGAACACAATTCGCTGAAAAGTAAACTCATACTCAAAGAAATATTTGATGCAATAAATATCCAAACCCAAAAGCCATTCAGTCTGAAAGCATTATTTTGCTGCTACATTAAATACGATTTTTCGACTTGCTCAGCCTGGGAATGAGAGTGGTATTTTGACCTCTCCCAGATTAAAGACGAGAGTTCTGTCACCCTTAGCTGGGTCTACATTTCCCACGATTCCTTACAGGGGGTGCGCTGTATGGCGGGCCCTGAAGGCATGTTCTTTTTTGACAGCATAGTTAGGAGGTGCTGATGAAAGTGGAGAGGCTACGTTGCCCCTGTACCCTCTCAAATTAGCACAGGAGCCCTGTTGCCTGTCACACGGGGGGCCCCGACTCACAGATTCAGTTGCAGTGTGAGCATTTATGACTGTGTTGCTGCCACTGATGCAGGTTTGGTGGTGCTGAGGTTGCGGATGTATATTTTTTTTATGTATATGTGTCACACAAGGAACAAAAACTCTCTCGGCCGTGTTGAATTTGTGGATGTGAATTTTTTATATATATACATTTAAAAAATTACATATTTATTCATGTGTGTGTGTGTGTGTGTGTGTGGCAAGCAAAAACTGTCTGCCTGTTTAATATAACTCCTACGCTCTATACATATTTCTGACCCACTTCTTCAGTGCAGAAATAAAAGCTGGATACCCTCCACCTGCATATCATCAAGCAATTAGGTAAGTTTGTCCATCTTTCACTCTAATGTTACATTCGACAGGCAGCAATAGGATAATCAAGACGTGTCAGATGACAGCGCGACCCCACAGGCAGCCAGAGTCATTCTCTTTCCTCCCTCTATACCTCATAAATATTATTCAGCATTGATTTCCACACCAATCTATCAACCTGACAGCTGCTCTCCCTCCCCCCTCTGATTTAACTTCAGTGGTTTCAGACTTTTTTTTGTCAGACTTTTATCTCATTTCCTCCCTGCTCTGGTCTGTCGGTGGACATTCATAATCACTTAATCCATAACAACACCTTTTTTTTTTTAACCACCGGATCTCCCATGCACACTTGCCAAAACACACACACAGGCCTCTCTGTCTGGTTGCCTGCTCACTGACCTGTGAGAAGTTCAGTCCATTCAGGGGATGACACTGTTCCTCCACCCTCTCCACAGCACCTGTCTGCTTCCCGAGACGCTCTGCCTCCTGCGCCATGAACAAATCGAGCACTGGAGTTCCCCTCGACCGCACATCTGCTTCAGTCAGAGAGTTCACCATCAGCATCACCCATACAGGCCTCTTGCGTTCCCAGTTCCCCGCAATGGCATTGAAGAGGTAGTCAGCATAAAGTCCACGGCCACGCTGATCTGCCGTCATCCAGAAGGGCATCATGTGTTTGACGTAGTCCAGGTGGCGCTTGAGGCGACGGTAGAGGTCGCGCGGCAGTAACGTCTGGAGGTTTTCTCCGTTGGGCAGAAGCTGGCAGCTGGTGAGTTTTGAGATGGTTAGAGGATTCGTGAGGTCCAGTTCAAAGAATACATTGGTGCTGGTCTGGAAGGCCTGTTTCGAGTTCTCAGGGATGTAGTCCCAGACTCGAGTGTAGGGGACGTGGATTGTCCCGAACAAATAGGACGGAGGGTAAGGAGGAGGCCGTTTCACAGTCCACAGGAATGAGTTCATGTCTTTCTGCTGTACGAAGAAAAAAGGAATAGAGAGGAGATTTTAAGGTAATTAAAGCATTGGACTGACACAAACACATCAAGGTTATTTCCTTTAACTCGAATAGCTTTATATTTAGAAAAGTAGCCTATATATTTTAATTTTATTATAATTTAAAAAAATCTTAATACATTTTTTTAACTGCATGAATCAAAGTAAACCACACTGATGAAGTATTGGACACCGATATAATAATCTTAACTGGATTCCACAGAGTAAGACATTAACTTTTTCCTTATTCACAGTCAAACTGAGAGAAAAAAAGCACCGTATAGTAGCTGTATCACAGAGGAGTCGGTTCATGCCAGTGCACTGATAGAGCTGCCGTATTAAATCTGGGGTGGAAATGTTTAACTGGGGTTCTTAGTTTACAGTGTGCCTCTCCTCGTAAAAAGGGCCTTTACACTCCGCAGAGCTGCAAACCTCTGCTGTTCTGCACCCTCTGAAACTCTCAAGTATTTACTAGTTGCTGAGGCTGTCAATAGCTGTGCCCTCGTAAAATGTAACCTTCAATGAACAACTCACTCTTAAACGGTCAATCTTTAATTTGAATGAATTGTTCATCCACCTCAGATCAGGAAAGAGCAGTTTAGAGTTTATTAACCACTAGTCAGAGCTGATGGTAATGAGAGCAGAAAGAACTGCAAGTGATGTTTGACTATATTTTTTGAAGTTCCCCCTTCCCCAGGTATCTTATACTTGCACACAACTCTTTTTTTCTTTTTGACTGGATCTATTAAGTAGGCCTACATTGCGAAACGCAATTCATACAGAAATGACTTGGATATACACCTCTTCCATTATATCTGAATTAGACATTTTAATATTTTTATTGAGGGTGTTATGTGCAGAAAGCTATTTTGCTGTCATGTGACAATAACACATTAAGACCCCCATGTCATTCAAAAAATGTTTTACCTTTTTTTGGATCAAATCAAATAGAGTAAATGTAAGCAACTCTCCATGGCTGAAATAAAAATATGATATATATGCCTAATGATTTTTTTGAAAATAGTGATAAAATATTTCAGTACTGTTTACTTGGTTATATGTGATATTTTAGGGTCATGAAATCAAAATATATATTTTTAAATGGTATAAATGTTTATCAAAAATGTATGAAACCAACATAAATGCGAATGCATTTCTAAGAACTTGCATGTTTTAATATTATCTTTTTAAATTTGTAACCTGACATCCTTATTGTTGTTAATGTTGCTAATGTGCCTTGGCTGTCAGCATTTATTTAGCTATAGGCTCTATTCCTTTATTCCTTTTTTCTAGGTCTTCAAGCCTGAAGTCCTTGTTCGTTAATGGCCACGTGCGACGGCTCTTGTATTAGCCTAAATGGACACCTGTGAAAATGACTCGAACACTGACCAGCTTTACTGGAGAGAAGCTTATACTAAAGTAATATATTGTGTATTAGCCGGTCACATTTGCAGACCCTCTGCTCTGTTTTATAGAGTAATTTCTTAACCAAAAACAGGCCTCGCAGTACTCGCGCATTATGAATTACATAAAGAATGCACAGGTCATGTCCTGGACAATGGGGCCATTAATGATATAAATCTCCAGGAAAAGATAAACATTAATTGTCAAAACAAATAGAGAGGTAAATTGGCAGAACGTTTGCGTGCATAATGCATTCATTTTCGGATTAGTAACCTATATTTAACAAAGTCTGTTGCATTTTAGCCTAAATATAGGCTGCTCAAACACTATTGAATGTGCGAATCTCTATTAAGATTTGGGATAGTCAATATGTTTACTTTAAAGGAATATAATGCATCATCTTTCCTTATGATTTCCACCCCGACCGACGAGGAATTCTCTCCTCAACACATTGTATGGCTCAGATGAAAGCGAGACATTAATTGCGTTAAACAGACTCGCGCACTTGCCAAATCATAATGAAGTAAATATGCTCGATAACTACTTTAACAGTTCTCGTCTCACGCACTGAAACTTGATCAGTTTATGGGGGTCAGTGATTTTTTCCCATATAAATGCATTTGAAGTCTATTCACCCGTGGGCTTCCCCTTTTTCCTTTGACACATAAACTGGCATTGCACTGGCAAGAGTTTAACGGTATTTCACTTGGCACAAAAATTCATTTTTCAGGCCCAGATTTCTACGAGTATATGACAAGAAGTGACACGCGGTTGGCTGGACGCCACTAAAATAATTGTTTAAAAACAATAAATTCCTATGGCTCAATTATTAACTGGAATGCAATAAATCTAATAATAATAATATACAAATAATTGTTTCTATTGCGATTATAATAGGGATTTATATGATAACTATTTTATTTTAAAATATTATCTAGGCCTAGGCTATATTTGGTGTTGTTAATAATACGAAGAGGAACAATATCGTGCAGAATAATTAAATAATAAGAAACGAAGATCACTTTAATCTAGTAGCAAAAGTTTTATGTTAAAATAAATGTTAAAAAATCATAATTTAGTACCCAGATGCAATTTTAGTTTGAGAAAAAGATCGTATGGCTACAGATAAAACAAATGCATCTATTTTTAATTCATTCAATTTTCTTTAATTTTATTCAACTAAAACTTTTATTAAACATAGGCCTACACGCATTCTACTCATTTTGATTTAGCCTATAGTGTCTTGACAATCTGGAGAAAAAAAAAGAAAAAAAACAGTTGTTGATAATAAAAGCACCTCTTTAAAATAGCCCACACCAGCAGCGGAGAAGATCAAACAGCGAATCAATTTATACTGTTTATAATATCATTCAAGATAGATCTAGTTAACATGTAATTTACGAGGATCTCCAAAGGTGCGTGCATTGCGCGCGAAGCAACTGCAGAAAGTGCGTTTGAGACAAACTCACCGATACGGGCTTGTCACATTGCCGCGTGCTCTCGTGCGTGTCCCGGGGTGAGCCCACTTGAAAGAAAGCGCATAAAGTTACCAACCATCGTAGTCCCGAGTGACAGTTCATTTCGAGATGAGAGGGCACAGGACACCTCACGTTTCCCTCAGCTCCGTTACCTCTGTTGTTTACAAGTTTTTCCTGGTTTCACAGCACAAATGAAGTGTTTTACGCCGGTTACGATAATGAGCTCACATTTGCCGTCTCGAAAGGGAAGCATTCTGCCCCTCCGCCATTCTACTGCCCCAGACTATCAAAGAGATTCGCGTTGTCTCCTGTCTCTCTCTCTCTCTCTATCTCTCTCTCTCTCGCTCTCTCTATCTCTCTCTCTGTCCAGTTGCCCAGCTGTGGAGAGCACAAACTCTGCGCTGCGCCCCTCAAGTTTCCAGCTTAACTGCGCCGAGAACGTGAAACGCCTTGAATGTTTCCCCCTCTGCTTGTTTTACAAGAGGAGGGGAGAACAGGTTCTTTCAGAGGACGAGAGTGTGTAGCATTTCGACGGTCATAGAACAGAGCATTGATCTTTAGCCTGTAGCTATATTGAAAATATTGCATTTTTCATTAGATGAATGTAGACTTTTCATTAGATGGATGTGCATGAATCGAAGTAAACCCCATAAAATATCCTGTTAAATCTGCTGTGAAACGGACAGCTCTTGTCGCCAGAAATTCACCTGACGACGTTTCGGTCATGACGGAAGAAGTTTTGTGCTCTAGCTTATATTTTGCGATTTCATACAGCTATATCATCTACTACTGCGGTATAATGTTAATATTCCTGCTGACTTGGATTACTAAAATCTGCTTTGTACCTTAAAATATAACCACCATAATTTTACATGCCACGTGATGAACAATGAGGCTACTATTAAATGTATGGATAGTTAGCACAGTGTTACACAAAATACCATCCAGGGTAACACGCATGACAGTACAAGCATTAACTAAACAACAAAAAGTGTTACACCCTAATTTCAAAAAGTAAGTCAATTTAGATAAACAGAATGTGATGTAATGTGGGGACTCATGGGAATGCCTTTATTGATATGCCTTTCATTGTGTTTCACTGTAAATTATATCTTGTATTTTTCTAAACAAAATACATTTTAACATTACTCTAAATATGCATGTATTATCTTGTTAAATATAGATTTGCACTGTAAAATAGGCCTGTCGGCTATATTAATTCATACTTTTTACTTTCATAATCACATTTTTTAATATTTTACAGTGAAATTGCATTTATCCATTAATCTATCTGCTTTTTCTGTTAAAACTGCATATTTTACAGGGAGTTAAAATAATCCGGCAGTGGTTCTTAAAGGGTTAGTTCACCCAAAAGTTAAAATTCTGTCATTAATTACTCACCCTGCACGTCAGTCCAAACCCGTAGGGCTTTTGTTCATCTTCAGAACACAAATGAAGATATTTTTAATGAAATCTCTGAGCTTTCTGTCCTACCATTGACAGTCTATGCAACTACAACTGTCAAGCCCTAGAAAGGTACCAAAGACATCATTAAAGTAATATGTGTGACTCCAGTTGTTTAACCTCAATTTTATGAAGGGACGTGAGTGCTTTGTTTGCACAAAAAACACGAATTAACACTTTATTTACAAAATATTAATCTCCGACACGTGTTGACGCGAGAGCAGACGCTTTGGAAATTAATATTTTATAAATAAAGTGGTAAATTGTGTGTCACTTGCGCTTCATAAAATTGAGGTTAAACCACTGGAGTCACATGGATTACTTTAATCATGTCTTTATACCTTTCTCGGGTTTGAAAGTGGTATTTGCGTAGGCTGTCAATGGAGGAACAGAAAGTTCACAGACTTCATTAAAAAGATCTTCATTTGTGTTCCGAAGATGTTACAGCACAAACGACGTTCTTCATGAATTTGTAAATGTCATCAGGGTCTTTTATTGTTTAAATGTTTCGTTTTTGACATATTGTACTGTTTACCCTCAATTCATCACTGTCACAATCTATTTGACAGTAATGCGTTTTGGCTATTGCCTCTAATCATTTTTGCATTGACGTGTACTGGATCGCAGGCGTAGCTATGATTAATGGATCCAAACATTGTAGGAAGTAATGCCTGCAAAAATATATTTTAAGTTTGTTTTTCATTCCATGTCTTAAGGATGTGTCACTCCGGCCAGTAACACCGGTGGATGAATGGCAGTGCTGAAAGCCAGTTGTCGTGTTTCCGCAGTCCCAAGCTCTGGTGCCGTGACCCGTGTTATTGTCCGAGTGGATGGGCGAGTGACAGTGTCAAGTAGTGGGCAATTAATCATACGGATCCTTCAAAACAAGTGCTACATAGAGCTCCGCTGGTGACAGCAGAAAGGGTCGACACAAGAGCCCCTTTGTGTTTCCATCACGTCTCATTCTCCAGACTCTCCACAGGTCCGTATGGGGCTCCAACGCCGGCGTACTTGCTCTTACCTACTGTATATTTTCTGTCGGCTCAGTGATTACACCACACTGATTACAACCTTATATTTGTTTATGTGAGTGCGAGCCTGCTCAACCAGGCCTTGATGATCTGCAGTATCAGTAAGTTTTAAAGCAGCATGTTTCAATCACAAGCGTTGATGAACGATTAAATTATATATATCTGGCTACAGTAAAGTAGCTAATGAACGGCTTTAGCTAAAATATTCCTCGCAGTTTACCCCACGTGCTCTAGTTACGGTAAGAGCTTCAGTGAGAATCAGTTTTCAGTCTGAATGATAGATAATCCCGTTTAATTGTGTTTTTCTACGGCTCATTGACCGTATGTGCCGTTTAGCGGGTTTATTTGACTGTTACTCTCATGGTGAATGTCAATGTGAGCCCACATCTGCCTTCTCTCATTGTGTGTTCTGTTATTGAGATCTTTTCTCTTCGTACATGTCTTCTGTATCACCTGTGGCCACCTGCTGAAGCATTTACCTGTTGAAATGACGCCTGGGAAGAGCTCAGGGTCTTAGGGTGATTTTCACATTCTTGGCTGGCAAGTGCCGAATATTCCTGGATCTGCTCCAGAGCTTGAAGCACATTTATTGTGCACTAGGATAGTGGAAATAAAACAGTTAAATGTTAATGTTCTGGTTGTTTCTTTAATGGATGCCTTGGGAAGCATAAAACTAAGAGCATGTGTGTTTTTTATGGTCACAGCGCTGTCATAGTTCGTATCTGCATTCATTCACCTCATCGTCAAGCTCAACCCTTCAACTGGACGTTCAACCAAACAAACACGCTGACAGACCAGTCTGCGCTCTCATATGCCGTCAAGCTGCTTTTTATGATGGAGTGGGTAATGTCTTTCACCTCAAGGTTCCTCAAGGCGCTTGTTTTTGTGTTTCTGAGGCCGAGAACTGAAGCTTTGACGTTTCACAGCTCTCCCCCGAATGAGCTCATGAATCATGATTAAGTCGAGAACAAATGTCTTCATTTATATTTGAAGGTCATTTCTGTTCATTTGGGAGCCTGTGCTAATTTTGATCTCTTTTTGGTGCCTTACCTGCTGTGTCCATTATAATATGTTTAACTTGTTGATCTTTAAAACGGCGCCCTCTATTGCCCACTCATGGTATTGCAAGAGTTTGTGAGAACAAACTAAGAGAAACGACCATTGTGCTACTCTCAGTAACTTAAGACAAAGTCAAACAAAAGGAAAAGTTCCCAGCAAGAGGGTTATGAAGAAATTAAAAAGAAAACCACTCAGTCCAGACCGTGCTGCTCATCCTGACAGTTCTGTAGCCGAACATGAGAATACTGCAGTCAATATTGTCTGTCGCCCAAACCAAAAACAACACAACACGGCCTTGTTGTCAATATTGAGGTATTGTTGTGGTTTCCAGCATTTTGGATTTCCTAGGACAGTATGGGGCAAAGCGGTCCTCACAGAAGGGGGTTGCAAGTGTCGTTTAGGGGTCACTAGAAGAAACATGAGGCTCTGAGTTAAGTGAACTAGTAATAAGCCTAAGGAGAGAAAAAAAAGTTTAAGATTTCACAGTTTTCATGCCAAAACATGAATAACTTGTGTAGTTATGACAGCAAAGTGTAGCAAACTACAAAAACAATAAAGGAGAACGACTCCGTTTACGACTGTTTGAACTATGTGCTTTCCTGGCGTGTGCTCACACGCAGACAAAGACTGTCGGGCTATCTCATGAATCAGTATGAGAGAGATGGAGAGAAAGAGTGAAAGTGAGAGGGGGGATGTGGAGAGATTCAGATGATGATAAGATTGGAAGGCGACAGACGGATGGTTGTTCGCTTTCTTTTAGACTATGATGGAAATCCTTACAGATCGAATTTGAAAGGCTGCTTCCAGGGAATATCGGAAACTGTGGATGGAATTGCTTAGCTTTGTTTGTTTGATGTTGGAATAGGCTTAACGGACTTGTTAGTGTATGTATGTAGGAGAGAGAGTGGAAAAACAGTGTTCATAACCTCAGAAAACACTGAACAATCACATCAAAGAGCTTGCAAACAAAGGCTTCCCATAATGCAACAGTGCTTTCTTTTTAGATCAGAGATTATGTGTGTAATTGCATGATGATCTGTGGGGGACCCCTGCTATGGCTTCATCTGTTACTGGGGTCTCTCAGTGTTACAGTCTGAATAGACTGCATAACTGCATCTATTCATGATGCAACTGTACAAAGAGCTCCAAAATTACTGCTGGTTAAAGATTGTGGTGGTTTAATATACTGAGACCTGGAAGCCTAGATTTGGACAAAAGAAATCATAATATTATGGAAATAACAACTAAGGCATCATTGTCAGGCAGCAGTTCATTCACATTCACCACAAATCGGCTTATCCAAGAGATGCTAATACATAGCAGACTGGCAACAGGGATCCAGAATTTCCCATAGGGAAAAGGTACTCCATACCGAAGCCGGTGTAAATCATTTATTCTCTGACCATGTAATTATAGGGTTTGAAGGAGCACTTAATCTGACCAAAGCAGGCAAACATTTATTGTCATAAATTTGCCAATCACAATGTACTGACACACCATTAGATGTAGTATATCATCTCCTGTTTAAAATGTACTTGTGTGTGTGTGTTTAAGGCAGAAATGGGTGGGGGGTGGCCAGAGAGCTGCCTAAGAAAATATGGAGAGGCCAGTTTCCTGGCTGCAGCGTACTGTGTAGGGTTTTTATGAGTGGTGAAATCTTAACCATGTTTATCCAGCGTTTTTCCAGTGTTCTTAAAGAACATCTTAGTTTCTTGACCTGGATTACTTGTCAGATTTTGAAATGTTGTGTGTGTGTGTGTGTACATGGTTAAAAATATGACAAAGAAGCCTAGTCTTTTTTAATCAATAATGAATACATTTATATATTATTATTTTTATTAATACATTTCTGTCATGACAACTCTTGGAGTGTTTGGCATGATCATGGATATGACAATGTTCATATTTGGTCTTGGCGGAATAGATCTGCCATGCTGCTGCTGTTGCAGAGCATATCCGGGACTTGCTACTGCCAATACATACGCAATACGCTGCTGTGAGCAAGTATATTGTACATGAATTACCCATAGCAGATCTATAGCCTACAGGTGGAGCTGGGGAAGGTGGAGGGTTTCCAGTAAACACGTCATCAGAGAAGAGAAGAGATGTCGCTACAAGAGGGAGGGGAAGGTATTTTGATTAAAGATAATAAGGGCACATTAACTGTAAAAACATTATTTGTACGGATAAGTCGTTACAAGTTGTAAATACTGTAATATTCCATAAAAAAATACGAATATTCAATGTGACTATAAGTAAGGCAAAAGGTGTGAAAATAAACATTTAGTTCCATCTGTTACTTTCAAACTTTTCAAAGAATAAAAAAAAATTTGTTTTTACAAAAGAACCTCTTTAGATCATATGTTGGTATAAAGGCACCTTTGAAGTCCTGCAAAAATGGCTGAACTGATGGTTATCTCTCTCATGTTGGCACCTTTAAATGTTTGTGTGTTCATGCTGTGATTTGAGCTTGTGATGATTATTTCTGTCTCAGCAATCATAGATAAATCAAAGAAGGCCAGCAGGCCATGGGAGAGAGTTGTGGACTGCTTCCCCAGTCTGTCAAGTGGACATAATTGCAATGCCATTTTTAAAAGCTTGGAGAAGTGCATTACGAATTCTGTCAAACTACATCATTTTCTTGTCTTGGCATAATCACGTTCTTGTCATGTCTGTGTAATTTTGCACTAGAGATGATGTCCTGTAAGTACTTCACTGGATAAATAAAACTCAGATAGATATCCTGTCCAGCATTTTTTGTCTTGAATAATCTTCAGTGATAATTTGTCTTCAATGACTCAAAGCTCTCCAGGGATGCTAAAAATGCAAGTACTTTTCTCAGGACGAAAAAAGGACGTTGAAGTAAAAAGAAAAAATGCTCTGCCTTTGGTTGCAATGACAGATTCTGCACTCTCTGACAACACAGTTGTGCTTTCCTACAGTTTGTTTTCATCCAGTGCTGTCAGTAAACAGCACGATCAGATCCCGACTTTCTTCCGCTACATGTTTTCAATTTCCGCTCACAAACAGTTGTTGCTCTCTGGCTCAACCCAGAAGCAAAGAGACGCTGTCAGTAGGGACATGATAAAGTCTAGGAAGCATCCTACCCTCCATCCCTTAAATTATCATACCACCCCTCTTCCCAACGAACGGCACATAACCGGAAAAAAACAATGAGTGTGGGCGCTTCCAGGAAAAGCTCAGTTCTCATTTTCTGCTTCTCTTGCTGATTCTGAGCATGTGTCTGAGCTTTTACTGTAATCTACAGTACGCCTAGGAAAAGGAAACATGCGTTATGCTGATTTGCTTATTGTCCTGCCAGCGGCCATGGCCTGACGTGCCTGTTTGTGCAGACGCACTTCACACACATATGTTTGTATGGAAGAAATTATACAAGTATGTGAATGAATCATTCATGTCAAATTTCCAGGCACGAAAAGTAGTGTTGAAATCATTATCATATTTATTATAAAATCATATTAATCAATAACTTTGATGATGAGGTGGTCATATTGTCTTTAGAATGGCTGATCCGGGTCCTGATGCTGGATGTCAATCTAATTAGCTCTTATTCATGTCAATCAAAGTGTTCCCTGTAAAAGAAGTACTCTAATATTTGTATTTTGAATGTGCACTAAATCTTAAAAGTATAATATAATATTAATGAAATAAAAGGTCATAAGTGTACACTTTTAAAATGAGGTGCATTTTATAATAATGTCATCTTAAAAGTTTTACTTGAAGGTACGCGTGTATTTTGATGTGTTGACTAAAGCCTACTTAAGCACATATAGTATACTTGTTTATAATTTTAACTGTTATTCGATATTACTTTTAAAGTTATTTTTTAAATTGCAACTTTATAATCACAAAACTGTAATTACAAATAATTATATTTAATTACATGACAAGTTTAGATAAACGTGACGTTAACATTTTATTTCACCATAAATGTTTGTCAGTATATTCGGCAGTACATTAACCATAATTCAAGTCAATAGAAGTAATTATGACATATGTATAAAGACGTACTATTTAAGTGGGTCAAAAAACAAAACAAAGTTCAGCTGCATTTAATATGCATTTAAAACACAATACATTTTAATTTAATTGTAAATTACATGCAGTAAGTGTTCAGTTTGCACTTAAAGTTTTTTTATTATTTTTTTTTATATATACTATGTAAGTCAATGGGGCCCGTTTGGTGACCAACATTCTTCAAAATATCTTCTTTTGTGTGAAAGAAATTCATACAGAAATTCCACAACTTGAGGGTGAGTAAATGATGACAGAAGTATATTATTTTCATTTAGTGAGTACTTTTTTAAAGTATGCTATACTTCTTTTTCCACAAGGGCTTGCCTTTCTAAAGCCTCAGCTAGACTCAGTTCCTCTGGGCTGGACTCCACTAAAGTCTGTAGGGGTTTGTTTTAAGTGTGGGCAAAGGTGAAGAACTAAAACACACACCACTCAACAGGCGGTTAAAAACACAGCAAGGCCCGTATGAAGGCAGAAAGCTTGATTAATGGCTGCGTTCACGGTCCAGCCAGATTCATGTGGCATCAAACATGAGATTCCTGATTCCTCTTAAATCAATCTCAGAGAATTGCAGATTTCCCGGTGTTGAGTTACATCATATCTCAGATGCTGTACGTGATATAGAAGCGTTTCCCTCAATTTGATTTCAATGAGATGAGTGCCTTATGCTCAGACATAATAAACAACAGTCATCCTCTTCGTTTTTCTTTCTTTTTTCCACTCCACTGTCAAACACAGATTTCATCCACATGGAGACATGTTATGAAACCCTTTTATGTGTTTCTGTTTGCAGAACTCCCTCTTCAAGACAAGCCACAGCCGATCAGAGCATCATCATGTGTTGGGTTTAAATGATGCATGGATGGATGAGAAGCATGCAGGTACTGCAGTCTGACTTTCATATGAGTGAGATTACAGATAAAACGTCATGTATCATTGTTAAGTTGATAAAACTATTTTCAATAAAAATGGAAGAGAGTTCTATGAATATTTTTCCGTAAGTGAATTTATCCATACTCAGATATTTATATTACCCATAAAGTCACAAGATAAGCATAGCATGTTATTTAATTGTAAAAATATTCAAATAGTTCTTGGGGGTTTTTTGCTAAAAATGCTCATGAGGGTCATTTTGGTCAATTCAATTTTATTTCCATAATTTGATGGATTTCCAAGTGAAACAGGATATTCAATGAGAAAAATTTGTAGTGCGGCACTTGATTATATCCATGAGGAATTGATTGGCTTGTGAAAATAGGGAGTTATATGCTAGATTGGAGCCAGATTTAAGGGGCGGATTGAGAGATTTGTAATATTATATGAAAGGAAAGTTGTTTAGGAAGCAGAGCAATTATTATTTATTTATTTTTAGATTACAAAGTTAAACTTTTTTTTAAGTAGCATGCAGGACTGCTTGTGCACTATATGCCAGAAATGTGTACAAAGTCAATTTTATGAAACAAAAAAGGTTGATCTTACAGTGACTTGTTTCAGCTAATGTTAAATCTTTACTTATGAAGTAAAAAGGTCAATTTTGGTGACTTGTTTCAGACAATATGTTACAAATAAATAAATAAATGACTTCTAAAACATAAAACGATGAAGCCATATATATATATAGAGAGAGAGAGAGCTATATCTGATACCCAGTCAACTTCTTCAGTGTGTTCGCTTCTCATTTAGTCGTCATATAGTGTTTGGAGACACCACTTCTGTTTTGAAGACGCAGGACTCAGACAGTAAATGAGCCGCGGTGTAGGTAATTGGGGAAATAATCCCCCTTGAGCTGCAACAGCATTTTTACAAAAAAAATATTAAGTGGAAACAATTTCATAGCCTGACCACCATATGCAAGAGGAGGAAAGACGGAGATGAAAAATTGCAATAATCCCTTCTTTCCTGTTTATCCTGGCTCAGTTTGATGGTATGTGATACACTGATAAAACAAGGAACCGATGTTTGATGCAGAGGGAAAGGGTTTCTAATGTCAGACGGACCCTTAGATGTTGTAAATTAAAATTAAAGTAGGAAAAACTGTGTTCTTGCACGTATGAAATGTGTTGTTAACGTAAAGCAGCACTGTAATTAGTATGGTGACCGAGAGCTAAAAAGTAGAGTGCTTTAATCAATGTAACGCTAAAAAAAAACTAACGTTAATTTGTCTTGTGAAACTTGTGAAAAGATCCATGCATACTCGTGTAGTATAAATGATGAATTAGGCCTAACTCTATGAGAAATCACAGAGGTCCCTGTTCTTTTCCAGTTCTGTTAGATTTTTTGTATGATTACCAAACAGCTATGAAAGCTAAAGAGCAGACCTGCCCTTCAAACAGTGCTTAGAGTCTGCTGAGGCTTTGTTCATGGGATTTTGCACATGGTTAATTAGATTAGATTAGCACAGATTCCTCTGCTATTCACATTAATAAGCTTGTCTGTGTGGGTGTTTATAAATGTGTGTGTGTGAGAGAGAGAGAGAGAGGGACTCTCAGTGTTTTCCATGACAGGGGCCAGACAGACCCCCGGGCCCAAGTCTCTCCCGACAGAGCCTGTGATTTATCATCTGTAAGCCCCTTGCTTCAAATCTACACACACACATAGACTGATCAACCAAGTTCTCATGTGGTTAACCACTCCTCAAAAAGACAAATCTCTCAATTCTTAACTCTCTTACATACAGTGTGGAAGGCACTGTCACTCCAAGAAATGCAGTTTGTGCAAAAACAAGACACCACTGTAAAGTACACTCTTAAGAAAAATGGTTATAAACAGTCATAAATATACATAAACAGTACCAAATTAGGGTTCTTCAGCTTGTAACAATAGCAGAACACTTTTTGGTGCTAAATAGAACCCTTTTTATGAGGTTCCATGGTGTTATAAATAACCTTTTCAATGATATTTATTATCAATCATATTAGTATATTAGTAGCCTATATTAGTATCTTCATATTATTAATATTACTATTATTACTATTATTTTTTATAAATTATATATATATATATATATATATATTTAGCCCTCTATCTGCCTGGTCTTATATCGTGTTGCCTCTATTCTGGTTTTACATAAAAAAAAAAAAAAAAATGCTGTGTCAATTAGGTACTTACATTTTTTATTGACATGGCAGATTGTAGCAAAAATTAGAGTGCTCTAAGAGGATACCTGAATACTTTAATAAATAACAATTGACATTGAACACAATATAGATGTAATGAAGACTAAGTTCCAGTGAAATACCTTCACAATCCTCTATGATGTCTTTATACGTCCTTCATTATGTGTGTATTCTGAGTGGCAGTTTCTCTCAGATGATGAGGTTATGATACGTGACAGCATCTGAAATACACAATTGAGTTTAGAGTTACATTGTGTCTCTTCCATTTGATTATGTAAAAACAGTTATGTTCATGAAGGCCAGAATTAGCAAAAATGGACTGAATGAGCCGTTTGTTTACAGCAAAAAGTTATATAAAGTCATGGTATAGCTTTTTTTTTGTGACTGGGTATGTTTAGGCATAAAGTCATAATTAAAAAAATCAAACAATATGGATCATAAATTCCATATCTCGGTTAGCCTACTTTGTGGAGAAGAGAAGATGAGTAGGCTATCCTTAACTGAACAGAGCTGCTCACACTTAATGTTCTGTTAAACTAAAAAAGAGAAAAAGACATGATTGTTAGGAAATGATTGTAATTTTTTTTTTATAATTTATTGACATTTTAATAAATAAATCATTTACCTGTTGAGAGTATGTTGATAGTCTGTGTAGTTGAGCTCCAGAAAATCAGTAATGAGGAGGCTTTGACAGTTACAGATTTGAAACACAAAAAGGCGGGAATAAAGAACCCTAAACTCTAACACAAAGAACCATTTCAGCATATAAAGGGTTCTTTAGGACGATATGGTAAATATAACTGTTACTATGCGTAAAGAACCTTTAAAGAACCTTTTTTTTTTTTTGGAGAGTGTAGGATCATCATACCTATTTTTCATAATTTAATCTAAAAACACTTCTAACTAGTAAACAGTAAATGTATATAAATACACCATTCAAAAGTTTGGGGTTGGCAAGATTTTAAACATCTTATGCTCGCCAAAGCTGCAAATGATCAAAGTAAAGCCAGTAATATTTTTGAAATATTAGTACAATTTCAATATATTTTAAAATGTAATTTATTCCTGTGATGGCAACACTGAATTTTCAGCATCATTACTCCAGTCTTCAGTGTCACATGATCCTTCAGAAATCATTCTAATATGCTGATTTGCTGCTCAAGCAACATTTCTTACTAAATGTTGAAAACAGTTGTGCTGCTTAATATTTTTGTGTTAACCGTGATGTTTTTTTTCAGAATTCTTTGATTAGGCTAATAGAAAGTTCTTTTTGAAGTAGAATCTTAAAAAGAAAGTTCAGATCAAATATTTTGTAACATTATACACTCAATATTGATCAATTTAATGCATCCTTCTTGAATCAAAGTGTACTAATGTACTATTTTCAGTAAAAATCTGAAATCCCAAAACTTTTAGTACAGTATATTTGTATATATACACACCCACAATCAATTTTGGCCTCCAAGTAGAGTTAAAGGTAGGGTAGGCAATTTCGGTAGCAAGCTGGCGGATGTTTGAACAATGTACTTTTACACAACAAACTCTAAATCGGTTTTGCCCTCCAAGAGGAGTGCATCAAATTTAGTGTGTGAGCCTGGGCCGTAAAGATGACGAATGTCAGCATTTGTTTTCCCATCAGCGGCGAGGCAAGTTTCACCCAGGAGAGCTCTCTGTCACAGCCTTCACACTTCCACAGCTCTCAGGGGGTCAACAGTGTGTGGAAATGACCGCCCTCAGCAACCTCTGCACCACAGTAAATCAGGCCTTGATGATGACGCTGCTGCTGCACTTTTCAGGTTCAGGGGAGGAGGAGGAGTATCAGATGAGAGGGAAATGAGAGGAGAGATGAGAGAGGAGGATTTAGTGTGTGGGAGGATTGCGGTTTGAGGTTGATTTGAAGCTCTCCCAGGTTGCCTCGGATCTCCGTCATCTCCATGGTTGCTTTTCTGTTCATGAGGCAAAGTTTTGTTTTTCTTTTCGAGTTCTGTTGGTGACTTACTGTACGCGTGCGACTCTCGCATTTCACAGAGCCCACATTCAGAAAATGGATATATTTCTTTAATATTAAAGGGGTGGTTAATAATGATTTCACTTTTCTAACTTTAGTTAGTGTGTAATGTTGCTGTTTGAGTATAAACAACATCTGCAAAGTTACAACGCTCAAAGTTCAAAGCAAAGGGAGATATTTGCTTTTAAAGAAACTGCTTTTTAAGCAGGGACTACATGACATTCCTCCTGGGTTAGTGACATCACCAACCCTAAAATGTACATAAACCCCGCCCACCGTGAACGCGATTTATAGATAATCATAACAGAATATACTAATCAATGACTAGAAGATAACTAGACATAAGCTACATAAATTCATCAGCTAACCATTCAGAAATGTCCTGTTGCTTCTACATGTCGTCACTTCTTCTTGAGTCTCTCCATCATTGTCTGACTTCGGTTTGAACATAAAAGGCTAAAAGTTTTAGAAATTTTCTGTGTGAGGTAAAAGGACACAAGCTGTTGAAGCTCCGCCCTCTGTGCCGGGAGCAGCAGCTCGTTTGCATTTAAAGGAACAGACACAAAAACGGTGCGTTTTCGCTCACCCTCAAAAAGTGACAATTTTAACATGCTATATAAAAATATCTGTGGGTTATTTTGAGCTAAAACTTCACATACACTGGGGACATCAAAGACTTATTTTACATATTGTGAAAAGGGCATTATACCACCCCTTTGAGCCTCAAATCTAAAATCATTCACTTTTTAGAATTATCTTAAAAGTTTCTCGTGTAAAACATTTTCTCTTGAGCATCCTGGCAACACTGACTCCAATGGTGTCAGTTTAGGGCAGGCCTATCTGATTGTCTGAACAAAGGAGAACCTGTTTGATAACAGTCACTATACCAGCTGGTGTCGCTAGTGAGCAGAAATTACAGAAGCAAAAGAAGAGTTCAAATTCAAAGAGTGTGTTGCTTTCCATTTAAACCTGCTTCCCTGCTTGCAATGAGTGAGGGAATTAGAGGCCAAAACTCAGAAGCTGAAGGAAAGAGAGCGTGAAACCACAGATCAAATGATAAAGACTAAAAAAGTAGTCGCCTGGCACGGGGAGCCTCTGCTAAGCACTACAGGAAGTCATCGGTACAGAGGAGCTAGTCATTAATTTGATATGATACCTGCGCTAGGCTGGCTGTGGGCCAAACCAAATACAGGTAATGGTGAAGGGAATGCAGCCCTTTTCCTCTGGCTTTGAATGAGCTTTTCTAATTAATATATGGGCCCTGTGTCACCAGGAAGCAATTAGGGGGTGTTGAAGTTGTCACTTCTTGTCTTCATTGAAAAACCTCTCAGTCAGAGGCAGTTACTTCAATACACAGATCAATACACAGTTTTGCTTTATCTAGCTTTTTAACCTTTTATTTAAAAACATTATTACAAATTCACTGCAAAGTATGTTTCATTGTATTCTTTGGAGGAAGTAATTCAGGATTTGCCAAGGAAACGAAAAAGCTTCAACGAGTGACTAAAGGTCACAGATTTTGTCAGGGGTCAATAATTCTCATTGAATTTTTCCTGTGGAAGCACATTCCCCCGCAGATATTTGGGATTGGGATTTTTACATTTAAAAAAAACATAAATATACATATTCAAAATTAAATTAAATAAATAGTTTTGTTTTTCATGACACAAACTTTTGAAAATAATTCAAGAAACATGATTTTTTTAATCCATTCAGTCACTATCTATATGTTAATTATAAGAACCTAATCATTATTAATTTTCAGTTTTTCTAATGAATGCAAGTGAAGTTTAAGATTTTTGTAAAAATGTTTGGCAGCAAAAAAAAACAAAAAAAACATTATTACATCACCTAAGAAATTTCTAAAATCTATGTTTTCTTTTTTTTTTTTCTTTTTTTTTTGGCCTCTATAATATTTGCACTGGTAGCCATCTGGATTGGATAAAAATAAATGTTAAGAAGTTTGGTGGTGATTGAAGACATGGCAAATAAATCAATAAAACACCGCTTTGCTGACACTCCTGCATTTCACATTTGCTCCATAAATAGATAAAGTTACATTTGACTTCATTGGTTTTATTAAGTATTTCATACAGTTAATCATTTTGGCATCCAGCAGTCCACATTCATCTTACCAATCCTTTATAGGAAGCCTGAGCCCCCTGAATGCGGTTTTGTTCGTGGGGTTACACACTCAGTGGCTTGTCTGGCAGTGACATACTGGACACTTATTGGCTTCATTGTTTATTATGGGAGTGTGGTCTCAGAGTTGCCAGGTTGGTCAGTATTTACGGTGCTCTGTGACCCATGCCGTGGCTTTGTGGATCGGTGGGGTGATAGAGAGGCCAAGGTCTGGTTCAGGTGAGGCTAGGGTTTCAGTGTAACTCCCCTCCTTTTACCCTCTCCTATGGATCCACGGACCAATTCACCCACCGGCCTCTTTCAGCCCTACAGCTGTAAATGTCACCTGACTCCTGCCACACCAGCACTTATTGACAGGCCTTTTATTCCTGCTGCTTTAACGAGTTTCAGCACTCCTGTTTCATTCCCTATGGTTTTACAAGTATACTAAACACCATTGCCCCCAATAATTTGCTCATTTCGATGCAAGTTGGATGGTTGTTGCTTTTAGACAACAGTTCAATACAAGGGGTTAGTATCGAATAGTTTACATTTTATATACAAAATTGCCATTTACTTTGTCTGCCAAATACAAATAGTTTCAAACAAAGCAGTTTCATTCCTGAATGAATGAGATTTTAAATGAATTGGTTGAGTAAATGAACCAATGACTCACTCACAAAGAAAATGGAGACCTGCTCAGCGACCCGATAGTGAAGTGTAACTCGCGACGGAATTATTCTATTGATCTGATTCTTTTCAATGAACCGAATTAACAAACTGCATTGAATGATTCTTTGGCGAATTCAACTGAACTGATTATAGCATGCAGTTAATTCACCGATTCAGTATGAACTCAATATGTGCAGACTGAACTCTATTTAAGCTCTGTCCTATCTGTAAGAATTTACATCTGCATACCAACAATAAAAAAAAAAAAGCTTACATCTTAGCAACCACATGAAAATGCCCACACTGCATACCCGAATAAGTTGGGAAAACTCCTTGAGGATATGAGGATATTGAGGATACTATATTCCTTGAGGAAATTTTAGATAACAAGTTACATCAAATTTTTTAAGATTTTAATTTTGTACTCATACATTGAAATTGCTGAACTTAAAATATATGAGTAAGCTAATTCATACTTTTAACTTAAAATTATCATGCAGTCTCAACTTAAATATTTTAGTAATGGGAACTTGGCTAGCTTTAACTATAGCTATTTTAGTAAATACTAACTTGCTAATAAGTAACACAATGCTTTGATAACATTAGCATAGCATAGTTCAAAAATGTTCTTATTGTCTTCTTAATGATTAAGTTTGGATAGTATTTCTTCTAGAAAGACAAAAAGGTCAGGTGGAGAAAAAAAAAAAAAGCATAGCATAGCATAGCAATTGCTGAATAAGTACGACAATATAAAACATTTTATATTAAACTAAGCTCATGCTCCACTTGTCACCATGTTCATTTTGCACAAAAAACCCATCATATAACACTTAATTTTAGCATCTACTTTCCGTTTTGAGTGTCATGGCAAAGCATGCTGGAAAATATAAATCCCTTTCAGTTGAATTCATAAAAACAAAACAATGAAACAATTCAGATTACTTAAATTGTGTCCGTTTTGTGAACTCGTAAGAAAAAGAAAGTTATAAATACTCATAAAAGTTCATTTGATTGAACTCATTTGTTTAATTAAAATGTTGAGCGTCAGGGTTTACAGTATGGTTCCAGACAGAAACCCTTTTTAGGAAGCTCTACATTAGCAGTCATTTCAGCAAAGGAACTGTAAACAGAGAAGAGGGAGTGAAAGAGAATAAAAAAGAGAAAAATCAGCTTCTGTTGTTTTCTAACAGCAACATATTTAATTTCAGTCTTCCTAAACCAGAAAAGAGAGTGCTATAATGGAGTGATGACAACTTGATTTATAAACTCAACACATACACGTCTTCCCAACCACTGCGCTCTGTTCCTCTTCCCTTCGTTCTCTCTCTCCTTCTCTCCCATTCGATTTATGAGAAAGATACTTCAAGGCTTTTTCAAACCCTCAGCACTCAAAATTTGATAGAAAACAAAATATAAAATCATTTGGTAAGAAATAAAAAACAAATATGCATTTAGTTTTATGACATTTATCATTAAATGCTATACAAAATGGGAAGTGGGAATTGAATTGTTTTTATTTTATATTTTAATATTGGGTAAAAAAAATACACTGTTAACTTAATACAAGATCAATACATATTTTAGGAAGGGGTTCTCATAGGGGATTCTCATATATGAGAGGAGGAGTGCTTTCTTGTATAGTTGGTCAGTTAATAGTATCGCAATATGTCTGAATTCATGCCTTTTATGGTGAGTCACTGTTAGATCAAGTCATCACATTAAAATCTAAAGTTCCCCATCACATGCTCCACGAGTGTTTGTCCACTCACTATGGGAGGTTCTTGCAGTTCATGACTGTTCGTGACTGTTATGGTGTGATAAACATCTTGATCTCTGACCCATCCTCCCAGAAAGCAGCTGTCATCTCTTACCATCAAAGAGCATTCTTTGAAGATGAGAAGGCTGTTCCTTAAGTTACTGCCCATCTGAACCTTGAGTAACAGTGCAGTGAACTGACTAATCAAGGGATCTTGAGCAATATCTATAGGGATGTTCCCTCATGTGATCTTGCCATGCACACAACAAAATAAACAGGCTTCTGTACAATCCATGTGTATTAAAGCAAGAAAATGATGGTCGGTGTTATTCTAACCCTTTTTAATGTTTACAGAACATGTAATTGTGAAAAATGAAAAAATGTGTTATTAAGCGAAGTCTTTTTTTAGTCATTGAAATCTTAATGACATAATAGTACATTAATGGCCTTTACAATCTCCTCAACTGGCAAAGATAATCACAAGAGCAAAATTAAATTCATGTCATAGTCAGCTTGAAGAAGAGAGAAGGAATCTTTGTCTTTAAATTTTATGAACCCTCTGTAACAATCATTTTTGTTTCGTTCAACATGTATTAAAATAGCTTGATTGATGTGATGTGATAAAATTGTATCACAATAGTTTAGAAAAATATAGTAAGTTATGACAATATGTGTTTTTTTTTACATTGCTTTAACTTTAATACAGTTATACAAGATTGAATTAATTTAAGTCAGTTTAACGTAATTTAAGTCACTAAGTTGAAGTGACTTGAACATTCAAGTTGACTGTACTTAAAAATTTTAAGGCAGCAACTTTTTTTACAGTGTATAAAGTTTGTCCCCCCTTTTACGTGGCATTTATACAATGCAATGTGTAACAGGGTGGACCAAACAGGATGGATGTTTTAAGCTTAAAACCCTTAATTAGTTAGGACAGAACAACATGCTAGCACAAGATTTACATTAAGGAAGAATTTTAATAGATATATCAAATATATTATACATCCAATACAACAGGGTGGACATGTTATGATTTACACTATTAAATAAGTCATCTAAAAATTAGGAAAAGAGAGAAAAGTTTATGACTGATTCTTTCTTTGTTCTTGGAGTTGCTTTTCTTTCCAAGGAAATGATGTAATTTCTAGCATGTCATGTGATTTAGGGCATATGCTTAAGGTTTTAAAGGGCAAATTGTATTTTATGTCAAAGAGAATAAGTAAATGTATATTTTACAACTCAAAATTTCTCATTTAGAAATATAGACGTAACCTTTATTTCAAAGCTATATAGTTAGTTGAATGTCTCGAAACAAAGTGTAAACAATAGCATTTGTAAGATTTTGAGTGCAATTTACATTTTCTGACTTGACTTGCTTTCTGAAGCTCTTAAAAAGTTTATTCTAAAACAAAATACAAAAAAAAGGGAGCCGGGGCCTGATAGGGGACCCGTTGCAGGATGTCTTAAAAGTAATTAAAATAATAGATTATTGATAAATTATTAAAATAATCTACATTTAAATCCTAAAAAACTAGGACTAAAAAGTAAAATGTCAACTGAAATCATATTTTTTCCTCACTAATTATTGTTTTTATTGAAGAAATTACAGGTCTTTAAACGTTTAGAATAAAAAATAAAATGAATCCTGGTTAATTAATTTAATATATCAGTACTCCCTGTTTGTGTTTACAAACATGTAGCTTTTTTATACAGCAGAATACCCAATACAAAACTTTTTAAATCTTGTGTTGGACAATGGAGGGCCTTAGAGTAAAAAAGTTGTAACCTTGATTTTCCTTGAGGAAAGTCACCTCTTTCACACAAAGAGTTTTGTGTGGCATACTGAACAATATGGCTTCCCTCCCTGCTCCTTAAACACCCCCTGACTCAGCTGCCGAAGGCAGAACGCACACACGAAGTGGTCGGGGTGAAACTTGCGGTCCAGAGCAGAGATGCAGCGACCTGAGATGGGCTCTCCGCAGGTCCCACACAGAGTGCCCTGTCTAGAGTGATAGTGCAGGGAACAGAGGGGCCGACCATTCAACTCAAGAAAGCAACCGTCTGTAAAAGGCTTCAGACAGTCCTGGAGAGAGATGCAGAAAGAGGGTATTAAAGATAACTATAATGAAGAAGAATGATTGAGCAGGTGAAGAATTCACCTATGAAGCTCACCACAATAGCACAGACTGACTGACTCCATATTCTTTAATAATAAGGAGTAAGTCACACGACTGTATTGCATTCCAGTCTTCAACGCCACTAATTCACTCACCGCACATACAAAGCAGTCGGGGTGCCAGGTTCCATTGGCTGCGGACAGATAGTTATCCTTCACTGGCTCTCCACAGCCGGAGCATTTGGGTGCAAAGAGGCGGTAGAAATCCCTGGAGCAATATGGTTTACCTTCTCTCTCCATAAACCCTGCAGACAAAGACAAATTTATTAAGTACAAAAGATCATTTTTCAAATGATGACCAGATCTGCTGACTTGTCAAAATGGTCTGCTAAATTGGTGAATTTCCAGTTGTCTCACCATCAGGTCCAAATAGATCCCCACAGTGGGAGCAGAAAAAATGTTCCGGGTGCCATGTTTGATCCATCGCTGTTAGAATGTTCTGTGCAGGCAAAACACACTCATTACCACCTGCTTCATTGGCTGGAATAAGTTCATTTGTTTGTGAAGTGAAAGAGTTGAAAATGTCATTCCAAATATTTGTATATACGAATTTTAAATAAATGAAATTATAATTAAATAAATACAAATACAATTTATAGATATACAAAACTTTAAAATGTAATATTTAAAATAAAATCTAAATAAATGTATACTATATATAGTAATTATAATATATATATATATATATATATATTACATTTTATATTATATATTTTAAATATTACATTTTATATTTGTATATTTTTTACATTATTTCTACGTATTTAATAATAATTTATTTCATATTTACAGTTTAATAATTAATTCTAATTAGTTATACATACAGTATATATATAAATGCCTGAGAAAACTCTAACTCTGAGCATTCGGAGGGTAAATACACACAGATATGGCAGGTCACCTGTATAATAGGACCCTTGCAGTAAGCGCAGCGAGGGGAGAAGAGGTTTTGGTAGTCTTTTTCACAGTATGGCTTGCCGTCTCTCTCAAAGAAACCACTGGTGCCGAGTTCTTCCCTGCATGTGGTACACGCAAAGTGTTCTGGGTGCCACACCTGACCCAAAGCTGTGATCATCTGCATGGGCAGAAGAACATAGACAGTAAAATTGTGAGAGACGATGACAAATTTGTTAATTCAGAAAACTCACCAGTGATTTGCAGAGAACAAGACATTATTATAACAAATCTGTTGTCTGTTGCTAGTACCTTCCCAGCTATACACTTTCCACAAGAAGCACAATGGCCTTTGGCAGCTGTGCGGACCCCCATTTTCTCCATGTCCGAGCTGAGAGAGCCCAGCAAGTCGTCTATAGCATCCACACTCTTGGATACTTTATTTGACAGTGGAGGATGTGGTTTCTTATCCTCTTCCTGACTATCACTTTCTTTAGTTTCCTCAGTTTTTTTGTCCTTTACTGCCTTGCGAGCCAGTGGAGGGGGGCTTGATGTAGGAACTGGTTCTGAAACCTACAAAATAAAGCATATGTGGTCCATTTCAAAGCATGATGTTTTTAATTGGTTTAGTAGGCAAGGCATGAATTAGGAGTGTTAATATGCTTATACTGCCCTCTTCTGGTACTACTCATTATGTGCAATGGCGGTACAATGCAAGTAGTTGATGCATGAAAAGGTCAACTGATGTCAACCTCATGTTTCCCTCACCTCCAGACCGAGTCCTAGCAGCTCATTCATGATGGAGTCTAGCTCTCGTGTAGCTGTGCCGGGACTCATCACTCCTGCCTCCACAGGGGCTGGAAGCATGCTAGAAAGAGATTACTGTTCTTAGTGAACAGCTGAACCTCAAAGGACACCACGCATGCCAAAATATGATCTCACAAATAAGATACATACAACAGATATTTGTACTCCATATTTTGCAAAAAGATGGATGTACCTGTAGGCATTATCAAATGTCTTTCCTGGACCAGCAACAAGACCTGAGGATTCAGTCTGTGACGATAGGAAAAAAGCATTAGAATGAATCAGTTTGGGCCTAAATATAGGCTATATTTATTAGCTATTGCAGACAAATAACTACACTACTGTTTCAAATTTAGTGGTCAGTAAGATTTTATTTCAAAATAATAGTCATACTTTTATTTTGCAAGGATGCATTGAATTGATCAAAGTAAAAACATTTATCATGTTTATAAATGTTTGAACTTTCTGTTCATCAAATAATCCTGAGAAAAAATATATAATTTAGCAGCACAACTGTTTTCAACATTGATAATAATAAGAAATCTTACTTGAGCACCACATCAGCATATTAGAATGATTTCTGAAGGATCACGTGACACAAGAAATGATGCTGAAAACTCAGCTTTGCCATCACAGGAATAAATTACATTTAAAAAAAGTTAATTTAAATTTATAATAATATTTCATAATATTACTGTTTTTACTGTATTTTTGATCAAATAAATGCCATCTTACTGACACCAAACTTTTAAATGTATGTTTTTGAATGTTTTCGAAACTGTAATGTTTTTCAAAATTCTTGTTTCAGAACAACTTGAAAATGAAAATGAATTGGTCTTCATGAAATGTAATTACTTGTTCAAGCTGAGTTGTGTTGTTGCTTTTAACGGAAGCTTTCAGTGAGAGAGTTTTGGGTGGAATGGGAGCAGGAACATCTGAAGTCTGGGTGGAGTTCTGAGCCAACTGCTCTAGAAGCATGTCTGAAATATCAAAATCACATGAAAATCATGCAGTGACAATGAAATCAGTGACACTGAACTCAAACTTTCACCAACTGAAGCAATGGTTACTGTATGTAGGTGTAGAACTAAAGGTGAAGCGTTAGCAATTCGTGTCATTTCCTGAGGAAGTGAAAAGGCACATCACTGTCATCGCAACGGATGCAGAGCACAAAACATAAATCAACTCTTTTGCAACACTTTTTTTGCTGACATAGAAAAAGTCACTTATGGGTCTGACTAACTTCTGTAAGAATACCAAGAAAAATGCAAACAAGAGCATAACTGTATTCCTAATAATGACAGGACTTCACAACACTCATTACTTCTCACAGGGAGGAAAAACTCAATTATAAATCCTCAGTACACCAAAATGCTCCCAGGAAAGAATATTTATGTACAGTATACATATATATTTGGGTTTTTTTCCGAATGACAACATTTCTCACCCTCTCCCAGAATGGTCTAGTTTAAATAGATATAAATATACACAATTATTCCAAAAAAAGGTGAAAACATTCACTGATGCTCAAGGAGGCAACACAATGCATTAAGAGCCGGGGGACGTAAACTTTTTGAATCGGATGATTGGGGTAAATTGTACTTATTTTGTCTTCTGGGAAACATATACATATATTAAGTAGGCTACATGTAGCTTCTGAAGGGCAGAAATAATAATTAAAAATTCACAACAACATCCTGTTCAAAAGTTTACATCCCCGGCTCTTAATGCATCGTGTCTCCTTCCTTCTTGAGCATCAGTGAATGTTTTCACCTTTTGTAATAATTGTTTATGAGCCCCTCAATCGTCCTCAGCGTGAAAAAATGGATCTCAAAATGATACAGTCGCTGTGCGAAAGGGTTCAATTATGCAGATTCAGAAGATGCTGGAAAACCAATGAAATTCAGGCCCTTGAGGATTTTTCTGAAGAACTTTGGGCAATTTAACTGCTCAAGACAAAATAGGGACACAGAAAAACAGTCGTTGATCACCAACAACACACAGTATTAAGATTCTAGGGTATGTAAACTTTTGAAATGTGTATTTGTGTAAATTCAGTTCATTTTTTTCTTTTTTCAGTTCATTTTTGTAAATTCAGTTATTGTTTTGTCTTGTAGATTGCAGTTTTTGCCATTTTTATAATCCTTATTTTGTTCAAATGATTAACATCTTGCATATTCTTCAAGGGGTATGTATACAGCAGATCTGTACATCAATAGAGACTCTATGCTGATTAAGACTTTAGTATTAGAAGGACACAGAAGGTCGAACAACTCACCGAGTTCATCCATGGTGGTCTGGGGCGTGAGATGAGAGGTAAGCAGCGCACGTTGTGTGTTCGTAGTGAGCATGTGTGGTGGGGGTGATCTGATACATGCAGCTGTGGGTTGAGCTCAATATCACTTGTGAAACTGATGTTGCTTCCTTTTTGTGTTCTCATTGCCGCATAAAAGTGAGATGATTTTACTTTAATATATATATTTATTAGTAGTAGTAGTAGGCTAGTAGAAGCTATTAGCTGTATAATACATAGTAGCCTAATAAAAGTAGTGGTGTTAAAAAACCAGTGTAATTAGACTATGTTTTAGAAGATTATTGAAAATGTTTTACCAATGGTTAAAAATTAAAGTAAAAGTGTAAAATGAAAAGTGTACAAAGTTTTGAAACAGTGTATACATAACAAGGTAGCTTGCTTAAGAAATGTAGGCTACTGTAAACATAATAAACTCCTGTAGGCTACAGCACTTTGGTACCCATTGTGGTTATGCATATTAAAACATTATATTATATATATATTTATTTATTTTGTAGAAATGACTTATAGGCCAAGTCTTTCAACACATAAAACACTGTTCTGATCATGTAAAATTATAAAATCACGGTGATTATTCTCAGACTACATTTCCCATAGATCCTAGCTATGCCGTGAAGAATTCTGGGACAGGAAACTTCCGATTCGGTTTCTCTTTCTGCAGCTCGCCTGACATAATACTCTAGAACTGAAGACATTCTTGAAATAATCGTATTAAGCAGATGAATTCATCTTATATTAATTATTTTTATGTAGCATCTCTTTCGTCGCGAGATAAATTCCATGCTCTTTACACTGAGTTAAGCGATAGTCTGTTGATTGACTGAGCGGTTCCTCCTTAAAAGGGCAACAGTTCGAGCGAGTGGGCCCCGCGAACCCTATCGCGCAGGGTCTTATTTAAGGTATGCCAGAGGTTTCCTGTGGTCTGTTTACTTATGTTATGACTTTGTTGTTGTACCTACACTGTGTATAGGTACAAGACATATTATGCGCATATATTTAAAATGAGGCCTGAGAGCAGCTGCTGGTGGTGGCACTTTCCATGAAAAGAGTAGCCTACAGAATATAACGTTAGACTTATACTGAAACTTTTTTAATGATTTTTTTCCCCTGATGATTTTATTCCACTTTTTTTTGTACAGCACAAAAAAAAAAAAAAAAAGCAAAAAAAGCAACAAAAAAAGTGTTTCTCTCTTTTTTCCAGTGTTTGTGTGGCACCTGTCAGTGTGATGTCGTCCTCTAGCGATACTCCTCGCAGTCAGCGGCGCAGGGAGTTGGATGCCCGCAGGAGTAAGTCTCGCGTGCGTCTGGGTTCGTGTCTGCAGAGCTGGGGTCATCTCAAAGAGAAACTGGGCTTTTCTCTTCACTCAGAGCTCGCTCAGCATCTGCTGCAGAGGTATAATACAGTGAGAGAGATACAGTTACCCTTAGACCCACACTAGATGACAGTTCGTTGGATGTGCGCTCTAGAATTTCAGTTAAATCACATCTGCAGTTGTTGATTCTGGCTTTGTAGGGACTTAACATTTTTTCCATTTGTTGTGATCCTGTTCCAGATCATACAGGGGAAAGACAGGAATTATGAGTGAGCTTAAAATGAAGTATAGGCAGAAAAACAAAGATGAACTTGTGGTTTATGGAGTTCGAAACATATTATAGTTTGGCTGACAGTTAAGTCTTTTGGTGGTGTGAAGCATTATAGATAACATGTGGTGTAACTGACGATGACGTCTGCTTCCTGTTTTGCAGCTACATTTCAAGAGTTTGCATCAAGTGCTCAGGTAAACCACAGTTAAAGGGATAGTTCATCCACAAAATGATAATTATGAGATAATTTAAAGATTTAAAGATTACCACAATGATCGCTCTGAAAGTGATCTTACGATATTGTTATCGTAATAGCTGTGGTGTGGACTTCCCTATTCATATAGAATTAGAAAAATAATAATTAAAACTTTATAGTTATCCTTATAGTTATCAACTTTGGAGTGAACAGGCCTTAAGAAAATAATATTTGCAATGTTTTTGGCCTTGTTAATCTGAGAATCATGAAATCTATTTGTCACTTTTGCATTTGGTTTCTCTCTTTCTATTTCTCTCTCTCTCTCTCTCTCTCTCTCTCTCTCTCTCTCTCTCTCTCTCTCTCTCTCTCTCTCTCTCTCTCTCTCTCTCATGTATGTATGTATGTATGTATGTCGAATGTCTACTTTAGTTTTACATGTCACTATGGCTTCTTTAGGTGATGGGAAAGGAGAGATCACAAGCACCCTATCAACTACCAAGGAATCTTTGCAGGAACTTATCCTGCTGGTCCACAACCATGGGCGGATGTGCCTTTCCCCCCCTGTCCTGCATTCTCGGCCTGTCACAAAACCAACAGTTCAAGATCAGAGTGCTCATGCAACAGGGAGAAGAGAAGCTGAAACTGATTCCAAGGACTGTGAGGTGGACGTGTGTCTCAAGTACACCTGTGAAGACGGACATCACTTTTTGTGGTCTCCTATTAAGATGGAGAAGGTAATGACATCTAAAAACGAAGGTGAAATAACTGCAGCCAGCCCAAAGAGACTCAAACAACGAGGCAGGAGGAGGCTGAAGGATCCTGACGCAGAGATAGAAAGACAAGAGGTGATGAC